>NC_140591.1:63604138-64176638 GCF_964204655.1 Triturus cristatus | reverse complement strand
GGGATAAAGCACCCTTCTGGGAGAGGTGGAGATCAGTGGACACTGGTCTCCGGTGGACTCGTGGCTCCTCATCAATTTGTTGGAGCTGTGTGTGATTTTGTTGGCAATGAAAGCCTGTATTCCCTCCGTCAAGGGGAAGTTAGTGCAGGTGTTAACGGACAACACCACTCTGGACATGGCTGGTACAGCAGGGCATAACCCTGGTGGTTCAACACCTGACAGGCTCTCTTAACGCCTGTGAGGACGAACTCAACTGTCGATACCTAGCGGATCACAAATGGTTTCTACAGTTGGAGGTAGTGCAATGTCTCTTTCAGCAGTGGAGAGAACCTTGGTTAGGTCAGTTCCCCTCTTCTGTCACAGCAACGGGGGAGGGTCCTCCACCCCAACCTGTCGACTCTCCATCTCCATGTGTGGAAATTGAGAGGCAGCAGGGGATGAATTTTGACCTTTGTCCCGAAGTGTGCAATGTTATTTTGGTGACCGGACTGCCCTCCACTAAGAAGGTATAAGTCTGCAGTTGGCAAAAGTTTGTATCATATTGTACAGAAAGGTCTATTGACCCTCTTCCTGCTTCTGTTTCTTCTGTTCTTATTATTCTTACCCTTGCCCAGCAGGGCTCTGCTCCGGGTGCTTTAAGGTTTTTTTTTCCTGCTCTATCCACTTTTTTGCAGCTGCTAGACCAACCCTCTTTCTTTAAGTCTCCAATTGTAAATAGCTTCTTGAAAGGGCTGGCTCACTTGTTTCTGCCCATGTCCTAGGTGATGGCACAGTGGGACCTTAATTTGGTCTTCACTTTTCTTTTGTGTGCTCCCTTTGAGCCTTTGCACAACTGTCCCCTCTCGGTGCTTACCATCAAGACAGCCTTTCTGGTGGTGATAACATCCGCCCGGAGGGCGCTGCAAGGTGCTGCAAGTCGCACCCACTCGCGTTGAGAAACCTTCCACTCGCAATGAGAAAGCTGCCGCTCAAGTAGAAAATCTACTCAAACAGCAGAAGCTGATCCCTCTTGCGCTGCTCATGGGACTGTTTGCGATGATTTTACAGCATAGGACAAACACCCAGCTCTCAAAATCACCGTGAAGGGAATTATCCTAATGCACTCTGCCTCTCGAGGAACTCCGTGTAGCACGATGGAGTTTTTTTGTCGCTACAAGTTACTCCACGAACTGTGACCAGGGAAGGCCTCTAAGGGCTGCAGCACCTTTTGTTCCCCCCTTAGAGGCCCGGTACTTTAACACCCACACCCTGCCATTACTGTATTTTGGTGCAGAGAAAAGTGAAGAGTCGACTTGGCACACATCCCTGTGTGCCATGCCTGCAACCCACTACCTGAGGCCTAGGTAAGTCACTCCTCTAGCAGGGAGCACTAACCCGCAGGTGAGATTATAGTGGCATGCGTCCTGTATCCCTTAGCGTATCTAAGTCCATTCTTAGACATTGTAAGTGTAGTAAAGCCAAAAAGAGAATATGGTCTGGGGGTTGGTCATTACAAACTCCACAGCTCCATAATGCCTTCACTAAAAACTGGGAAGGTTGGTAGCAAAACTCTCTGAGCACATTAAAACTGCACTGATGGCAGTGTAGGATTTAATGTAAAATGCACTCAGAGGGCTTCTTAGAGATGCCCCCTGAAAATTGACCAGCCCTGGGGTGATTCCTGAATGGGTGGCTGCCATTTGCCACCACCAGGCAGGTTTCAGGACCCCTAGGTAGAGAGCCTCCACTCTCTGGGTCCTGAAACAAAGCCGATCTTGGGCAGACGTATCAAGCCTTTTTCCCCAGGATGGGCTGCGTCCACGAAGGGGAATCTTCAAAGGCCGGCCACTTTTGGAAGCTGTCCCTGCCTTTTGCTGCCCTCAGCAACTGGCTCCTATGGTTTCTGGCTCCCACCTTGGTTGGGAGAATCGTCGGGAAAACCAATCTAGGAAGAGAGGTGTGCCCACCTTTGCCAACCCCACCCCTCAGGTGGGGGAGGCGAGGTGAAGCCCACATCTCAGTTCCCTCCATCTTCAAGATGAGGGGACTCAGCCAGTTATGGAGAGGCTCATGCCCCCTCCCACTGGGGGATGGTATAATACGGGGTGTACCCACCCTCACCTTTAATGCCCCTAAATTTAATATTTAGGGGCAACCTGAACCTTGCCTTCTCAGATTCGAGGAAGAAAGAAGAAGGCCAGAAGAGCCGTGCTGACCCATTAAGAAGAAGACACCTACTGCTTTGGCCCCAGCCCTACAGGCCTGTCCCGACTACGAACTGCCTACAGCAAAGAAACCAGCATGTCCAGCAGCCCCCCAGAGCCCGGAGGACCTGCCCAGCACTCATCTTATATACTCTGTCTCCCATGAGCACCGCATTTTGTCAACAAGAGACTCTAAGACCAGAATCTAGATTTCGGCGTCGCCATGATTCTGTACCACTCTGCACTCGATGCTCACAGGCCGAGTTCGAGTGACCCAACACCACAAAGAGGTCTCCCCAGCGATCCTGACCTGGGATCTGGTGATTTCCGACCTCCCTCAACCTCCAAGACGAGGCCTGCAGTCTCAACCTGAAGGGTCCCCCCTCGACCGTGACCGGAGCTGGTAAGAAGAACCCGACGCCAAAAGACACCCCTGCACCCAACACCCCCTGGCCTTGGGTGGTATCAACTGACGGTGTCAAGGCATCCCCTAAGATCCCAACTTACCTCTCCAGCCGATGGTCACCTTCAGGAAGTCTCCCTGCTTGACCCTGCAACAACTTGGCCAAACCAAAGGTCTCCATTGAGAAGCACAGAGTCCCCAACGTCGTCTTGGTACCCGGCCGCCCCAGTGCCACTGGAGGTGCATACCCTGTGCTGGTTGTGGGACCCTGCAGTGCTGTACCTAGCTCCAGGAGCTTTGCTCCCAACACGAGTGGCCTGCTCGTAAGCAGTCCCTAACCGAAGGCCCTCTTAGCCCCTTTGGCTAACATTGGGCCCTTGCAAACTGTACCAGGCCGCCCCAGTGCCACTGGCGGTGCAACTTGAGTGCCTACCAAGACCTTAGGGAACCTTAGTTCTAACCCCCAAAACTCCAACTTATAAGATGTTTACTTACCTGTGAAACCGATAACCATTTTCTTCCCATAGGACCCCATGTTATGTCAGTTTGGGCCTAAAATGTTTTGTGTTGAACTATAGTTTTGTATGAAGAAAACATAAACTATACCTCAAGCCAAGAAAAGCCTTACTTACCTTGTATTGTGAAATCCTTAGCTGTGGTATCCAAGCCAGGCCTGGGCATAGTTCGCGGAGTTTTGCTACGCGGAACTCTGCGATGTGACAAAAAAACTCCACGGAGTTCTGCTAGTGGTGAAGTGCAGTGCAAACTGCCGTTTGCGCTGGTCTTCCTGCTGCTCGGGTAGAAATTCTACCAGAGTGTCAGCTCGTGCTGAGCGGGGAAAAAAATGCGTTGCACTACGCAGAGCGGAGTTTTCTGCATTCCGCAAACCCTGCGGAGTGCAAAAAACTTTGCAAACTTCGCTAACGGAGCAGAGTTCACCGCCCAGGCATTAGGCCTGGGCGGTGAACTCTGCTCCACCATCATACCACCCCCAGTACTCAAAGTAATCTAAAAGTAACTGTAAAGTATTCTAAAAATAGTTATTGTGCAATGTAAACAGTTTTTGAATCAATACCAACCTGTAACCATTGTAAAATCTTCCTCAATTGCTTTTCTAGGTGAAGGATTACAATTGCAAATCTATTCTACCTACCTAAACCAAGTCCTGCTTGCTTCTAGAAATAAAATACAAGTATGCCTTTTTTATACTTACCCTAATTGGTCTGGATTCAGTCTCTGAGTGTGTGCATCAGTCTTGATTGAGTAAATTCAATTAATGCTTAACACACCCTCTGGAGAAGCATAACTGCTCGCCCATATTACACAAAGAGCGCTGTTAGTACTTGCCTAATTTAGCCTTTGCTATACCTCTGGGGACTCCATGGACTCTGTGCACACTACACCTAATTTGGAATGGTATATAAAGAGCCAGCTTCCTTTTTTTTGTTATTGTTTTTATTAAACCAATCTGATGAACATAACTTACGACCAGATGTTACATTGAAAGTGTTCAGTATCCATAGAGATATACAGCTTACTATTGTAGGAGAGTAGGGTCTGCTTTCTATGTTCACCCCCACTTTTTGCTTTTGCTTTACTGGTTTTCGACTTAGATGTGGCTGTGGGCCTGCTAATCCGACCCACAGCCCTGCTGTTCTCTCTCTAAATTAATACTATGTACTTTAGGTGCATAACCCATTTGGATAGGATCACCTTATTGGCCCCTGTACAGTGTACCCTAGGTACCCAGGGCATAGGTGTACCCTAGGCCTACCAGGGGCTGCAGCATGTATTATGCCACCCCTGGCCTGGCCTTCCATTTTGACACAACTGGCTGATCACTCAGCTGGGGCAAGGTCGTGTAATCACCCCTTGCTTAGGTGTAGTATTCCTATACCTAACTTACATATAGACACATGTGTACCTATCGGTCACTCCTATGGCAGGCCTTGACAATCCTGGAGGCAGAGTGCTTGGTAACATGTGAGATGGTGCTCTAGCATGAGCTGAGCCTGTCTGCAGCTTTCGGAACCTTGTCCTTATAGCTGTTCTATGATATAGCCTACCATATACTCTTAAAGTGAATTATAATCTGAGACGGTTATGGTAACTATGGTTTGGCTTTATCAAAACATGTCGTGTAAGGTGTCTAACACTAGGGAATATTACCACCATGCCATTTCTGGACATGAGAATATTATTCCCCCCTTCTAGAGGGAAAGACATGTTAAAATCATACTTCAACTGTTAGCCTCTGACCAAAGCCTCAGCATCACAAAATGGATGCTGCTGCCACGACACAAGTCTGACCTCCTGCAGCTGGGAGTGATCCCAGCCAGGGAGGCCTGGACAATAGGTTTCCTGCTTGGGGAGGTGCTAGCACCTCTCCAGACAGCCTTTAGTGTATTGGGGCAGGGTGGGCTGAAAGGAATGAGACATGCCTGGGGCACACAAGGTGTTCCTTGCATAGTCCAGTTCAAACCGGCGCTGGGGCACTCCAGCCCCAGCTCTGGCGCGAAACTGGACAAAGGGAAGTGGGTGTAATCACCCCCTCCCAGGTCCCACCCATAAGGCGTGACCTAGCAGGTATCCCAGCCCCCCAGATTAGTATAAGAGTGGGAGTTGGGCCTCAAGAGATTAGATTATCCTGAACCTGCAAAACTGAACAGAAACTCTGGACCTTCGACATTCGACGAAAGAAGAAGACTGAAGAATCTCCCTTGTAGCCAAGGAGTGGCTACCCTGTGCAAACAGGCACCATCAAGAGACTACCCTTTGCTTTGCGACCGTTCTACGAGGAACCGACTGCAGAGCCCGACCAGAGCCTTGACTTCCAGACTTCTCTGACCCTCATCCACATCTGCAGCAGAGCTGAGATCCGTGGAGGCGACGAGCGACGTGGGACCGGCTACCTGGGAAAAGTGGCTAGTAACTTACAGCGCAGCTTCTGAGGTACCCTCGAAGTTGTGCACCGGGGATTGAGAAGCCCCAACCCCAAGCACCATCTGCACCGAAGATCAGCCCCCCACACTCCACGAGTCCTGCGTGGGGCCCTTCAGCATTTTCCTGCTTGCCGCGTCTGTCCGGTTGCTTGCCCGCTGGCTAGTGGCCTCTGTGACGACGCACCCTGAAATCTTCTGCGCTGGTTTGGCTCCTCCCGACTGGCTCCTGCTTCTCTGCAAAGAAGAAGCACCCCAGACCTTCCTGGTCTGCACCAGAAGCAAGTCCTTTGTTCTTCGTGGGTTCCGCTTGCCAAGGCTTGGTGAGTCCTAGTCCAACTTCGACGCCGCCGACAGCAAGAGCCTTCGTGGGACAGCTCGCCTCCTGGTCCTGGTTGTCCTCGACGCTTCCTGGTCCTCCTGGCTGCAGCGACAAGCTTCACATTCACCTGCAACTCTTCACGACATCGCCTGGTTCCTTCCTGGTTCCACGTGGTCACTGGCTAGTGACCTTGACTCTGTCCCTTCTGCTTGCAGGTTTCTTCTCTTCTTGATCCCAGCCTTGGGATCCACCGGACACTCTCCCCTGACTGCCTGTCAGCATCTTTCTTCAGGCATCCATAGGTGTCGACGACGAAAATGACGCATCTTCACCCCTATGCACCCGCAGCCTGTGGGCTAGGTAACTTGGGTACTCCGGTGCTCATCAGGATAGTGACTATCCTAGTGTCTAGTTTTCAAGTCTCAACTTCCTAGCTACTCCGGAAGTGTCCTAAATCTACCGTTTTCTAAACTGTACTATTGCTATTGACTTTTACGCATTACGCGTGAGTGTTTCCACTCTGCACACGAATCCCATGGGCCTCCCACTTCCTAACTAACGCTAGTGTAGTGTAGCCCCAGCGATTCCCTAGGCCTAGGCCTATTCTATTTCCGTGACAGTGGTTCTTATACCACTTATTTAGTATATGGTTTGCGTGGCCCCTAGGGCCTAACTGTATTACTTACCTGTGTGACTTACTGTATGCATTAATAAGACTGTGTTGTACTTACCTCTAATCTCATAAAGAGTGCTGAGGGTTTGCTTAGAATAAATACACTTTATTTTATATATATATCTGTTGTGGTGTCCTGTTGTGGTTGTGGAGCCTAAGACTGCTCTTGTCCATGCTACCACTAGGATAGCTGGTCTATAAGGTTGACTTTACAACCAATCACCATAAGGGTATTTGGACTGATATAAGGTGTACACTATAACTAGTGACATCATACATCAGGCCAACTTCTCACATTGGTGAGCAGCGGTTGGGATCTGAGCTTGCTGTTGTAATACCATTGTAATCTTGAGATACTAAATTGAAAGATCACACAGATATTGTCTAGGTACATATAACATAGATTATTATACTTAAGTCCTACTGGACTTTGTAGTTGTAGGTTGAAGGGAGTAACACACCCTGACTACAACTACTAGAAAGGTTTAGTAGATACAACTAGTGTAGGTAGGTGCACACACCACACCCTCACTAGATCATGTCTCTGAGAGTAGATCAAGTAGATGCTCTCTCAGGAGGATCAGGTCTGCAAAAGATCCCCTCTAGATATGATACCTTAACATTCCAGGAGATGAGACACTTGTGTACCTCCAGAGGAATAAAACAGGGTGCAAACCCTCCCCTCCTTCAGTTAAGACAACTCCTAGAGGAGTATGATGCTCAGAGGGCATCTCAGGCAGGTGCCCTAGGCACAGAGGAGGGTCTACCCACCACAGAGGAGTCAGATGGGGCTTCAGATGGGGAGGTAGACAGCCAGAGCCAAGTAAGGAGACTTAGCCAGGCTAACTTAAGTTTACATGGGAGTTTGCATGGGGTCCCCCCATACAGACCCACAAGTAGGCATTCACAGAGAAGCAGGAGGGACAGATCCCCTTCAAGGGAATCCATCCACTCCCATGTCTCTAGCATCTCTAATGCTTCCTCTCACAGGGGAATGACTTCACCTGAGAGAAAGGAGCATGCAGCCAGAATGAGGGAGGCTAATCTGAGGATTCAGAGGGAAGAACTTGCCCTTGCCAAAGAGAAGCTTGCTCTGGCTAGAGAGCAAAAGTTAAGTGGGTTAGAACCCACTGGTGGCAGCAACATTCCTAGAGATAGAGACAGGCACTATGATAATAGAAACCTGAGCAAGATTGTCCCTCCCTACAAGTGTGGGGATGACATCCACAAATGGATAACTGCTTTGGAGAGAGCTTGCAAAGTACAGCAGGTACCCCAAAGTCAGTGGGCAGCTATCTTGTGGCTCTCCTTCTCTGAGAAAGGAAGAGACAAGCTCCTCACAGTTAGTGATGAGGATGCAGATAATTACACTGTCCCGAAGAGTGCTCTGATTGATGGGTTTGGCCTAACCACTGAACAATACAGGTTGTTGTTCAGGGATACCCAGAAGACACAGACTCAGGACTGGACTGACTTTGTAGATTGTGCCACTAAGGCTCTGGAAGGCTGGCTAATGGGAAGTAAGGTTAAGGACTATACAGGATTGTATAATTTGATCATGAGAGAGCAAATACTTAACAACTGTCAAAACCAGCTATTGCATCAACACCTGATTGATTCTGATCTGACTTCTCCCCAAGAATTGGGAAAGAAGGCAGATAGATGGGTCAGGACTAGAGTTAAGCAGAAAAACCAGAACCAGGGCGGTGATCAGAAAAAGGCAGACCAGAAGGGTAATGAGCAGAAACAAAAAGACCAGAAGTCTTCACCAGGCCCCCAAAAGGCTCAGGGGGAGGGTGGTTCCAAAAAGGATAAGAAGAAAGATGGCCAAAAGAAACCATGGTGCAACTATTGTAAGTCCAACTCACATTGGTTTAGTGAGTGCACCAAAAAGGATAAGCCCCCAGCCACCATTGCCCCTAAGGCAACTGTACCCCCTAGTTCAGCTGTAAGTGGTGGTTCCCAGCAAAAGGGTGTAGTAGGGTTAACCCTGGGAACTGAGGAGGACTCTGGCCTAGTCAGAGTACCTACTCAGGCTGTTCTGATCTGTGATGGGGACTTAGCTTTGTCCTCTACTGTAGGCCCCAGTAACCTGGGCAAGTACAGACAGACACCTTTTATCAACCAAAGAATGGCTCAGGCCTACAGGGACACTGGAGCTAGTGTCACAATGGTGACACCTGCTTTTGTGGACCCTGGACAGATCATACTAGGTGAGAATTACCTAGTGACCAACGCTAGCAATGCCACTACCTCCCATAGTGTGGCTATTGTTAACTTCTCCTGGGGAGGGGTAACTGGCCTCAAGAAAGTTGTTGTTAGTTCAGACCTTCCTGTAGAGTGTTTACTGGGCAATGATCTTGAAACTTCAGTTTGGTCTGAAGTGGAGTATAGGACCCATGCAGAAATGCTGGGGATAGATGCACATGTCCTTGCTGTGACCAGGTCACAGGCCAAAAAGTGCAACACTGAACAAGTGCTGGATCCTGAAACTATGGACCAGTCACAATCCAAGAGAAAGAGCAGTAGGGTTAAGGCTGTGCCTTCCCCCCTGCCTCAGGTGGTGGATCAGCCCTCCCAGGAGGATGATTCTGAGAGCCCTGAAGGAACTGTCCTAGAAGAACTTGAACCTGATCAGGTTGAGTTTCTTGGGACAGGGGGACCTTCCAGGGCAGATCTGAGGCAGGCTCAATTAGACTGCCCCTCTCTTGAACCCCTCAGACAGCTGGCTGCTGCTGAGGCTGCAGGGAATGCTCAAGGTACCCATAGAGTGTATTGGGATGAAGGGCTACTGTACTCAGAGGCTAGAGACCCCAAGCCTGGTGCATCCAGGAGGTTGGTCATACCACTGAAGTTCAGAGGCTTCCTTCTAACCTTGGCCCATGATATTCCCCTTGCAGGACATTTAGGCCAGAACAAGACTTGGGACAGGCTTGTCCCTCACTTTCACTGGCCCCATATGTCAGAAGATACTAAGGAGTTTTGTCGCTCCTGTGTCACCTGCCAAGCCAGTGGCAAATCAGGTGGCACCACAAAGGCCCCCCTCATACCACTACCTGTGGTGGGGGTCCCCTTTGAAAGAGTGGGCATAGATATTGTAGGACCAATGGACCCACAAACAGCATCTGGGCACAGATTCATACTTGTGATAGTGGACCATGCCACCAGGTACCCAGAAGCAATTCCCCTGAGGACCACAACAGCTCCTGTTGTGGCAAGGGCCCTGCTTGGAGTATTCTCCAGAGTGGGCTTTCCAAAGGAGGTCATTTCTGACAGAGGTGCCAACTTTATGTCAGGATACTTGACTGCAATGTGGAAGGAGTGTGGTGTTAACTATAAGTTCACCACACCCTATCACCCACAGTGCAATGGGCTTGTTGAGAGATTCAACAAGACCCTAAAGGGAATGATAAAAGGATTACCAGACAAGCTTAGGCGAAGATGGGACATCCTTTTACCCTGCCTTCTGTTTGCTTACAGAGAGGTCCCACAAAAGGGGGTTGGCTACAGCCCTTTTGAGCTTTTGTTTGGGCATCCTGTAAGAGGACCCCTGTGTTTGGTGAAGGAAGGATGGGAGAGACCTCTCAGACAACCCAAACTAGACATAGTGGATTATGTACTTGGTCTCCGCTCCAGGATGGCAGAGTATATGAAGAAGGATTCTAAAAACCTTGAGGCAAGCCAAGAACTCCAAAAAGCTTGGCATGACCAAAAGGCTGTACTGACTGTTTACCAGCCAGGACAGAAAGTGTGGGTGTTGGAGCCAGTGGCCCCAGCAGCCCTCCAAGACAAATGGTCTGGACCCCACACAATTGTTGAGAAAAAGGGAGAAGTCACCTACTTGGTGGACCTTGGGACTCCCAGAAGCCCCCACAGGGTGCTTCATGTCAACAGATTGAAGGCATATGTTGACAGGGCAGACATGGGGCTACTCATGGCTACAGATGAGGAGCAGGAGGAAGAGAGTGACCCTCTCCCAGACCTGTTGACTCAGAACCCTGATGATGGCTCAGTTGATGGTGTGGTCTTTTCTGACAGCCTCACTGTCCATCAGCAACAGGACTGCAGACAGGTTCTGCAATCCTACAGACATATGTTCTCTCTGACCCCAAGTCAGACAAACTGGTGCACCCATGAGGTGGACACTGGTGACAGTCTGCCTGTGAAGAGTAAAATCTACAGGCAACCTGACCATGTCAGGGACTGCATAAAAGTTGAGGTACAAAAGATGTTGGAGCTGGGAGTCATTGAACCTTCAGAGAGCCCTTGGGCTAGTCCTGTAGTCCTTGTGCCAAAACCTCACACCCAAGATGGTAAGAGAGAGATGAGGTTTTGCGTGGATTACAGAGGTCTCAATGCTGTCACTAGGACAGATGCCCACCCAATACCTAGGGCAGATGAGCTCATTGACAGACTGGCAGCTGCTAAGTTTTTGAGCACATTTGACCTAACAGCAGGCTACTGGCAAATCAGACTAGCTGAGAGTGCAAAGGCCAAAACTGCTTTCTCGACCCCAGGAGGACATTATCAATTTGTGGTAATGCCCTTTGGTTTGAAGAATGCACCTGCCACTTTCCAAAGGCTGGTGAATCAAGTCCTTACTGGGTTGGATGATTATTGTGCAGCTTATCTTGATGATATTGCTGTCTTTAGCTCCACCTGGGAGGATCACCTGGTCCACCTGAGGAATGTTTTAGAGGCCCTGCAAAAGGCAGGCCTCACTATCAAGGCCACTAAGTGCCAGATAGGGCAGAGCAAGGTTGTATACCTGGGCCACCTAGTTGGTGGGGGTCAGGTTCAACCACTGGAGAGCAAGATCCAGACCATAAAGGACTGGGCTCCTCCAACTACCCAGACTCAGGTCAGAGCTTTCTTGGGCCTGACTGGGTACTACAGAAAGTTTGTTAAGAACTATGGGTCCATAGTGACACCACTTAATGACTTGACCTCCAAGAAGATGCCAAAGAAAGTTCAGTGGACAGTAAGCTGTCAAAAAGCATTTGATGACCTGAAGCAGGCCATGTGCAGTGCACCTATTCTGAAAAGTCCAGACTACTCCAAAGAGTTCATTGTCCAGACAGATGCTTCTGAGTTAGGTGTGGGAGCTGTTCTTTCACAACTGAATGTAGATGGTCAAGACCAGCCCATTGCTTTTATAAGTAGAAGGCTGACCCCTAGAGAGAAACGTTGGTCAGCTATTGAGAGGGAGGCCTTTGCTGTGGTTTGGGCCCTGAAGAAGCTGAGGCCATACTTGTTTGGCACTCACTTCAAGATTCAGACAGACCATAAGCCCCTCTTGTGGCTAAATCAGATGAAGGGTGAAAATCCCAAACTTCTTAGGTGGTCCATTTCCCTACAGGGGATGGACTTCACAGTGGAACATAGACCTGGGACTGACCATGCCAATGCAGATGGACTCTCCAGATATTTCCACTTAGAACATGAAGACTCAACTGGTCAAGGTTAGTTTAATGTCCCTAAGTTTGGGGGGGGGGGGTTGTGTAGGAGAGTAGGGTCTGCTTTCTATGTTCACCCCGACTTTTTGCTTTTGCTTTACTGGTTTTCGACTTAGATGTGGCTGTGGGCCTGCTAATCCGACCCACAGCCCTGCTGTTCTCTCTCTAAATTAATACTATGTACTTTAGGTGCATAACCCATTTGGATAGGATCACCTTATTGGCCCCTGTACAGTGTACCCTAGGTACCCAGGGCATAGGTGTACCCTAGGCCTACCAGGGGCTGCAGCATGTATTATGCCACCCCTGGCCTGGCCTTCCATTTTGACACAACTGGCTGATCACTCAGCTGGGGCAAGGTCGTGTAATCACCCCTTGCTTAGGTGTAGTATTCCTATACCTAACTTACATATAGACACATGTGTACCTATCGGTCACTCCTATGGCAGGCCTTGACAATCCTGGAGGCAGAGTGCTTGGTAACATGTGAGATGGTGCTCTAGCATGAGCTGAGCCTGTCTGCAGCTTTCGGAACCTTGTCCTTATAGCTGTTCTATGATATAGCCTACCATATACTCTTAAAGTGCCTTATAATCTTAGACGGTTATAGTAACTATGGTTTGGCTTTATCAAAACATGTCGTGTAAGGTGTCTAACACTAGGGAATAATACCCCCATGCCATTTCTGGACATGAGAATATTATTCCCCCCTTCTAGAGGGAAAGACATGTTAAAATCATACTTCAACTGTTAGCCTCTGACCAAAGCCTCAGCATCACAAAATGGATGCTGCTGCCACGACACAAGTCTGACCTCCTGCAGCTGGGAGTGATCCCAGCCAGGGAGGCCTGGACAATAGGTTTCCTGCTTGGGGAGGTGCTAGCACCTCTCCAGACAGCCTTTAGTGTATTGGGGCAGGGTGGGCTGAAAGGAATGAGACATGCCTGGGGCACACAAGGTGTTCCTTGCATAGTCCAGTTCAAACCGGCGCTGGGGCACTCCAGCCCCAGCTCTGGCGCGAAACTGGACAAAGGGAAGTGGGTGTAACCACCCCCTGCCAGGTCCCACCCATAAGGCGTGACCTAGCAGGTATCCCAGCCCCCCAGATTAGTATAAGAGTGGGAGTTGGGCCTCAAGAGATTAGATTATCCTGAACCTGCAAAACTGAACAGAAACTCTGGACCTTCGACATTCGACGAAAGAAGAAGACTGAATAATCTCCCTTGTAGCCAAGGAGTGGCTACCCTGTGCAAACAGGCACCATCAAGAGACTACCCTTTGCTTTGCGACCGTTCTATGAGGAACCGACTGCAGAGCCCGACCAGAGCCTTGACTTCCAGACTTCTCCGACCCTCATCCACATCTGCAGCAGAGCTGAGATCCGTGGAGGCGACGAGCGACGTGGGACCGGCTACCTGGGAAAAGTGGCTAGTAACTTACAGCGCAGCTTCTGAGGTACCCTCGAAGTTGTGCACCGGGGATTGAGAAGCCCCAACCCCAAGCACCATCTGCACCGAAGATCAGCCCCCCACACTCCACGAGTCCTGCGTGGGGCCCTTCAGCATTTTCCTGCTTGCCGCGTCTGTCCGGTTGCTTGCCCGCTGGCTAGTGGCCTCTGTGACGACGCACCCTGAAATCTTCTGCGCTGGTTTGGCTCCTCCCGACTGGCTCCCGCTTCTCTGCAAAGAAGAAGCACCCCAGACCTTCCTGGTCTGCACCAGAAGCAAGTCCTTTGTTCTTCGTGGGTTCCGCTTGCCAAGGCTTGGTGAGTCCTAGTCCAACTTCGACGCCGCCGACAGCAAGAGCCTTCGTGGGACAGCTCGCCTCCTGGTCCTGGTCGTCCTCGACGCTTCCTGGTCCTCCTGGCTGCAGCGACAAGCTTCACCTTCACCTGCAACTCTTCACGACATCGCCTGGTTCCTTCCTGGTTCCACGTGGTCACTGGCTAGTGACCTTGACTCTGTCCCTTCTGCTTGCAGGTTTCTTCTCTTCTTGATCCCAGCCTTGGGATCCACCGGACACTCTCCCCTGACTGCCTGTCAGCATCTTTCTTCAGGCATCCATAGGAGTCGACGACGAAAACGACGCATCTTCACCCCTATGCACCCGCAGCCTGTGGGCTAGGTAACTTGGGTACTCCGGTGCTCATCAGGATAGTGACTATCCTAGTGTCTAGTTTTCAAGTCTCAACTTCCTAGCTACTCCGGAAGAGTCCTAAATCTACCGTTTTCTAAACTGTACTATTGCTATTGACTTTTACGCATTACGCGTGAGTGTTTCCACTCTGCACACAAATCCTGTGGGCCTCCCACTTCCTAACTAACGCTAGTGTAGTGTAGCCCCAGCGATTCCCTAGGCCTAGGCCTATTCTATTTCCGTGACAGTGGTTCTTATACCACTTATTTAGTATATGGTTTGCGTGGCCCCTAGGGCCTAACTGTATTACTTACCTGTGTGACTTACTGTATGCATTAATAAGACTGTGTTGTACTTACCTCTAATCTCATAAAGAGTGCTGAGGGTTTGCTTAGAATAAATACACTTTATTTTATATATATATCTGTTGTGGTGTCCTTTCATTTGGTATTCAAGGGATTATATATGGTATCACAGCTGGCTTCACATGCCATTCAGAGTTTAGCCTAAGACTGCTCTTGTCCATGCTACCACTAGGATAGCTGGTCTATAAGGTTGACTTTACAACCAATCACCATAAGGGTATTTGGACTGATATAAGGTGTACACTATAACTAGTGACATCATACATCAGGCCAACTTCTCACAACTATGTGAAGCAATCAACCAGTACATCGAGCGACATGGCCATTCTTATTATGATACTCAGTACAGAATGTTGTAGCAGCAAGTTCAACGCATTAACATTTGTGCCCATGCAAAGTCCAATAAAAATATAGCTATTTAAAACATAAGTGACTTCCAGTCCACATGTGGAGTGACCTCAACACATCCATGCCCACCCACCCCGACTCCAAGTAGTGTACTCACTGTCACATGTGTTCATCGTCAACTTTGGTCAGCTTCCCATTCTCCTCACATGTCTCTTTGCTTAATAGGTATAATTGGTATGGTCCCCGGCAATTCTTGGGTCAGTTCTTTGGTGGGAGAAGGTCATT
Organism: Triturus cristatus; assembly: GCF_964204655.1. Classification (NCBI taxonomy): domain Eukaryota; kingdom Metazoa; phylum Chordata; class Amphibia; order Caudata; family Salamandridae; genus Triturus; species Triturus cristatus. The sequence continues at coordinate 64,161,528 of NC_140591.1, read as the reverse complement.
ATATGTATCGTATTGAGTGTTACAATAAACCACGTCCGCGTGTCAGTCTTCCACTGTCGGGACCGGACCACTGGCCCATCTCATCCCCACTCTGCACTTAGCTAATAGGAGGCCTAAGGCTATCCATGAGCAGGTTGTTTTCTCCACTTATAAATCATAGCCCAGCAATGCCACCACTGGGTCCAGTTCTAATTCAGTACCTGTTATGGCTACCAATTCTCTGAACACTTTCCCCCAGAACTCGTGCACCACAGAGCATAGCCAAGCAGTGTGCAGAAAACCCGGAGACTTCCTCTCCACATCTCTGGCACCTCGACATGTCACGTAAACCATAACGATATAGTCTCTCTGGTGCGTAGTAAGCCCAATGAACATATTTGAAATGTATCAGCCTATGCCACACGTTCATGGAAATTGTTTTCATCCTACTGCTGCAGTACTGCCATTGTTTATCACTGAGAGGACCCCTCAGGTCCCGCTGCCAATCTACTCTGGCCTTGAACATCCCTGACTGGCGTGATTCCTGGGTGCTTCTGTGAAAGTTTATTCGTTTCTTTGCTACTTCAGCCTGTATCAATCAAGGTCATGCGTGTCTGCATAGCCTGGGGCTCCAGCATATCTTCTCCTAGTGGTTCTTGCATTGTGTGTAGTAATGATACCTGGCTAGTGAAGAGGCATATGATAATCTCTCCGTATGTGCTCCCCTCTGTTCATAGCACCCTCAGTGAAGAAGTCCCCCATAGTATGTATCTCTAGCGACTGGAGTGCACGTCTAGCCCCTCCCGCCTAACCCATCGGCAACCACAGGCACCTCTCTAAGAGGATATCTGGTGAATATAAGAGAGCCCTGTCTGTCTATCTAATAGCGCTTGCCAGACGTGTGTCTTAAGAGCTAGAGAGTCAAATACCCCATGTTGTCTGGGCGGGATACAGAAGAGAGTCTGAGGGAGAGTGTAAGGATCCACAGCATCTTTTCTAGCGTCAGGTGGGGTAGGGATTGCGGGTCATGTATTCAGTAGTGTGCAAATGTGCTCTGGGCAGCTCTGTAATACATCTTGAGGTCGGGAGCATTAAGGCCCCCCCGTATTGTATGGTAGAGTGAGCACATTTCATCACACTCTTAGCTGCTTCCCAGCCCAAGTCAGTCTAGTCAATAGCATGCATAGTTTATGGAATATAGTGCGCAGCAGCAGTAACATTATGTTCTGAAACAAAAAACAAACGTGGGTAGGACAACCATTTTCATTATTGCTACCCACCTCACCAATAACAATAATCCATCGGTCCACAACCTCTGTGAGCTTTTGTATTGCCACCCAGTAATTCTTAAGTAATTACACCACGGCGTCTGTGTGAATTCAGATTCCCAGATAACACACCGAGTTGGTCGTCCAGTGCAGGGGATACTCCAGGTATGGAGGGGTCATGGCGGGAGTGAGAGGAAATATAATTGACTTATCCCAATTAATCCGGAGGCCTGAAAGTCCTCTGAACCGCACCACCTCCCTGAGCACAGGGGAGAGGTTGACATCTGGATTACGAATGTATAGCAGACTATCGTCTGCATATGCTGATATTATGAGATTATAGCCTGGAAAACGCAGACCCTTGTTGCCGTGATACTCGCAGAGACGCAGGCTTTTGGCTCTACCACCCAAGCATACAATAATGGAGACAATGGGGAGCCTTGTCTGGTGCCTCTTGTGATGGTGATGATAGAGGAGACTGCGTTACCCACCCGTATTCTGGCCAAAGGGCACGTATATAATATCAATACAAGTCAGATGAAGATCTTGCCAGCACTCACTCTGCTGAGCACCGCAAACATAATCCCCCACTGAGTCAAATGCTTGAGTGTGACCACTGTGCCCTCGGCCTGGTCGCCCCCACACCTCCCGCCTGCTCCTTACCTGCTGGGCCTCCTGCTGCCGCCTGCCGCCTGAGCCACCACAGGGCCGCCGAGCGCGGCCCCAGCCGCCACAGGGCCGCCGAGCGCCGCCCCAGCCGCCACCGAGCCCCCAGGTTCCCGCCGCTTCCCTCGAGACCCCGCCCCTCCGCCCGCCGATTGGGTCCCGCGCTCCCCGCCTCCCCGCAGTCCCTCCCTCCCGGCTCCCCTCTTAAGGGGACCCTCTCCTCTGCCCCAGGTGTGACCACTGTGCCCTCGGCCTGGTCGCCCCCACACCTCCCGCCTGCTCCTTACCTGCTGGGCCTCCTGCTGCCGCCTGCCGCCTGAGCCACCACAGGGCCGCCGAGCGCCGCCCCAGCCGCCACCGAGCCCCCAGGTTCCCGCCGCTTCCCTCGAGACCCCGCCCCCCCCGCCCGCCGATTGGGTCCCGCGCTCCCTGCCTCCCCGCAGACCCTCCCTCCCGGCTCCCCTCTTAAGGGGACCCTCTCCTCTGCCCCAGGTGTGACCACTGTGCCCTCGGCCTGGTCGCCCCCACACCTCCCGCCTGCTCCTTACCTGCTGGGCCTCCTGCTGCCGCCTGCCGCCTGAGCCACCACAGGGCCGCCGAGCGCCGCCCCAGCCGCCACAGGGCCGCCGAGCGCCGCCCCAGCCGCCACCGAGCCCCCAGGTTCCCGCCGCTTCCCTCGAGACCCTGCCCCCCCGCCCGCCGATTGGGTCCCGCGCTCCCCGCCTCCCCGCAGACCCTCCCTCCCGGCTCCCCTCTTATGACGCCCCCAGAGCGACCGCGCAGCGGACGCGCGCAGCGGGAGCACCGATTGAGCGCCGAAGGTGCGCCAAAGGTAAGCCCGTCTGCACCCGTCCGCGCCTGGACCGCGCCCAGCGCCAGAACCCCTGGCCCCCGCAGAGGCCACCCCCCCCGCCGGACTTACGATGCCGCCACCCTCAACGCACTCAACACCGGCCGAACCCCCGGGTGCTACCGAGCCACTCCGAGACGCACCTACGGACCCTTCAGCTGCCTCACCTGCAAGTTCACCTGCATCCAGACCTGCCCCACACCAGCACCCGCCAAGCCGAACACCAGCAGCAACCACCTCAAGTGCATCCTGCTCAACACCCGCTCCGTCCACAGACACGCCGTTCAACTCTGGAACCTCCTCGACACCACAGCTCCTGACGTTGCCTTCCTCACGGAAACCTGGATGAACGACTCCTCAGCGCCCGACATCGCCATCGCCATCCCAGAGGGCTACAAGATCATCCGGAGAGACCGCGACAACCAGACTGGAGGAGGCATCGCCATCATCCACAGGGACACCATCCGTATCTCGACCAACGCCGACAACACCCTGACAACCGCCGAACGCCTGCACTTCCAGATCCACACCGACCCCAAGACCACCCTCAGAGGCACCCTGATCTACCGACCCCCGGGAACACGCACTCAATTCAGCGAAGACATCGCCGACTTCATCAGCCCGCACGCCCTCCCCTCTGCCGACTACATCCTCCTCGGGGACATCAACTTCCACCTGGAGAACAACAACGACCGCAACACCACCACCCTGCTTGACAACCTCGCCACCCTCGGACTCAAGCAGCTGGTGACCACCCCCACCCACCTCGCCGGCCACACACTCGACGCCGTCTTCTCGTCCAGCAAAGACATCTCCTTCAGCCACGCCACTGGACTCCACTGGACGGACCACAGCTGCATCCACTTCACCTTCAAAAGAACCACGGTCCACCACCACCAGCAACAGGCTGCACGAAGAAGCTGGAACAAGATCACAGCCGAACAACTCACCGCATCCCTGAGCCAGCACCCTCCCGCCAGCTCACCGAACCCCAGCCAAGCCGCCGACAACCTCACGAAATGGATCTCCACCTGCGCGGACGAGCTCGCCCCTCTGAGGACCCCGCCCAGCAGACCCGGAAGCAAGAAGACCCCGTGGTTCACCGACGAACTCAAGAGCTCCAAGAAGAACTGCCGAGCCCTCGAGAAAGCCTGGAGAAGAGACCCAACGCCGGACTACATGACTACCCTCAAGCTCGCCTCCCGAATGCACCATCAACTGATCCACGCCACCAAGAAAACAGCATTCAAGGACCGGCTGGACAACAACGCACACAACAGCAAGGAACTCTTCAACATCGTCAGAGAGCTCTCCAACCCCAATGCCGGAACCAACGACATCACCCCATCGCAAGACCTCTGCAACTCCCTCGCCTCCTACTTCCACAACAAGATCGCTGACATACACAACAGCTTCAGAACACAACCAACGCTCCCCACGACCAAACCAACGCCCCCCACCACCACCCTCAACGCCTGGACACCGATCAACCTCGAAGACACCATCAGCACGATGAACTCCATCCACTCCGGATCCCCTACCGACCCCTGCCCTCACCACATCTTCAACAAGGCCGACGCTGTCATCGCACCCCACCTGCGGGACATCATCAACACCTCCCTCGACACCGCCACCTTCCCTGAGAGCTGGAAGCACGCCGAACTCAGCGCTCTACTAAAGAAACCAACGGCGGACCCCACCAAACTCAAGAACTACCGCCCCATCTCGCTCCTCCCGTTTCCAGCCAAAGTCATCGAGAAGACCATCAACAAGCAACTGGCAGCCTTCCTCGAGACGACTGGTTCCCTCGACCCTTCCCAGTCAGGCTTCCGGGCCAACCACAGCACCGAGACCGCCCTCATCGCTGCCACCGACGACATCCGAACCCTGCTGGACAACGGAGAAACAGCGGCCCTCATCCTCCTGGACCTCTCCGCGGCATTCGACACTGTCTGCCACCGCACCCTAGTGCAGCGCCTCAGCAACGTCGGGATCGAGGAGAAGGCACTGGAATGGATCATCTCCTTCCTCACCGGAAGGACACAGAGAGTCCGCCTGCCCCCGTTCAGATCAGAAGCCACGGAAGTCATCTGCGGCGTCCCTCAGGGCTCCTCGCTCAGCCCCACCCTCTTCAATGTCTACATGAGCCCCCTTGCGGCCATTGCACGCCAACACAACCTGAATATCATCTCCTACGCCGATGACACCCAGCTGATCCTCTCCCTGACCAACGACCCCGCCACCGCCAGAGCCAACCTACACGAAGGGATGAAAAACGTGGCCGAGTGGAGGACGACCAGCCGCCTGAAACTAAACACAGACAAGACGGAAGTCCTCATCCTGGGCTCCTCACCCTCCGCCTGGGACGACTCCTGGTGGCCCCCCGCCCTGGGCAACGCACCCAAACCGACAGACCACGCACGCAACCTGGGCTTCATCCTGGACTCCTCCCTCTCCATGACCAAACAAGTAAACGCCGTCTCCTCGTCCTGTTTCAACATCCTGCGCATGCTACGTAAGATCTTCCGGTGGATCCCCACCGAGACCAGGAAAACGGTCACCCAGGCCCTCGTCACCAGTCGACTGGACTACGGCAACGCCCTCTACGCCGGTACCACCGCCAAGCTCCAGAAGAGACTCCAGCGGATCCAGAACGCCTCGGCGAGACTCATCCTCGACGTCCCCAGACGAACTCACATCTCCAGACACCTGAGAGACCTGCACTGGCTCCCGATCAACAAAAGAATCACCTTCCGGCTCCTCACCCACGCACACAAAGCCCTACACAACCAAGGCCCGACCTACCTCAACAGCCGCCTCAACTTCTACGCTCCCAAACGCCACCTCCGCTCGACCAGTCACGCCCTCGCAGCCGTCCCCCGCATCCACAGAGCGACAACAGGAGGAAGATCCTTCTCCCACCTGGCCGCCAAGACTTGGAACGCCCTCCCCACCGACCTGCGCCTGACCCAAGACCACCTCTCCTTCAGGAAGAAGCTCAAGACCTGGTTGTTCGAGCAGTAGAGGACCCCCTCCCCCCCTAGCGCCTTGAGACCCCCCGGGTGAGTAGTGCGCTTTATAAATGCCTATGATTGATTGATTGATTGATTCCTCGGCATTGAGGAACACGGCCTTGGCCTTAAGCTACAGAGTTACCCTCTGCATGGTCCCGAGTGGTGTTCTCAGTTTATATGTCAAACTGCAATCGGGGATGAACCCCTCTTGCTCCAGATGCACCATTCCTGGCATTAACAGTGCTAATCTGTTGGCCAAGATATTGGCATATATTTTAGTATATACATTAAGCAAGGATAGAGGTCTGTAGGAAGAGTAGAGATTGGATTGTTTCTCTATCTTTAGTATTGTCACTATCAGCTCCTCTCACATTGTGGGGGGCATTGATCTCGTCTCCACCATTTCCTTGTACAATGTCTTTAAGTGTAGTACCAATAGATCTTGAAAGGTCTTACAAAACGCCACTGTCAGGCCGGCAGATCCCGGAGCTTTCCCTGATTGCATGCTCCGAAGGGCGGTTCTGATTTCTGCTACCTGCAGGGGTGCCATCAGGTGCTCCCCGTGCTCTGTAGGCAACCAGGGCTTTTCGATACGGGCTAGAAGATAATCGGTTATTGCTTCATTGTGTAGTGGGAGACACAAGCGGTACAAATCTTCGCAAATACAAAACTATCTGACTATGTCATCGGGGCCTTGTAAAGTCCGCCCTTCATTGTCTAGGATTTCTGTGATTATGTCTGATAGCCTCACAGGCCTCAGTATGCCCGTCAATGTTGCCCCTGGGCAATCTTGCTCTCCTTATGACCTTGCTGTCACATACTGGCCCATATACTTGACCTCAGCGTTCACCGTCTCATGAAAGTCTACACATTTTTATTTAATGTCTGCGAGTATATGAGGCTCCCCTGTTCTCTAAAATGTGCTCTCTATATTAACTATCTCCTTTTCGATCCCATCTAGTCTGCCCCTTAGGGAGCGGAGGACTCCTGCCTATTTAGAGATCATGACCCCTCGAATATAAGCCTTGAAGGATTCCCGCACCATCTGGAAAGTGGTCACTGAACCCAAATTATGATGAAAGAACTGTTCTCTGGCTTGTGCCATTTCGGCCTGAAAAACTGAGTGCTGTAAAGAGTATGGTGGGAAACGCCAAGTAAAGGCCGTGATCTTCTGCACTCTATATTCTAATGTCAACTGTACTGGGAAATGGCCAGAATAAGTTCTGGGGAGTGGTTCACAGTCCATAACCCGAGCCACCAGACTCTTGGATATCAGCCAGTAGTCTATGAATGTATGTGTGTCATGTATGAGGAATAAAATGTGCATCCTCCATCAACTGGAGATCTATGTCTCCATATGTCTATTGATTTCACCCTCCTCATGAATTCTAGAATGGTGCGTGCCACCGCCGAAGGGCGCCTAGTGGGTCCCCTGGAGTAATCCAGGTCTGGATTTAAAATACGATTGAAGTCTCCTCCCCATATCAGTGGTAGCCCCGTCCACTGATGTAGATATGCCCCAAGTGACTGATAAAACTGAGGGTCATCATAATTCGGACCGTACACACCTATCGGTAAAAATGTCAGATCATCCTTATGGCATCGAGCTATTACAAATCTACCTCCCGGGTCTTGGCAAATTCCCGTCAACCTCACTCCTTAGTGCTGATCCACCCCCCAAATAATGACTCCCCTAGCATGAGATGTGAAACCTGTATGACAGCTATGTCAACTTTATGCCTCTTGAGATATGCAATGACCTTCCGGATCTTTCTCTTGTCATTAAGCCCCCTAACATTCCAGGTGAGTAACCTCAAAGCCGGCTGTCTACACAGCCCGTCGTCCCCTGGTCTATGTCCGTAGTAGGTCCTCCCTGGTCTCAGTATGTGAGCAACACCTGGTCTCATATCTAGTTGTGTTTTTCCCTATAAGTATCTTATCTAAGAATGCATTAACAACATCCCCTCCAACGTTATGTGTAACCCCAACTCTCATAGCTTCAATGGATCCCTCCTTCCCCGCTGTATCCGGCCCCAACATAAATAACAGCCCATAAACCAATATTCTAATTGGAACACACATAGGGGCAGATGTTACCGGCTCTCCAGCTCTTCATTTGCCTCCACCCCCAATCCTAGCGTATAGCGTACTATGGGTGCCCTATTCTTTCATATAGGGCTCCCTGTAGTTAGGCTCCATGATATAACCCCCACATCATAGAAAACGTACAACACGCTCCCCTTAGTAATTGTAGGAAAGTAGAATCTGCTTTCATGGTCACCCTTATTTTTTGCTGGTGTCATTATGTTTTACTCACTAGCCTGACTGGGATCCTGCTAATCAGTATCCCAGTCTCTTTGCTTTCTCCCCTAAATTGGGTTGGTGACTACTTAGATTGGCAACTGGTGTAACCTTATAAGTCCCTAGTATATGGTACCAAGGTACCCAGGGCATCGGTACGCCAGAGGTCTCCCATGGGCTGAAGCATGTATTATGCCACCCACGTGAGACCACTCAAATTGTGATTCCAGGCCTGCCATTGCAGCCTGTGCAAGCTGGTGCTAGCACCACTTACAACAGATATAAGTTTCCTTATATCTGAGGTCACTGCACTTAAAACCTATCAGTGACCCATAAGGCAGGCCTTTCAATCCTGATGGCAGGGTGCTCGTTTCTAAGTGTGAGGGTGCCCCTGCATGAGCGGAACACCGCTACAACCTTCGGAGTCCATTCTCCCGGGTTGTAAGTGAATCAGTCATTAAGACATATAGGGGCACATGCATCAAGCCTGTATTTTGCGATTCCCATATAGCGAATTTGACTGATTCGCTATATGGGAATTGCGCAATGCAAGTAGGAATCGCAAAAAAAATGCGATTCCTTAACCTTACCTCTTAGCGATTTGGTAAATAGCGAATCGCTATTAGGTAATGTGACTCCAAATGGTATTGCATTCGCTAAGTGCGATTACCAAATTGGTAATCGCAAATAGCGAATGCAAAGTCAAGGCTGTCCGGGGACCTAAGGCCCCCCTGAAGCACCGAGAGAAAAATGCAAATGTTCACATGTAAAGCACACACATGCCCTAAGGGCATGTGTGCCTTACATGGCACTTTGAAAGCTCCTCCGGGAGGCCCTCAGTGCTTCCGGTACCAGTCTTTCAGAACTGGGCAGCAAGGTAGGGCTGCTGCCAACCAGAGACATGTTTCTGTCCTCCTGCTGCTGAGACAAGCTCGAGCAGGGGAAGGCAGAACAATAGATATCCTGTCACAGGGAGCTGTGACCACCTCCCAGACAGGGTTTAGTGTATTGGGGCAGTGTGGGGGTGCTTGCCAGCACCACTGAGACTGGTTGAAGGGTAAACTTGGTGCCCTCCTTGCATACTCCAGTTCAAACCACTCAGGCGTGAAACTGGACAAAGGACATGGGAGTATCCTCCCCACTTTCCAGCCTCTCCTCTGGGAGGGACCACTGAATCACCCAACCCTTTTCATTGGGTACTTAAGGGCTTACCTGTGGATGGGTCCTATGATTCGTCGTGGGACAAGATTCAGATCAGACACCACTTCATCTTTGACCGTCTGGGCATTCTGGACTTCGCTGGACTTTGCCCTGGGCATCGAGACAGCAACTGGGAAGACTCCTGCTGCTCCTGGTCTCGTCGTCCTGTCAGTCTGCTGCAACGTCTGTGCGCATGCTCCATATAGGAACCTCCCAAGGCCTGTGGACATCCAAGACACTTGAAGGAATCGCCCTTGAAGTGGAGGAGTCACTTCCCTGTATCTGCAGGCACCGCAACACAGCAGCTGACCGTTCTGCTGGTCCTGGGCTCCGACGGACTCCGAAAGGCTCAGCAACACAGGTGATGGTTCTGCAACTCCCTCGAGGCCTGCACTGTCTTCTCACCAAGTTTGAGGCCAGTATCCCTCGTCGGAACTGCTAGAACAGAACCCCTGTGCACCACGCCAACTTGCCGTTGCCAAGGTTTGTTGGCTCTTTTCCTCAGAGATCTTCGGGCTCCAAGAAGCTTCAAACTCATGCCATTCTTGCAGCCAAGGTCGTCATCCTCACCGCATCCCTTGCAGCATGGGCCTGCATCTTTGGTGAGCTGCTCGAGGTCCCCTTTGCGACTCCTGTACCTCTGGCCTGTGGGTCCTCTCCAGGGGCTTCTTTAACTCCAGTGGGCTCCTCTGATTGCTCGGGCCTACTCCGACTCCCCTGCTGGTGGTGAGTCACTTGGACGTTGCTGGTCCCGACACTGCACCTTTTTCACTTGCCATGTTGTTTGCAGTTGCCAAGGCTTGTTGTTGCTCCCGACGGACACCAACCCCTCAGCTCTCGACATCCAATGTGGGACGGCTTGTGAACGGCTCCTGGTCTTCCACAGCGTTGCCTGGTCCACACAGCTGCAGCTCCAAGATCATCGTCAACTCCCCCCTGCATCACCCGACATCAATGGGCATTCGTCTTCCATGCCTCCTGGTCACTCCTGAGTGGCATAGATTCTGCCCCCTCTGCTTGCAGGTACTTCTCATCTTAATTACACCTGGCTTCCCTGGTGTAGGTATCTTGGTTCCTGGGCTATCCACATGTGGGGTGACTCTCCAACCTTCCATCTTCCACGGGGTGTCTTAAGGGTCTGCTGGGAAGGGTCCTTTTTCTTTGAAACTGCAACCACAACTTACCCATTGACTAACATTGAGCACACGGTTATGTTCGCACTCTGTGCACGACCTCCGTGGGGTTCCTAGTTACTCACCGTGTGTGGTTCCTTGGGTCCCCGGCTCTTCTACGTCCTCTGGTTCCACTCTTGTCTTGAGTCGTGGTTCGCATTCCACTATTTTAGTATATGGTTTGGTCTCCCCTGGAGACCATTGTGTAATTGTGCTACCTATGTGCTCTAATTCCTCAATATTGTGTGTATTGGGTTTATATCTCCTGGTAGGAGATAATACATTGTGTTAGTGAGTGTTTGTAATAAAATAACAATTTTTATAACTACACTGTGTGATTCTTTTTCACTTAACCTATACCATAAGATTAAGCACTGGTAAAACAAGCTGCTTTACACTCCTGGACTAAGCCTGAAGGATGGTCTCCACAGCTACTACTTAGAGATCTTTCTAAGGTTGTCTTAAGACCACTAAAATCACCATAAGGGTTGTCTGGATTAGTGCAGGGTGCTACACTTACATAAGTGAGCACCATATACTAAGCCAACCTCTCACACTTGCCATCCCAATGTTACTTTCAATGTGGCATGATACAGCATGCTGTAGTCCATATTGAGTTCCCGCAGCCTCCTTTTTGCTGGAACAAATAGGTGTCATGCCTCCTGCATCTGCTGGGTAAAATCTGGATACATGGAGAAGTGTGATGCCTCATGAATCAGTGTCCCTAGAGCACGAGCCTTGTCCAAGTCCGCATTACAATGTCTCTGATTCAGAAATCTCGCAATTATGGGCCAGGACGCTGCTCCCGGTATCGGCCGGGGTGCAGGCGAGCGGTGGGTGTGCTCCAGAACAAACATATCTGAAGATATGTCTCTGCCCAGCAACTCGATCGCACCCATTCTATGTATTGCTCCAAATAATTTATGTTGGTCGATTCTGCTATACATACAATCATGATGCTATTCCTTCTTGACCTAATTTCCAAATCTTCCTCCTTAGCCTAGAGTGACCGCAGGACTTTGTCCATTGCATTGTGTGATTATGCTTTAGCATGTAGTACACCTTCCACATCAGAGACTCTTTTTTCGCTGCGTCAAGTCTTTCGGTATGCTTGTCCAGATGCTTAGACATCCTATTCATGCGAAATGTAAGAACGTCTATTTCCCCATCAATCTTAGATAGGCTTTATTGCATTGTGCACAATATTTGTTTCAGGTCCGCTTCTGAGAGCGGTTCAGCATCATCTGACACCGCACCTGAATCCAGGATGTCTACCTCTCGGGGCCTGGGAGCCCTGCCCTGAACAAATTGTAACTTGGTCTGTGATTTGTCTGCTTTGCCCATCTCATATAACTTCAGTTGCGTCACTCAGACTCTGGATAAGATCCTTGCAGGGCGCACACTTTTCCCGATCAGCACACAGGTAGCTGCGCCTAGACGCCCTCTTGTTCCAATGATGCCTCTATTGAAAGTTTGTCTCCCCAATTTTTGGACCTGTCAGCCCTGTAAAAAGCTGCAGGCAGTCAAAGTGACTTATTAATCTCCTTTAGAAGAACTGGGCACCGCTCATTCCTTATGGGGCAAGCAGAATGTACTCCCCAGGGACAGACCTCCTTTCTCCTGCTGTGCTTATTCAATGCGGATTATTGTGCGGCCTCATGCGATCCGCCTCTCGTTTCTTGCTAATTGTTATGGTTATCAAAGCAACACTGCTCACCACTCTGTCATGGCCTTTTAGCCCCGCAGCGCTCACCAGCAGGTTGGGGTGAATGTATTGTGATGCAAATGTGGGACCACCTCAAGGGACTGTAGTACCATATCCTTCGTTCCCTGGAGCACTTACCAAGTGCTCTTCTACGCTGTCCGGCTGAGGCAGGCACAGCCTCTGCCCACGAAACAGTCGGTTAAGCTGTCTTAGGTTTTCAGAGCGGCCGCGGAAAACACTACACACCAGCAGCAACACTGCAAACTGACGCCAGCCGACTGGGGCCACACATCCAGCAGGCACTGCCCGAAGCCTTGACGAGTGTCTGCACTTCTCCTACCGGCAGCCTCGCTTCCCAAGGCCTCTACTACAGCCAGCTTCAACCAGGGCCGGGACCCACAGTCCTTCCACCGGCAGTGCAGATTGTTTCGAAGCGTGACTTCGAGGTCACACGCACGCTAAGGCGGTAGGCCACTCTTGCAACGCGGCGTTTGGGGATTCCGCGCAATCACAATTTTAAGGGAACATTTGTCGTATACCCCCTTTCGGGAGTGTCCCCAAGCTGTACCGGGTCACTCAGTTCATGCGGGGCACCCGGATTCTAGAGGATGATGGTGATGGCCGCACGAGCTCTCTTAGGTGGCTGCCATCTTGCATCCAAGCAAGCTTTTTCCCCATACAGAGCCAGCTTCCTACACTTTGGTTAAGAAGCAACCACTGAGGGATTAGGAGCCCAATCCACCAGGGGAATTGCTGCGACTATGGCCTTGGCTCAGGTGTCCCAGTACTAGACATCTTTCAGGCAGCACCGTGGACATCTCTGCACACGTTTGCCAAGCACTACTGCCTTGACAGTCAAGTCGGCAGGAATGGACATTTTGCGTGTTCGGTCCTGCAGGACTTTCTAGTGTGAGGAATTTGTCCTCAGCCCACCTCCAAGAGGGTATGGCTTGGGTATCTATTCTAAAGTAAGGAATCTGAAGCTAGAAGCCTCTATCAGATGAACAAGTTACTTACCTTCAATAACGCATTATCTGGAATAGACAATATCTAGCTGCAGATTCCTTACAGACCCTCCACGCTTTGTGGATTTATTGGTTAGGGCTAGGGTTTCTCCCTTTTTTCCAGGGCCTTAGTTTTGACATACACTTTCATCAGTCACTTAATGGCTCTTCTGACGTCCGCGAGCCTGGGTGGCACCTATATAGGTGACCGCAACGTCATAACCGATGCGAACACCGCCGCTGAAGTCATGTGGAGCCAAATGGAGCCACCCGAGGGCATGCACAAGGGGTATTGCTCGAACAAAAGTACCTGGATCCAGCCTGACGCCTGGGAAATTCTAAGGTAAGGAATCTGTAGCAGATATTGTCTCTACCAGATAATGCGCTACCGAAGGTAAGTCACTTGTTCTTCAAGCTTGACGCATGCAGCTGCTTTCAAACACACATGTACAAATGAACTTTGAATCTGATAGAGACTTCTAGCTACAGATTCCTTATTCTGAATTCCCCAGGCATCAGATGGATCCAGAAACGTTTGCATGAGCAGTACCCCTGTGTGCAGTCGGGTGGTCCGTTCAGTTCCGTATGACATCATTGGTGGCGGCTGTGAAGTCGCATCACCTGTATAGGCGCCACCAAGGCGTGCAGCTGTCAGTTCTATCTGATAGAGATATCTAGCTACACATTCCTTAATTTTTGTATACTCCCCTGCGTCAGACTGGATCTGGAAACTTTTCAGCAGTATCTCTGTATGCTGTAGGACAGTGTCATACAGCTCCATGATGATGTCAACTCCGGTTGTGACAGCAGTGGAGTCATATAAGTCCCCTCTGGTTTGCAGATGTCCGTTTTTTCTTTTCTGCGCAAGTTAGAGGTGATCCGGAGGAGAGCTACTCCTATGTCTCTTTTTGACAGGCTTTTTTGTTACTTTTGGCGCCTGTAACCGCGCCATGTCGGTTATCAACCCTCATCTTGTTCATCTTGTTTGTTTATGGTGTCTTGAGCATGACCACTACTCAAAGTTGTGCTTGGACTGCCGGGCCATGGCACCAAAGGCCTTGAGGGAGCGATCCATGAAGCTCCTTGCGGTCTGGCATTCGACGCCATTGAGCGCGACTCCTCAGAGATCCTTGTCCCATCAAGGAATAGAAAGTCGCGGGATCTCTTCAGGAGTCCCAAGTCCTCTTTGTCGCACTCAAGGTCCTCGTAACACTTGGTCAAAAGGCATAAGAAAAAGAAGAAGTGCAAATGGACTTTGACTTCCCCTTGTCTGTCGTCCGTCGGCGAGACGGGTGGGGAGCATTGACACTCCAGGTACAGTTCTGCGGAATCGTTGTCGGGTCTAACTCCGCGCCTCCCCTCATTTCCGGGAGACAGAGCGACCGATTCTCAGAATAAAGAATTTTATGAGGCCATGCGCCACGTATTTTGAACAAGCCGACCCCTCCGGTGCACCTTTGGGCCCCATGGGGTCAAGGGAGGCTCCACCAGGCTCCACACTGACGGCTCCAGCCTCAGCTCCTGTTTGGTCTCATGGATCAGATTCTGTGTCCGGCTGTTGGCGGTCACTCCAGTGCTACCCTCCCTGGTGCTGCTCCCGAAGTCGGTGCTCCCAGTGCCGCCGGCACCCACCGTTGGTGCCAGCCCCATTCTGAAACCCGACGCCTTGGAGTTGGATTGACGCCGGTCGACATTGACTCTAGCGTTGACGAAGCCCAGAGGTTCTACCTTGTTACCTGTTTATTTTGAAGAGGTTTCAAGCATGGGAGAAGAGTGGGGGTCTGGCCCCTTTAGAACAACAGCTGGAATCTCCTTGTGAGGAATTTGACTGGTATGAGGAGGTTAGAGAAGTCAGTGGGCTGGACACCTCTCCAGATACTGGCATGCTCTCTCTGCCTAATGTAGCTACAGAGGAGGGGGCATCTTATGCTATAGTGTTGAAGAGGGCAGCGTAGGTCCTTGATCTAGAGGTTCCCTCAGTTCAGGTTAAGGCCAATACTTTGACCGAAGTGCTTCAACCTGGGGCTTCCTCATCCAAATCCCTTTTGCCCTTCAACGGGGCACTTATAGATGTCCTTCTAGGCACTTGGTCCAAGCCTAGCACAGTGGCTTCTGTGAACAGGACAATAGCACACCGCCATTGCCCTGCACCGAGTGATCCATGGTTCCTCAGCCAACACCCCATCAAGCTGCAGATACTTAACTTTGAATAATCTCCAGGCGCCAATCTGGATCCGGATATTTTTTCGGCAGTACCTCTGTGCACCGGGGTCAGTGTTGTACTTCTCCGCGGTGACGTCATCTTCGGATATGACGTCAGTGGAGCCATTTAAGTCCCCTCTGTTGCGCGGACGTCAGTTTTCTTCTTTTCCGTGCTGTAACGCGGATCCAGAGAAACGGTTCCTCTGGTAATTATTTTTATCAACCTACCACAACACCTAGGGGCCGATTCCAATCCTGGAAAAAGGCTGTACAAATTGTTGTATGGAGCGTTTTTCCCGTACAACTCGTACCTGGTAAACTTTTCTTACAACCTAGGAAGTACGATTCGTACAGAAAGCCTCTTTCCATACAAATCGTACAAAAGACCATACAGCTAAAATAAACCAACGATTCTGATCCGGAACAGCTTGCACGCGACGTCTGTATGTATTTAAGCAGCGGTTTCCAGCCCAGCAAGTACGATTCGTCCCTACGGCACTACGTATGGCTCTTTTCTTACAGGAGCCAAAAACTGCTGTAAAAGCAGAGTCCCCATGGGTACGAGTTGTACAGGCATACACCCCCGTGCGTTGTGTATGTACGGTGCATACCTCAACATCGCGTATGTACTGTGCGTATCCCCAACATTGCGTACCCCAACATCGCGTATGTACGCACCGTACATACGCGATGTTGGGGTACGCGATGTTGGGGGTACGCACAGTACATACACAATGTTGGGGTACGCACCGTACATACACAACGCACGGGGTGTATGCCTGTACGACTCGTACCCCTGTACGACTCGCACCCCGGGGACAACTTTTCCCAGGATACGAGTCGTACAAAGTTCGCTTCGTAGCGGGTAATGGCATTCCCCGTAGTACGGGATGTTTTCCATACAAATCGTAAATCGGAAAGCCGGTCCGGATCGTACTAGTATGGTCAGAATGCATTTTTACAATTTGTATGGAAAAGTGTCCGGGTCCATCTCGTACAACTTTTCCCGATCCGATTTGTACAAATCGGATCGGGAAAAGTTGTATTTTTCCCATACGAATCGTACTTCGCGGGTCGGGCGGGACTTGTACGATTTGTATGGAAAAATGTACCGGAACAAAAAATACAGGATCGGAATCGGCCTCCTAGTGTCGGTGGAACAGAATTCCCTTGTCAAATGTCGATAGGTTTCAAACCTTGTTGGTCTTGTTAGCCGACATATGTCAGTGACGGACCCACATACGATTTGTATGTGGTGTCTAGGGGGCATATGTATGAAAAAGCCCATTTGCGATTCCTTAATAGAGATTTTTAGCGAATTGCTATTAAGGAATTGCAAAATGCTATGTATGTAGGAATAGCAATAATAATTGCGATTCCTTAATATTCCTTATTTGCGAATTAAAACTTGCAATTAAGGAATACCTTCCCATTCATTCCTATGGGCGTAGAGGCCCATAGGAATGAATGGGAAGAAATTCTCAATTTGCGATTCCCAATTACAGAATCGCAAATTGAGAATGCAATTTCAAGGTTGCAAGGGTGTCATAAGTACACCCTTCTGTGCTCCTGAAATGGGTCTGTGTGCACATGTGGCACACATACATGCCCTAAGGGCATGTATGTGTGCCACATGGCACTTTGAAAAAAGCAAAAAGAGCTTTTTTGCAAAGAATTCGCAAATTACCACCACCTGTCAGTTGGTGGTAATTTGCGATTTCTTATGCAAAATTCGCACAACTTAGGTGCTTGCTACATCGCATTTAAGGAATCGCAATTTGCGATTCCTTAAATGCAATCGCAAAATAGAGAATCGCAAATTTTGCGATTCCCTAATTTGCGATTCCCTTTTGGGATGATGCATCCCAAAAGGCCTTTTCCTGTTTACAAACGGGCCGGTTCTGAGAATCGGCCCGTTTGCGAACGGGAAAAGGGCTTGATACATATGCCCCTAGGTGAGCACCACAACACCAAGGATTGTGGTTCCTGCCAGAAGCTAACATCGAAGTCATTAAAGGAGCGGCGTTTGAAGTTAATGGCGGCACGTCTATCACGATCCTCGGATTTCCAGCCTCGGTCTTCGTCGTCCCGGGAAGAACATTTGCAGGGTTAAATATGATTAGGGCTCCCGGTTTTATGGTATTTATTTTTTTGCCATTTCCGTCTGTATTTATCCATATTTATTTTTTGCTAATTTGAGCTGTAATTTCCGTTTTTATCCATATTTAAACATAAATACAGACAAGAAAATTAATGTTTTCTGTCTGTATTTATCTGTAAAAATCAGTAAAAACGGAAATCAGGGAGCCGTAAATATGATGCACTTTCTGTTGGACATGAACAGTAGGAAGATTGTACATTTAATATGTTTATTATTTCGGTAGGGAACAGCTAATGTTTTATATGAATACATTTTTTAGCATCTTAGTATACACTATTATACAAACAAGACAAGCCAATTTGAATTTTTCAATTACTTACCGTTCATCCCATTACTCTGATTACTTAGGTGCACATGCATCAACATTGTGAAAAGCGATTCCTTAATAGCGAGAAATAAGGAATCGGTATTAACCCCTTCAGTGCCACGCCCTTTTCCCCTCCTGTGCCGGGCGTTTCCCACGCGGGTGGGTTTCATGACGAGATAGTCTCGTCATGGGCACGGCGCGACCGTGCTCCATGACGAGACTATCTCGTCATGGGCACAGAAGAGGTTAAGGAATCGCATTTCGGAATGCATCAACAGATTCGGTAAAAATGACCGATTCCTTAAAAATCGCTATTATTTACCGAATCCACATTAGCGAGTAGAGCAAACACCGATTAGCAAAAAGCGATTTCGCTATTACCAAAATTGGTAACAGCGATTTCGGTAATACCGAAATCGGTATTAGCGAAATCGGTAATAGCGAAATCGCAAAAATCGGATCGCTCTGGGAACGGTCTTATGACATCACTACCAGGAAGTACAGCTGCCCCACCCTCATTCACTCGCCTGAGGAGCTCACAGGAGGAGGAACAGGACACAGCCTGAGGCTACTGAATCCTCACTGACAAGACTTCCACCCTACCCTCACCAGGATGGACAAGGATGCACCAGGCAGCGCTGAAACAGCCAGGAAGAGGAAGCGAAAGTTCTCAGACCGGGAACTGGAGCACCTGATCGAGGGGGTGAGCAGCAAACATGATAGGCTGTCCGGAAAGCTGTCTCTCAAGGTGCCAGAGGCAGAAAAAAGACGCATATGGCTGCGCATCAGGGAGAGGGTCAATGCCGTGGGAGTGACGGCCCGCAGCATCGACGAACTAAAGAAGAGGTGGTACGAACTCAGGAAGAGGGCTAAGGAGAGGATCGCAGAAAGGGTCAGGGAGGCAGCTGGCACAGGAGGGGGACCATCCACAGTACCTGCAAACACTGCCCTGGAGGAGCTAGTCGAGGGGACCATCGAGCCAGAGGCGGTCGTGGGAGTCACGCAGATGGACACCTCCGGCGCAGCCACAACTGAACAAGGTAAGATGCATGCCTGCGCCCATACTCTGCATATCGTATACCCATTCCCATCCGCCCAGCTCGATCACACTGTGCAGGCAGAAGTGCACCACACATCTTCCCTCATATCAGTAGTGCATCATGGGAGTTGTAGTCATGTCAGCCCGGTGTGCAAGTATAGTCATAAAAGCAAAAATATTTCCCAACAGCAGTAAAAGCAAAACATAGACTCAAATATTGTAATTAATAGAAGGACATGTATGAAAAATTACAAACTGATGTAGTAATAATCCCACTAACCATGCACTGTTTCACACACAGATGCATCTCCTGGCGATTCAGATGACAGCGGCCGCCTCATCATCTCGGAGACACCAGCTGATTCTGATGGCGACACTCCGCAGGAGGGTCAATCCCCACCTCCACCAGCAACCATACCACCACCACCACCACCACCACCTGCTGCGCCAACTGCAACCAAACTGCGAAGACGCAGGGCACAAGTCCCCCCCATGCAGGTGATGGATGCATGCCCGAGTCCTGCAACACCATCTCCCCAAAGTCCAACAGTTGTCACACCGTCAGCACCACCACCAGCACGTGACCGAGTCACGCAGCGGCGCTGGACCCTGCGCAGTACTTTGGATGTAGCCGACCAGGCCAGCTCCCCATATGGTGGCATCGAGGCACAGATGCTGCATGTCCAGCGCCTGCAGGGGAGACACATGGGGACCATTAGCATACACATGTCGCACCTTGCAAAGCAAATGTGTACCCTGACAGAGGCAGTGCGGGCCATGACCACTGTAGTGGCAGAGGGGAACGAAAAACTGAGTGAGGACCTCCAGGAACTCACCCGTGCCATCAGAGCAGGACATCACAGTGAGCGACGGAGGCACAGACAGAACTTGCTCCGTTCCACTGCATCAACCAAGGCCATCACTAGGCTGTGCAACAGCACTGCTGTATTGTCCAGACGCTCCGTGTCACTGCAGGTGGACCTCGGCCATTATTGTGGTGACGTAGCAAAGGCCCTAGGCCAGGTGACCACTGCAGTGGAACAATTGCAGAGCGGAACTTTCAGTGGCAGCACCTTGGGAGGGGAGGACGGCAGTGAGGCTGCCTCAAGTGTCAGCAGCGTATCCGTGGTGGAGACCAGCACCAGGAGGCGCAGTTTGCGCTGCTCCACAGCCACAGGGACAGGCCGTGGTGAGGTGGAGGAGACAGGGGATAGGAGGCTGGGCGTTCGTGGCAAGCGCCACTAGACATACAGTACGCCATCCCTGACCATGGTGGGGTAACCATGGTCCTCTCCAATTGTACAATTGCACACCCGTGACTACAACGGGCATGTTTAGTTCCTCATTGTGTGGGGGAGCTCTAAATCGCATTCATGTGTGCCCGCACATACATCAGTGCTCCTGTGCATTAAACAGTAGCACCACAAATGATTTTGTCATGGCTCATTCTTACCTGGATCAGAAATGATGTTGCGTGATGTATGTCCGCCTCCTTTGGCCCTCAGCTGTGTTAGGAACGTGTGCCTGTCGGTGTTGTGCGGGTGGTTGGTCATCCCGGTAGTCGTCATTCCTGTCCACCTCTATGGGTATCCCCCTTCTGGTTGCGATGTTGTGCAGCATGGCACATACTGCTACAATCCTGCAGCAGGTGTCTGGTTTGTATTGCAAGGCACCACCAGTCTTATGTAAGATTCTGAAGCGACTCTTCAGAATCCCAAAGGTCCTCTCAATCACATTTCTGGTGCTTATGTGGCCCGCGTTGTAGCGTTGCTCCTGTGGTGTTGTTGGATTGATGTAGGGGGTGAGGATATATTCACCTACAAGATGGAAGCAAAGGCTTAGCAACTGTGATGAATATACATGTGTGATGCTCATGTTTTGAAGAGGCATGTGTACGTACCAAGCAGGAGTGTCTCTCCAAATTCTCCATTGAGTAGGTGCCTGTGGATGCCACTGTGTCTGAATATGTAGGAGTCGTGTGTGCTCCCTGGAAATTGTGCCACTAGGTCTGTGATGGTGTGCTTGGCATCGCACACGACCTGCACGCTGATGGAGTGGTAGGACTTCCGGTTACGGAAAATGTACTCATTGGCTGAGGGTGGACAGATGGGGACATGCGTGCAGTCGATGCATCCTATGACATGGGGGAATTGGGCCACCTGGTAGAATGCCTGTTTGGTGTGGTCCAACTGCTGTGGGGTTGTGGGGAAGCTGATGTGGGTATGTATCATTGTCAGCATGGCATCAATGAATTTGTGGAAGAAGCGTGAAAGTGCGCTTTGTGATACGCCTCCCGCTACGGCGATGACCCCCTGGAAACTTCCAGAGGCCAGTAGGTACAGGCTGCATAGGACCTGGACGTGCGCAGGAATTGCATTGGTCCGACGTGTCTGGTGCTGCAGTAGTGGTTCAAGGTCTGCAATTAGGCGCATGATCATGGCACGATTGAGACGATACTTGTCGTAAACCTCATCCTCATTTTGTCCTAGCAATGTGATGCGCACTCTGAAGACTCTCTCCTGGACCCTTCTCCTGCGCTGTCCTGCTGCATTGATTCACATCCTCCTTGCAAGCACGCAGAGGGCTGCCATTTTGTGCAAGGAAACAGGGTCTCCTGGCCATATTTGAATGGCTTACTGATTGGTAGCATCTGTGGCACATGTAGTATTTTTTTGGAATATATATATTTTTTTTTAAATGAACTTTACCTCCAGATTCTGTTTCCCCTTAATCTGCTCATGCTAATTAGCGATTTTTGGGATTTTCGGTATTTGCGATTTTTGATGCATTCATTAGCGATTAGTCTTTTGCGATTGGCACTTGCCGGGCGCTATTAGTGATTTCGGTATTTGCGATTTTTGTGTTTTGCGATTCTTTATTTTGACTGGGCTTCTTTTAGCGATTCTTTATTTTTGCGGGGAATTATTTAGCGATTCTTTATTTTTTCACGATTTGTGTTGATGCATTGGGAATCGTTTTTTGCCACTCGCTAACGGGTGATTTTAGCAATTCGGTATTTTTGCGACTTGATTTTTGGTTGATGCATGTGCCAGTTAATCTCTTACAGCACACCCAGTGGTGGGTGCTGGTGAGAGCGTCCCTTCCGGAGGACAGCTCTGCTGTCACTAGAGTTTATTTCTGCTGTTCATCTCTGCTGTTGACTGCGCGTTTTTGCACGGCCGGAGTCTAGGCCCCCACAGGCAGCTGATCTCAGGGCTCCCAATTCAGTGAGTACCTTGGTATGAGACCAACGGGAGGGGATGCCCTGCTCCACAAAGGGCTTCCAGAGTCTCTATGGGACTCTTTCCTGCTCACCTTGGTGCTTGTAGTCCTGTAAATCAACAGCATGTGGCTCCTTGAGTATCGCGGGTCTTTGGCCTCAAGCCAGGTGTCAGGGCAGACAGGCCTTTAGGGAAGCAGGGATCTGCAAGGCAGGAGGGTCTGGGCAAGTCCAGGCGCATGACAAGCTTCTATCGAGTGTCTCAGCCCCGCCAGCCTTCCAGAAGCACTGGTTTGTGTTTGCTTGACATTTAATTGACTCTGCCCCGGTCTACCTGTGTGGCATCGGTCTGTGTTTATCCAACATGTTACTCACTCCATCCAAGCTCCAGAAAGTCTTAAAGGTCTCGGTCTGACATGATGTTGTGCTAGAGTTTTAGAGGCACTGACGTGTGTACTTCTGATGTGACTGTTCCCCATCCCTAAAGACAGCAGTGGCGGTTGGTGTACTTTTAAAATAGCGGGGCGTAAACTGTGGCAGTCACGGGCGGGTGGGGGAGAGGGGGTGGAAATTTATTTTATTTTATTTAATGCGTTTTTATATAGCGCGGACTTTACCCGAAGGTGTCAGAGCGCTTCACAATAGGAGCAGTAATGATACATAAGGAGAAAAATTACAAGTGAGCATGTTACAAAATCAAACGGTACGTTAAATGAGGCAATAGTGACAATTGTGCAAGTATCAAGAGCAAACAGAATACAAGAGGTAGCAAACGATACGTTACAAAAGGAAAAAGTGACGTGTGCAGGTTAAAAGAGCATACAAAGTACACGTAAAGGTAAAAAAATTGCAATAAATGGCAGACACTCAAAACACTAAAACAAAAGTTACGTTACATGAGGCAGTGGTGGCCATTGTGCATGTATCGAAAGCACACAAAATACAAGAGGTAGCAAACGATACGTTACATAAGGAAAAAGTGACATGTGTGCATGTTACAAAAGCGTTCAAAATACAAGTAAAAGTATAATACTGCAATAAATGGCAGACACTCAAAACACAAAAACACACTGGGAAGGAAATGGGAATGGGGTTGGCTCGGGGTAGGGGATGGGGGGAGGGTTTGTTTGATTAAAAAAATACATCAAATAATATCAAACTTAACTTACCGTCCTGCGCCACTGTCTTGATGGGTCCAAAGTCCGACTTCCGACTCCTGCCGTCCTGCCTTTCCTGAATTCAGTTCCGAGATCGTCATCAGCTAGCAGGCAGGCAGTCTCCCTCCCTCCCCTCTGCCAATCACAACGCTGCAATGGCAGCGTTGTGATTGGTGACCCGCATTGGAGAGCGCCCCACAGGCGGGCCATTTTCTCTAAAGAGAACAAAGGGAGAGTGGGCCGTCCTGCTCAAGGGCAGGGGGGGAGTGGCTTGTGCATTTGTTTGGTTGTTAGTCTTGACCGGCAGGTTCTCTTTGAGAACTTTTGTAGTATTGGTTTGCAGACCCTCGTCCAGTGGGTTATAGCTATGGTATTTAATTCAAAGTTAAGGAATCTGCGGCTAGATGTCTCTATCAGTTGTAAAAGTTACTTACCTTCGGTAACACTATATCTAGTGGAGGCACAGCCTAGCCACAGATTCCTTAACTCCCTGCCCATCCTCCCCGCTCTGCAAATTACCCTTGAGGTAGGGGTTACACCCTTTCAGTGCTGGGTTTATATACCAGTGATCACTATCTCAATCTTTGTTGGGACTAAACAAATTGTTTGGCCTGGCCACTTAGCTTTCGTTTAGATGTTGCAATAACATTAATGTCCAAATGTGTGTGATTGGTAGCGTGTGGGTGTGTTTTCTCTTTCGCTCCGGATGACACACAAGTGAGTAGTATTAATTTATTTGTTCTTTCTCTGAAAGTCTTCTTAGTATCATCATACCTTGACATTGGTACTGTCATTATATCACGTAATTGTGTGATTTAACACGCGACCTGGTGTTGTTGTTGTAGGTTCTGTTTCACTATTGCCATGCCATTCATTACCATTGATGAATGATTTATGGAGTGTATACTCTCTTCCCTCAGGGGTTATTCACCAGGGCAGTGAGTTTCATGTAGCCCTGTGTTTCATTTATTTTATTGGGGATTTTCTTAAAATCCATGTGTGGTATTAATATACAATCTGATGTTTCTTCTTTAATAATGTTTCAAAGATTTTTTTATCTTTTTTGGCACACAGTTTCTACAACCAGTTTCTGTAGTGACTCCACATTCTGGCGCTGCAGTTTCATATAAGGCACTGACGTCCGCATGCCGGAGGGAACTTATATGGCTCCACTGACATATCCAAAGAGGACGTCACCGCGGAGCCGTACGACGATGTCTCCTGGCGCTTAGAGGTATTCCTGAAAAAATGTCCGGATTCAGACTGGCGCCTGAAGAGAATTCAAAGTTCAGGAATCTGTGGCTAGACTGTGTCTCTACCAGATATAGCGTAACATATTGGTATATCTCCTACCCGGAGATATCAACACAATACACACAATATTTCACATGTGAAACAGTCAACTAAGCACATATACACAGTCGTCTCCAGGGGGAGACCAAACCATATGCTAAAGAAGTGGAATGCGAACTGCGACCAAAGTCTGGACTAGGACCAGAAGACTCAGAAGAGTTGGGGACCCAAGGAACTACCCTAGGTAGGTACCCAGTAATCCCATGGAGGTTCTTAGCAGAGTGCAAACACAGCTATGTACTCAATGCCAGTCAATGGGAAAGTAGCTGTTGTAATTTTCAAGGAGAAGGACCCTTCCCAATGGACCCTGAAGAAACCCTGTGGAAGACAGAAGGTTGGAGAGTCACCACACCCATGGATTCTCCAGGAACCAGGATACCTACACCAGGGAAGCCAGGTGCATAATTGCGAAATGACGTCGGAAACCGCTGTAGACCACAATGGAGGACTTCAGAAAAGATGCCGCTGGCGAAGAAGGTGAAAGAGTCCGGTGGAATGGGAAACATCCATTACAACGCAGTCATTACAATGCACTACCTTTAAAATGCAGCTGTTACAACGTAGTCATTACAACGCATGTCACTACAACGCATGCCATTACAATGCATTATAAGGTAAGTAATGAAGATTTTTTAAGTTTTAGGGGGGTATGGGATTTGGGGTACATGGGAATAGTAATTTTTACCCCTACACTATCCAACACTTACCCTACTGTTACAATCACTGGAGTGAGAATAGTAATTTTTACCCCAACACTATCCAACACTTACCCTACTGTTGCCCAAAAAAGTATTATGCGTTGTAATGGTATGCATTGTAATCGTATGCATTGTAATGGAATGCATTGTAAATGTAGTTTCTAAAAATGTGTTGTAATGGCATGCATTGTAAAATCATGCATTGTAATGGTAGCTGCGATGTAAAAACCGCAGTGTAAAAGCATGCGTTGTAAATGTTTGCGTTGTAATGTCAAATCAAATCAAATCAAGCTTTATTCGGATCATACAAAATGTCCATAAAAGCATTGTATAAAATACAGTAAAATCCATTTATAACCAAAAAATATCCAGAAGGACAACATCTTAAAAATAGGAACAGCCATTGTACATATAAACCTATAGTAATTCATAGTTCAATTTTTCTAAGTGAACAAGTTCATTCCTTTGTTTTTTTGCTGACATTATGTAACAAATTACTGCATTGCAGACTAGTATTCTTTCCAAATTCCGTAAATAATTAAAAGCAGTTTTATAGGAGTACAGGCAATTATCTTTAAAAATTGGACGGAGATACATTTTTCAAATTTCTGTATAAAAATTACAAAAAAGTAAAAAGTGAAGGGTGCTTTGTTTGGATCTACCATCACACGGGCAATTTGGAAGATTAGCACACCACTTGCCCCTTTTAGGAAAGGCAAAAAGATGGTGTAATGTGTTCATCCGTAGTCTGATTAGGTAGAATCTATGCTGTACATTAGTTATAAAAACGAGGTATGGCTGCAGTCCCATAGCGTTTGGTCCCTCAAGATAAGTTATAGCAGTTTTCTTAGAACCTGAAACCTCATCTCTTAAGGCTGTCCTAACATTCAGGAAACGCCTTTTCAAATCAACCTTACTAGTATGTTGTATGTCTTCAGGTTGATTTCCGTTCAGGGGCAAATTGCATTAATCTAAGAGCCTACTAATATAACTTAACCAAGGTATTGTCTTGCATCGGTCTTGGGACAAGCAGTCTAAAATGATATCCCTCGTAAAATGAGTTTCTTCCCTAGTCCAGATACGGTGCCACAAATTTAAAGCGGCCATGCTAATCAAATCGTGTATATATGGTGTTCCAGTTTCTCTATGCACAATAATGGAAGGGTTGAAGGCCGATACGGCTAACAAACGTCTTAAGAAATTGTTTTCAAGAATTTGTAATGGCGAGGTATCCATCTGGCCCCATAGTGCTCCCCCGTAACAACTCCCAGTGATGCACTTTCCTCCGTATAGCTTAAGAATCTCCCGTACAGGTTTTTTACCAATTTTTGGGGAGAATCTAAAAATATTCTACTTGCATAGAGTTATATGTGTATTCCAAGTACCCTCTCTGTTAAATAGAATCCCTAAGTAAGAAAATGTAAACGTTCTCTCTATTAATGTCCCGTTAATATAATGTGATTTTGTTTTAATTTTCCTTTTACCACAGGACATAACCAGAGTCTTAGTCAGGTTAATTTTTAAATGTTTTTCCATCATAAAACTAGTAAAATTATCCATCAGGGTCTGTAAGCCGTTCGCTGTCCTTGAAATTAGGACGGCATCATCGGCGTACAATAATAGAGGTGTTGCCCGCTTACCAATCATTGGGACGTCTACCCCCAAATTCTGTAGTAAAATGTCAACACCATTTATATAAAGTGAAAACAGAAGAGGTGCAAAAGTGCATCCCTGTCTTATTCCACGTGTAATATTAAAGTGCTTCGTGCATTCCCCATGTATTCCATAGCGTATCTTTGCAGACAGAGGAGCACAGATTTGGGATAAGAAACTAATAATATCCTCCGGGGCTCCCATCCCTCCCAACGTCTCCCATAAATTTGAATGATTCACCAAGTCAAATGCACTTGACAAATCTACAAAGCAAAGGTGCAAGGATCCTTCCCTAGCGAAGGTGTATTTTCTTATTATTAGTTCTAAATTCACACAGTCCCAACACCTCGTCTGAAGCCATACTGAGCTACAGATAAGATGTTTTTTTCTTCTATCCATTGCTCTAGCCTGGCCAACAGCATTCTGCCCATAACTTTAGAAGTAGAGTCAAGCAAAGATATTGGGCTATAGCAATTGGCACTACTCCTATTCCCCTTTTTAAAAATGGCGACCATCAGACTCTCTGCCCCAGTGGCAGGTACCCCCCCCCCTCAATTGTTGCATTAAAACATTTGTACAAAACTGGTACCCAAAAATCCATGTTATATTTAAATATATCAATTGGGACTCCGTCGGGGCCTGCCGCTTTGCCACTAGCGCTATTCTTAAGGGCTGTTCTAATTTCATCTTGACTGATACTCCTTATTTTGGTGTTTTCTAATATTATGACGGACTTATCCTCTTTATTTAAAAAACCCTGTTCTGTTTCATTAAAAATTGCTTCAAAGTGGAGTAACCAATCCGCTGGGGTCACTACCGTGTCAATTTTTACTGATTGGACATCTTTAAAGAAAGGTTGGTCCAATGTAGTCCAAAAAAGGGCCGAATCTCTAAGATCGGCAGTTTTGATCATATTCTCCAACGCATTATCCCTAATCTCCGATTTTCTACGGATAAGGGCTTCTTTATATGACTTCCGTAGAATACTGAGCTCCTTCCGTTGTAATGTCATATATTCAGTGGCATCCAAGGATGGATTCTTGAAGAGAAGAACCTGCAAGCACAAGGAACAGAGTCTATGCAACTCGGGAGTGACCAGGAGGCACGGA
Source organism: Triturus cristatus (assembly GCF_964204655.1). Lineage (NCBI taxonomy): Eukaryota > Metazoa > Chordata > Amphibia > Caudata > Salamandridae > Triturus > Triturus cristatus. The sequence continues at coordinate 64,133,470 of NC_140591.1, read as the reverse complement.
AGACCAATGGCCACGATGTCAGAAGATGCAGGAGTCGTGACCTTGTCGCTGCAGCTGTGAGAACCAGGCAATGCTGTGGAAGACCAGGAGCTGTTCACAAGCTGTTCCACATCGGTAGTCAGGAGCCAGGGGGTCGGTGTACGGCGGGAACACCAACAAGCCTTGGCAGCAGAAACAGATATGGTAAATGAAAAAGGTGCAGCAATAGGACCAGCAATATACAAGGGATACACCAAGTGCAGGAGAGTCAGAACAGGCCCGGAAGAAGCAGGGTAGCCGACTGAAGCCAAAGAAGACCTTCAAGAGGACCTAAATGCCGAAGGCACAGGAGTCGCAAGAAAACTTCGAGCAGCTCACCAAGGATGCAGGTCCACGGTGCAGAGGATGCGGTGAGGACGAAATTCTTGGCAGGAAGAGATGCTGCAGGCTGGAGCTTCTTGTAGCCTAAAGATCTGTGGAGGAAAGGTCAACAAGCTGGGGCAAAGGCAAGTCGACACTGTGCACAGGGAATCTGTTCCAGCGGTTCCGATGAGGGATACTGGACTAAAACTTGCTGAAATGACAGGTCAGGCCTAGAGAGAGTTGCAAAACCACCAACTGTGTTGCTGAGCCTTTTGGAGTGTGTGAGGCATCAGGAACGGCAGACCGGTCAGCTTCCCTGCCATGCCTGCAGATGCAGGGGAGTGGCTCCTTCACTCCAAGGACGATTGCTTCTGATGGATACATCTGCCAGTAGATTCCTCACCTTGTGAATATCTCCTGCGCCAGCAACATTCGTAAACTTTTGTAGCAGTCCACGCCGATGGGGTCGACGACGACGTCACAGAGACACGGCTCCGCTCGCGACTCCGCTGACGTCACCGGCTCCATAAGAAGACCTCGCCGGCGTGATGACGTCAGTTCCCTTTTTTCCGCGCCGTCGAAGCCAACGGATTTCGGGAATCGCTGTTGTTAGCGGCATTGATACTTTGTGTATTTTCGTTGTTTTTCCTGTCTTCTTTGAAGATGTCGACAAAGAAGTCTGGGTTTAAGCCTTGCCGGGAGTGTGGCAAGCATATGTCCATCACTGACCCACATGAGGACTGTGTGTGGTGTTTATCCGCGGACCACGATGTGGATGGCTGTACCAGCTGCCGAAAGATGAGTACGAAGGCTCTGAAGGAATAGGGAGGCAAAGCTCTTTATTGCCAGAATGAAGAAGGACAAGAGAGGGAGAAGGAGATCGAGATCGAGGTCTCGATCGAAGTCGAGGTCGGCGTCGAAGTCGACTTCGGGGCATGCTTCTCGAGCTAAGAAGCATAAGAAAAAGAGAAGACACTCCTCTCGGCACCATTCAGATAAGAGTACGACGCCGAAGCCGAAGTCACCTGCTCGGCGTCGAAGGGACTCTGTTTCTCCTTCTCCTGTGCCGGGTTCGCCTGCTGGTCCTTCATCTCCGGTGGTCTCTTTGTCTCCGGCTTCGCCAGTTCCAGCCCGGACTCCGACGCCGGTTCCATCTCCGGCTCCGGTTCCGTCTCCATCTCCGGAAGATCTTCAAGCCCCGGGTGAGCCTGCGACGCCGTTGATTCCACCGTCGGCGCCGGTTGGCCCGAGTCCGGTGGGGCCTGGCCAGTATCCTGCTTTCCCTGGGCCAGGTCAGGACCCATCACATTACTTAAATCCAATGTATGGGGTATTTGCTCGTGCCATGTATGTCCCTGGTGCACCTGCGGGTCCGACGGGTCCTTTGGCATTTAACTTAGGGGTGCCGCAAGTATATCCTCAGGCCCCTTTCTATCCATTTTATCCAGCGACGCCGTCTTGGAATCCCCCGGCTCCGAGAACGTCGACGCCGCTTCCATCCTCGCCGGCTCCGGCTCGACCTCGTTCGACGCCGATGGCTCCGCCGGATCCACGGTCGACGCCGGCACCGGCGCCGTCGGAGTCGATTACGGCGCCGCCGACGCCGAGGATTCGAATTCGCTCCAGAAGGGAGACTCAAAAGATTATTGAGGAGCAGAGATACCTTCAGGAGGAAGCGGAGGATGGAGAATTGGTGGAGTCGGATGAGTTTTTGACGAGCTTAAGGAAGCTAGTGGTTTGGACCTGTCTCCTGAGTGGGAAATTACTCCGCCATCATATGAGCCATCCAAGGACGTTGCACCCTACCATGCAGTCATAAGGAGAGCTGCGGAGTTACTTGATCTCCAACTTCCAACAACGGAGTTTAAGTCAAACATCTTGACTGAAGTCTTGCATTGTCCCACAGCGGTGTCAGAGCCTTTGCTTCCATTTAATGAGGCCATTGCAGAACCTGTGTTGGAGGTGTGGCGCAAACCCTTTTCTGCTCCTGCGGTGTCTAAGACTATCGCTAGGAGATACAGAGCGGCCCCAGGTGATCCAGAATTTTTGTCGTCTCATCCATCGCCTGAGAGCTTGGTATTCAGGCGGCTTGTTCTGGGAAGTCTAAAGGTGTCCTTGATGCCCACAGGCCTGGGGAGGAACCTGGATGGAGCACAGGTACAGATGATGCAGAAGACTGACAGGACAACGAGACCAGGAGCAGCAGAAGCTTTCCTTGATGCAGTTTCTGTTCCAGGCAAAATCAGACGAAGTCCAGGGTGCCCAGACGGTTGAAGTAGAAGTGGTTTCGGGTTTGAATCTTGTCCCACAACGAATCCACAAAGCCACCCACAGGTAACCGTTAAGTACCCTAGGAAATGGGTTGGGATGATTCAAGGATCCCTCCCAGAGGAGGGACTGAACAGTGGGGAGGATACTCCCATATCCTTTGTCCAGTTTCGTGCCAGAGTGGACGCCAACGGCTTCCTGAACTGGCTCAAACTGGAGTATGTAAGGAGGGCACCAAATGTGCCCTTCAAAGCAGGCAAGCACCTCCACCCCATCCCAACATACTACGTCCTGTCTGGGGAGGTAGTCACACCTCCCTGTGGCATGAAACCTATTGTTATGCCTGCTCCCTCTCGAGCTCAGCACAGCAGCATGAGGGCAGAGACGTGTCTGTGGTTATCAGCAGCACTAGCTTGCTGTTAGACCCTAAAAGGCTGGTACTGGGAATACAAGGGGGGCACCCTAGGAGAGCCCCCCAGTATACGGGATCTAACACTGAAGTTAGTGTTGAGGAAGAATTCCGGCATGTTTAATACGATACATGACCAGTTTTGGTGCAGCCAATATATCAACAGACATCTTATATTTGACTTGGATTCCACTATATGTATTAAATGGTGGACCTTACTTACAAAGCCTAGAGAATCGACTCTGGGGTTTGTAGAGGGGTCATGCACATGCAGGGCACCCACGCACTTGTAACCAAGCACTCTGCCATCAGTACTGAAGAGCCTGCTCTAGGGGTCACTTATAAGTTTTAAGTGATGGGACCTCAGATAGAAGGAAACTTATATCTGTTGTAAGTGGTGCTAGCACCAACTTATACAGGCTGTAATGGCAGACCTGTAGTCACAGTTTGAGTGGTCTCTTATGGGTGGCATAATACATGCTGCAGCCCATGGGAGAATCCTGGTGTGCCTATGCCCTGGGTACCTTATTACCATATAATAGGGACTTATCAGGGTACACCAGTAGCCAATTGGGACGTTACCAAAGTACTTACCACTGTCAAATTTAGGGGGGAAGGACAGTGACTGAGGTCCTGATTAGCAGGACCCCAGTCAGACTAGCAGAAAACAGAATGACACCAGCAAAAAAGTGGGGGTAACCTTCTTTCCTACACAACCCCCCCAAGCGAAAGGAGATTAGAGTAACCTTGCCCAGTTGAGTCTTCATTTTCTAAGTGGAAATATCTGGAGAGTCTGTCTGTGTTGGCATGGTTACTCCTAGGTTTACGTTCAACAGAATAGTTCATCTCCTGTAGGGAAATAGACCACCTCAAAAGTTTGGATTTTTCACCCTTCATTTGTTTAAACCATTAGAGGGGCTTATGGTCTGTCTGAACATTGAAGTGAGTACCAAACAGGTATGACCTCAAATTCTTCAAGGCCCAGACCACAGGAAAGGCCTCCCTCTCAATAGCTGACCAACGCTTCTCCCTTGGGGTCAACATTCTGCTTATAAAAACTACTGGTTGGTCCTGACCCTCTGCATTAAGTTGTGACAAAATAGCTCCTACCCCTATCTCCTCCAATCCATGTATGAATCGGTAATTGTGCCTTTTTTTAAAAAAGGGGATAGGGCGAACGCAGCCTGCCACCAGCCAATTTCTTACCAAGGGAGATTCTTCAGTAATCTGGCGTTGAACAGATCATCAAAGGTCCACAATTCAGTTGCAGAGTTTCATCCAGGAATATCTAAAGTCTTATTGCCCGGGGTTCCTACTTTATACCCAAGGAAGGGGTTGGACTATCTCAGGGGACCCACCTATGGGAGGGTTTGGAAAGAGGGGTGGCTACACCCATTTCCTGTGACGGGTTTTAACTGGACTATGCACAGGGACACCAAATGTGCCCCCAGTGCAGGACTTCAAAGCACTCTCAGAGTTTACCCACCCAGCCCCAATACACTAAAACCTGTCTGGGAGGTGGTGACACCTCCCTGTGACAGGAATCCTACTGTCCAGGCCTCCCCTGCCGGATTTCGGTAAGCAGGAGGAGGCCAGACTCATGTCTGTGGCTGCAGCATCCATTTTGTGATGCCAGGGCTCTTCTAAGTTGGTACCGTGTATAACAGTGCTGTCATGTCTCTCCCTCTAGAAGGGTGGGTTCATACTCCCACACCAGTTACTGGTGTGGAGGTATGATTCCAAGGTGTTTGACATCAAACACGACGGGCCCGATTCACAGAACTAACTTAAGACAAAATCCTAAACTTACTACCATTTTGGTATTCACAGAAGGCACTTACTCATTTTGGTATTCACAGAAGGCACTTACTCATTTCGGTATTCACAGAAGTTAGGAGTCCTAACTTTAGGACTCCTAAATGCCTTCTGTGAATACCGAAAGCCTTAATATTAGTATTTTTCTCAGTTTAGTAGTAGTAGTATAGTTAGGACTCCTAACTTTAGGACGCCTAAATGCCTTCTCTGAATACCGAAAGTCTTAAAATTAGGATTTTTCTCAATATAGTAGTAGTAAACTTAGGACTCCTAACTTTAGGACTCCTAAATGCCTTCTGTGAATACCGAAAGCCTTAAAATTAGGATTTTTCTCAGTTTAGTAGTAGTAAAGTTAGGAGTCCTAACTTTAGGACTCCTAAACCGGGAAAAATCCTAATTTTAAGACTTTCGGTATTCACAGAAGGCATTTAGGAGTCCTAAAGTTAGGACTCCTAACTTCTGTGAATACCGAAATGAGTAAGTGCCTTCTGTGAATACCAAAATGAGTAAGTGCCTTCTGTGAATACGAAAATGGTAGTAAGTTTAGGATTTTGTCTTAAGTTAGTTCTGTGAATCGGGCCCGACATGTTTTCGTGCAGCCAGTCCAAAGTTAGCATTTACCGTTGTGTTATAATGCACTTAAGAGTATATGGTCAGGCTGCATCACAGACCACCCCGGAGAAGAGATTCCGAAGGCTGCAGAGGGGCTCAGCTCATGCCTGGGCTCCCTCTCACACAAAACCAAGCACCCTGCCTTCAGGAATGATAAGGCATGCCATAGGGGTGACTGTGAACAGACCCCGGACAGCCACGTAGCACACAAGGACGCCATCCGCAACCACCACCACCTCATCAGGGCTGGCAAGAGGACTTCCTTCAAAGACCGACTCGACAACAACGCACACGATAGCAAGGAGCTTTTCAACATCGTGAAGGAACTCTCTAACCCCAGCTCCAACACCAACGACACCGCCGTTGCAAGCCCTGTGCAACTCCATCGCCACTTTCTTTCACCGCAAGATAGCAGACATCCACGACATCTTCAACACCCAGACAGCCCCAACAGACAGCAACACAACAGACTCTCCACACATCATTGACCACGACCCCCTGCTAGCCTGGGCCAGCGTGAGCACCGATGACACCATCAAGACCATGAGTACAATCCACTCCGGCTCTCCGTCGAACCCATTCCCGCACCACGTCTTCAACAAAGCAAGCAGCTCCATCGCACCCCACCTGCGCAACGTCATCAACCTCTCCCTCGAGACCGCTACCTTCCCAGAGAGCTGGAAACACGCCGAGATCAACGCCCTTCTAAAAAAAAACAAGGCAGACCCAAGAGACCTCAAGAACTTCCAGCCCATCTCTCTGCCCCCGTTCCCGGCCAAGGTCATCGAGAGGATCGTCAACAGACAGCTAACCTGATACCTAGAAGAAAACAGAATCCTGGACCCTTCCCAGTCAGGGATCCGCAGCAACCACAGCACCGAGACCGCCCTCATCGCTGCCACTGACGACATCAGGACCCTACTGGACAGCGGTGAGACCGCAGCACTCATCCTCCTAGACGTCTCCGCTGCCTTCGACACCGTCTGCCACCGCACACTACGTGAACGCCTCCATGCCGCAAGGATCCGAGACCAGGCTCTGGAATGGACCACCTCCTTCCTCTCTGGCAGAACCCAGAGCATCCGCCTCCCCCCATTCCGATCCGCAGCCTCCGAGATTATTTGCGGCGTACCCTAGGGATCCTCCCGCAGCCCGACACTGTTCAACATTTACATGGCCCTGCTCGCAGACGGCGCCCGACAGCACGACCTCAACATAATCTCCTACGCCGACGACACTTAACTGATCCTCTCCCTCACCAAGGACCCCATCACAGCCAAATCCAACGTCCACGTGGGAATGAAGGCTGTTGCTGACTGGATGAAGATCAGCCGTCTGAAGCTGAACTCGGATAAGACGGAGGTCCTTATCCTCGGCTCCAACCCTTCAGCCTGGAACGACTCTTGGTGGCCGACGGCACTGGGGGCAGACTCGACACCCACCGACCATGCACGCAACCTGGGAATCATCTTTGACTCAATGCTCTCAATGACCAAGCAAGTCAACGCCGTCTCCTCCTCCTTCTTCAACACCCTCCGCATGCTCCGCAAGATCTACGGATGGATCCCGACAGATACAAGAAAGACAGTCACCCAGGCTCTCGTCAGCAGCAGACTCGACTATGGAAACGCCCTCTATGCGGTAGCCCCGACCAAGCTCATCAAACGACTACAACGCATCCAAAACGTCTCGGCACGACTGACCTTCGACGTACCACGCCACGGCCACATCACCCCCCACCTGAGAAACCTGCACTGGCTCCCCGTCAACAAGAGGATATCCTTCAAGCTCATCATCCATGCACACAAGGCACTCCACAGGACCGGCCCAGCCTACCTCAACAGACGAGTTTCCTTCTAGATCCCCAACCGCCAGCTACGCTCTGCTGACCTCTCACTCGCCACCGTCCCGCGCGTCTAAAGAGCAACCACCGGCGGGAGATCCTTCTCCCACCTCGCCGCCAAGACATTGAACACCCTCCCACTGAGCCTACGTCAGACCCAAGACCTGCTGACCTTCAGGAGGACACTCAAGACCTGGCTGTTCGATCAGTAGCACCCCCCCGGGTCCCCTCCCACAGTGCCTCGCGGGTATGTAGTGCGCTTAACAAATGACTGATTGATTGATTGATAGGTTTCTATGTGCCATGATAGGTGAGATATAGTGCATGCACCACCTTACCCAGGCTGCAGTAGCAGACCTGTGGTGTCATTTTGGAGGGCTTTCCAGGGGTGGCATAATACATTCTTCAGCCCCTGGTAGGCCTCTGGGGTACCTATGCCCTGGGTACATACTATACCATATACCGGGGACTTATAAGGGCACTCCAGAATCCAATCTGTGGTGTACCTAAGGTACATGAAATCAATTTATAAGAGAAAGCAGATAGGCTGGGGACCTGAATAGCAGGTTCCCAGCCAAACTAAGTCAAAAACCATGAAAACACCAGGAAAAAAGTGGGTGCAACCATGTAGTCAGATTCCACCTTCCTACAGATGGATGTATGGGTGGAAGGGTAGATGGATGGGTATAAGGGTGGATGGCTGAGTGCAATTATGGATGGATTGATGAGTAAAAGGGTAGATGATGGGGGAGTGAATGGGTGGATGAATGAGTGAAAGGATGGATGGATTGATGAATTGATAAGTGAAACGGTGAATGGATGGATGGATGAGTGAAAGGGTGGATGTAAGGATTGATAAGTGAGTGAAAGGGGGGTTGGATGGACAAAAGGATGGATAGATGAGTGATGAAGTGAAAGGGTGGATGGATGAGAGAACAAATGGATGGATGAGTGAAAGGATGGATGAGTAATAGGATCAATGGATGGATTCATGAATGAATGAGTAGATGGGTGGGTGGGTGGGTGGAAGGATGGATGGATGGATAAGTGAAAGGGGGATGGAGAGAGAAAGGGAGGATAAACCACTGAAAGGGCGAATGGGTGGAAGGATAAGTGACTGGGTGTATGGATGAGTAAGTGAAAGGATGGCTGGATGGGTGAAAGGTTAGATGGCTGGATGGATGAGTGAGTAGATGGATGAGTGGAAGAGTGGATGGATGAGTATACGGATGGATGGGGTGAAAGAGTAGATGAATGAATAATGGATGGATGAGTGAAAGGGTGGATGGAGGGATGGATGAGTGAAAGGGTGGATGGAAGGATACATGGTGGATAGGTTTGCAAATTGTTGAATATGTTTGGATATAGATGGGTACACAGATGGAAGGACAGAATGAAGTGTACAGGACTGAACGATAGATGAAAGAATGATTACACCTTGTAGCACCCATTATCTTAAGTAATATTTCCTATACATTGACTTTCACGTTGATATGAGTCATTGCCTCTATATAATGTGTGTGTGATGTAACGCACTCCGACACCTTGCCCTACATACTTGGGATGAGTAACACTATAAAAGAAATCAAATACACATGATAGACGGTCTATAAGAAGATGAGGGGCACCATTGGAGGGTTGTAGCAAGGCCGGACTGGGCATCGGGTGTTTCCCTGGGAGGCTGGAAGGGGGGGAGGGGTCGGGGAGTTTGTTACTGGGGGCTGGCACTACAAACTTCTTTGTATATCCAGTAGTTTCTCAATCAACAATAAAAGCGGCCTCACTTATATTCAGGTGTGGTTCACCATTGTCTGGTGACTAATACCTGCTGAAGCAAGATGCAAGTTTTGAATCGTCTAAGGTAGCAAGCTGCGGGCCTATTGAAAAACCGTGAAGTGCACAATTGTCTCGACCTAATACAAACTTATTTTGACTTGTACTTAAATGGTTGTCTATTTACTTACTTATATACTATTGCGCAACCTCCTCTGACGTGTCTGTAAAACTTACCTTTTGTCCTGATGTTTTGTCCTGAATTTTGACTGCCTGTCCTGAATTTTTGTCCTGAATTTTGACCCTTTGTCCTGAATTTTTAAACTCACCGTCCTGAATTTGCATCCATGCAAGTTGGTCACCCTAGCCACCAGCCACATACTTCTATTATCTATTCCTAAATCCACCAGAAGCCTCTACCTCCGGGATAACGGCTATAGGAGGGATGGGGCAGGGTGCAATATTACCACGCTAAGCAATGGTGTCATGCAGCACAAGCATCCGGGCCGCTCTCTTAGCAGAAGCATAAGCTCTAATAATGGGACTTTAGGCCCTTCTCCACTAACGTCCTTAGACGGCAGCCATGGCAGGACCACCCGAGTGGTGAAAAAACAGAGATCCATGCTTCTGTGCCGCTTCTATGCCGTGATTAGCCACATGGAGGCTGCTAAATAGCCAGATGCCCACCTGTCGCTGGCTATAGATTGGTAGTAATGGCTGTAGGAGAGTAGGGTCTGCAATCCTATGATCACCCAGATTTTTGCTTTTGCTTCATTGGTTTACGACTTTCCCTGGCTGTGGGCCTGCCAATCAGACCCACAGCCTAGCTGTTCTCTCTCGAAATTAACACACATGTACATTAGGTGCATCCACCAATTGGAACTGGGCCGCCTTGTCAGTCCCTGTCTCAGCATACCACAGGTATCCAGGGCATCGGTATACCCAGGGCCTACCAGGGGCTGCAGCATGTATTATGCCACCCCTGGAATGGCTGCCCAAATCTGACACAACTGGCTGCACGACAGCTGGGGCAACGTGGTGTAATCACCCGTTGCTGTAGGTGTAGTATTCCTACACCTAACCCTAAAATGGACACATGGATTCCTATCAGTCACTCCTATGGCAGGCCTTATCAATCCTGAAGGCAGAGTGCAGGGAATCATGTGGGACGGTGCTCTGGCGCGAGCTGAGCCCGTCGACGGCTTGCGGAACCAAGTCCTAATAGCCGTTCCATGGTGACGCGGGCCAACTACTTTTAAATGCATTATAATCCTCGCGGTTATTTGCTAACTTTGGCATCGCATCACCTACACATGTCGAGTAAGGTGTCATACGAATTGGAATACGAACCCCTCGCCGGTTCTGGCGACGGGGTTAGCATTCCCCCCTTTTAGAGGGGCACGACATGGAAGTAACCTTGAACCCCGGTTAAAGTTGACTCAAGCCTCAGCATCACAAAATGGATGCTGCCACCAGACACAAGTCTGACCTCCTGCTGCTGGGAGACCTTCCAGCGAGGGGAGCTTGGACAAAGGGTTTCCTGTCGAGGGCGGTGTTAGCACCATCCCAGACAGGGTTTGTGTATCCCAGGTAGGCAGGGCTGAAAGGAAGGTGATTGCCAGTGGCACCCCGGTGCTCACTGTGCATAGCCCGGCTCAAACCAGTTTCGGGGGCACACCAGCCCCTGAGCTGGGACGAAGCCGGACAAAGGATAGGGGTGTAACCACCCCCCTCCTGGCTCCACCCATAGGTAGAACCTAGTCACGGGCCAGCCCCTTTTCTTAGAATAAATGTAGGAGCGAGTCCCCTTCCCAAATTGGATAATTCTGAATCTTGAACTACTTTCCACGAAAGGAACTCTTGACTATTTCTGAAGACTCTCCCTTGTGGCTAAGGAGTAGCCACCCTGCACCAGCAGGCACCACCTAAGCGCTTGCGGTTTGCTGTAAGTCTCTCCTACGGATCAAGACTGCCCAGCTCGACGAGACCCGAGTTCCCTGCCATCTCTGACCTTTTACCTACCTCATCAGCCCAGCTGAGAGTCGTAGGTGTGACGAGACCTGCGGGACCGGCCATCTTCAGAACCTGCACGACGCTTATCTAGCACGCCCACCGAGGGACCCTCGAGTGAGTGCACCTAGGGTTTGAGAAGCCCTAACCCTGAGCAGCTCCAGCACCGAAGTCCGCCTCCCCAGCATCCACGAGATCTGCGTGGGGGCCCTTCTGCTCCTTGCTGTTCACCGCGTTGTCCGACCACTCGCCGACCGGCTTGTGGCCCTCTTCACGACGCACCACGTTTGTTTCATCACTGGTCTGGTTGCTCCAGACTGACCCTTGCTCCCCTTCAACAGAGGAGTACCTCGGACCCTCCTGGTCCACTCCAGACGCCATCTTGACTCCACCGCGTGGGTTGCCACTGCCAAGATCCGCTGCCCCATTCCTGGGCCCAGCCTCATCGACAGCAGACACCTGCGTGGGACAGCTCGCCCTCCCTCCTGGTCGCCGCCGCGCCTCCTGGTCCGAGGAACAGCCGAGTCCGACGTCATCCACTCACCTGGTCGAGGTGACTTCAGCCGGTACCCTCCTGGTGCCCACACGATCGCTGGCTAGCGGTTGAGAACTGAGTCCCCTCTGCTTTCAGGTTTCCTTCATCACCGATCCAGGCTTGGATCTCGCTGAACATCGACACTGGTCGCCTGCCAGCAACTCTTCTTTCAGGCTCCTGAGACTACAACGAGGACTTCCGACATCTTGCCGAACCTTCCACAGTCGCAGCCTCTGGGCTAGGTAACTCGAGCATTTCGGTGCTCCATCGCAGGTTCGCTTTACAAGTGTCCAGTTCCTTTTTCGTTTAGTCCCACTGATCGGATCACTCCGGAATCAGTAACTTTAGACTTTCTAACTTCCCCCCTTCCACTTACAGTGTAATGGTTTCGTGCCCTCGGGCATTTGTGTAAATTGTGCAACCAGAAGTATTTTCCTAAGAGTTTTGTATTGTGCTTAGCTCCCTGACTCATAAAGAGCCAGGGTAGTCTTGTTATAAATAAATATCCTTTATTTTCATAACAACTTGTGTGGTGTCCTTTCACTTGGTGTTCAAGGGGTATATGTGATGGTAAACAGCTGGCTTAACACGCCCTCTAGAGTTTAGCCTAAAGACTGTTCGTATCCACGCTACTAGGATAGCTGGTCTATAAGGTTGACTTACAACCAATCATCAATAAGGGTTGTTTGGAATGATACACAGTGATCACTAGAATAGTGAGCACTACATATCAGGCCAACTTCTCACATTGGTGAGCAGCGGTTGGGATTTGAGCTTGCTGTTGTTTTACCACACACGTATCCTAAGAATATCGCAGTGAAAGATCACATAAGTACCCAGGTACATATAACTTAACTTAGAATACTCCGAGTTCTACTGAACCGGCTGTTGTAGTGTAACAGGGCTTAGCACACCCTGACTACAACTCTTAGCAAGGGATCAGTAGGTAAACACATAGTGTAGGTAGGTGCAACACTTACACCTCACTAGAAAAGCATGTCGGTCCACGGAGAGTCTTCGCAGACTCCCTTAGTGGTCAGTGACCCTCCACAGGGCGTGTCACGATATGCAACTCTTAGCTTCAAGGAGATGAGACAACTGTGTGCCTCCAGGAAGCTAAACCAGGGTTCTAACCCTACCATCGCAATTCTGATAGGTCTCTTAGAGGCGTACGATGCTAGGAGGTCCTCTAACACAGGTCCCCCCAGTGCTGATGAGAACATGCCTCCCTTAGAGGGAACCCTCGGTGACCCAGACCTCGACCTCCACACAGAGGAGGAGGACGAGGAGGAGTTATCAGGAGACGAGGCAGACAAAGGTCCAGTGGTAGTCGGCAGGCTTACAAGGACCAACTTAAGCAGGCATGAGAATGGAACTGGGGGAGCCCCGGGCCCACGCTCAAGCAGGCCTAACCTTGGGAACGGACGAGCTAGGTCTCTCTCCAGAGGCTCTGGCAGATCGGTTCACACACATGTCTCTCAGGCATCTTCTCAGAGAGGAATGACGTCCCCTCAGAGAAGGGAGCATGAAGCGAAGATGAGGGAAGTCAATCTGAGGATCGAGCGGGAAGAACTTGCCCTCGCCAAAGAAAGACTTGCCCTGGCCCGAGAGCAGAAATTGAGTGGGTTAGATCCCACTGGTGGCAGCATTCTCAATAGAGAGAAAGACAGGGGTATAGACACTAGACACCTGAGTAAAATAGTGCCCCCCTTTAAACAAGGGGACGACATCCACAAGTGGATAACTGCCTTGGAGAGGGCCTGCACTGTCCAGTGCGTCCCCCCAAGTCAGTGGGCAGCTATACTGTGGCTTTCCTTTGAAGGTAAAGGAAGGGACAAGCTCCTCACTACTAGAGCTGAGGATGCTAACAACTACCAAGTCCTGAAGAACACACTGATTGATGGGTTCGGCTTAACCACAGAACAGTACCGGGTGCTGTTCCGGGACACCCAGAAAATTCAGTCTCAGGATTGGACTGACTTTGTCGATTGTGCCACTAAGGCTTTGGAAGGCTGGTTGCTGGGTAGCAAGGTTACTGATTACACAGGATTGTACAATCTTATCATGCGAGAACAGATTTTAAACAACTGTCAGAACCAATTGTTGCATCAGCACCTTGTCGACTCGGATCTGACCTCTCCCCAAGAATTGGGAAAGAAGGCAGACAGATGGGTCAGAACAAGGGTCAAGCAGAACCAGAACCAGAACCAGGGTGGTCAGAAGAAAGCAGACCAGAAGGGTAGTAACAAGAATGAACAAAATGACCAGAAGTCTTCGACAGGTCCCCAACAAACCAAAGAGGGCGGGGGTCAGGCTTCACAGAAGAAGAAGACTCAAGAAGGCCAATCAAAAAGGTGGTGCCAATACTGTAAAAGTAAGACTCACTGGTTTAGTGAGTGCACCAAGAAAGGAGGGCAAACTCCTACCACTGCAGCCCCTAAGGCACCTGCACCCCCTAGTACAGTCAGCAGTGGTAGTGCGCCTCCCAAGGCATTAGTTGGGTTAACCTTGGGAACCGAGGGGAGTGACGACTTAGTCGGCACACTCACTCAGGCCGTCCTTGTCTGTACAGGGGATATGGATATGTCCCCTGATGCCAGTCCCAATACTTTGGGCAAATACAGACAGACACCTTTGATTAATGGAAAAGTGGCTCAGGCCTACAGGGACACTTGTGCCAGTGTCACCATGGTGGCGCCTAACTTTGTGGACCCTGGACAGATCATGCTAGGTACCAGTTACCTAGTGACCAATGCCAGCAACGTCACTACCAATCACAGTATGGCAGTTGTTGATTTCTCCTGGGGAGGGGTAAGTGGCCCGAAAAAGGTTGTGGTTAGTTCAGACCTCCCCGTAGAATGTCTGTTGGGCAATGATTTGGAAACGTCACAATGGTCAGAAGTGGAGCAGAGGACTCACATGGAAATGTTAGGCTTGCCAGCACATGTCCTTGCTGTGACCAGGTCACAGGCCAAAAGGTGCCCCACTGAACAGGTGCTGGATCCTGGAAGAACGGACCAGACACCTTCCAAGAAGAGGAGCAGTAAGGGTAAGGCTTCGCCTTCCCCCTTGCCCCAGGTCGTGGATCAAGTCTCTGAGGAGGCTGACCTTAAAGAACTGAGGGAAACTGAGCCGAAAGAGCTTGAACCTGGTCAGGTTGAGTTTCTGGGCTCAGGGGGACCCTCCAGGGAAGACCTGGGGAAGGCACAGTTAGACTGTCCCTCCCTTGAACCCCTCAGACAGCAGGCTGCTGCTGAGGCTGCAGGGAACGCCACAGGTACCCACAAGGTGTACTGGGACGATGGACTCCTGTACTCCGAGGCAAGAAACCCCAAACCTGGTGCGACCAGGAGGCTGGTCATCCCCTTGTCTCTGAGAGGTTTCCTTCTTACCTTGGCCCACGAGATTCCCCTTGCAGGTCACTTAGGCCAGAATAAGACTTGGGACAGAATTGTTCCACACTTTCACTGGCCCCACATGTCCGAAGATACGAAGGAGTTTTGCCGCTCCTGTGTCACTTGCCAAGACAGCGGTAAGTCAGGTGGCATGACAAAGGCCCCCCTCATACCACTACCGGTGGTGGGGGTACCCTTTGAACGAGTGGGGATCGACATTGTCGGACCAATGGAACCCCAGACAGCATCAGGGCACAAGTTTATACTGGTGGTGGTGGACCACGCCACTAGGTATCCTGAAGCTATTCCACTTAGGACCACTACAGCACCTGTGGTGGCACGGGCCCTACTTGGAGTGTTCTCCAGAGTGGGCTTCCCTAAGGAGGTCGTCTCAGACAGAGGTGCAAACTTCATGTCGGGATATCTGACTGCAATGTGGAAGGAGTGTGGTGTCAACTACAAGTTCACCACACCCTATCACCCACAATGCAATGGGCTTGTTGAGAGATTCAACAGGACCCTAAAAGGGATGATTCACGGACTACCTGAAAAGCTTCGGCGGAGATGGGATGTCCTGATACCCTGCCTCTTGTTCGCCTACAGAGAGGTCCCGCAGAAGGGGGTTGGCTACAGCCCTTTCGAGCTTCTGTTCGGACATCCTGTAAGGGGACCCCTTTGTTTGGTAAAGGAAGGACGGGAGAGACCTCCCAGAAAGCCGGCATCGAACATTGTGGACTATGTACTCGGTCTCCGCTCGTGGATGGCGGAGTACATGGAAAAGGCGTCTAAAAACCTTGAGGCGAGCCAAGAATTACAGAAAGCTTGGCACGACCAAAAGGCTGTCCTGACTGTGTACCAGCCTAGACAGAAGGTGTGGGTGCTGGAGCCGGTGGCCCCAGCAGCACTCAAAGACAAATGGTCTGGGCCCCACACGATCATTGAGCAAAAGGGAAAGGTCACCTACTTGGTAGACCTGGGAACTCCCCGGAGCCCCCACAGGGTGCTCCATGTAAACAGGCTCAAGGCATATGTCGACAGGGAGGGCATGGGCTTGCTCATGGCCACAGACGAGGGACAGGAGGAGGAGAGTGACCCTCTCCCGGACCTGCTCTCTCAGAACCCTGACGATGGGTCAGTAGATGGTGTTGTCTTTTGTGGCAGCCTCTCTGGACATCAACAGAAGGATTGTAAACAGGTTCTTCAATCCTTTCGACATATGTTCTCTCTGACGCCCAGTCAGACCAATTGGTGTACCCATGAGGTCGACACTGGGGACAGTCTGCCCGTAAAGAGTAAAATCTATCGGCAACCTGATCATGTCAGAGACTGCATCAAGACGGAGGTGCAGAAAATGTTGGAGCTGGGAGTCATTGAACCCTCGGACAGCCCCTGGGCTAGTCCCGTAGTTCTCGTGCCGAAACCTCACACCCAGGGCGGTAAGAAAGAGATGAGGTTTTGCGTGGACTACAGAGGTCTCAATGCAGTCACTAAGACTGACGCCCACCCTATACCAAGAGCAGACGAACTTATCGACCGGTTGGCTTCGGCCAGCTACTTAAGTACGTTTGACCTGACAGCTGGGTATTGGCAAATCAGGTTAGCGGAGGAGGCCAAGCCCAAAACAGCATTTTTCACCCCGGGTGGGCATTATCAGTTCGTGGTAATGCCCTTTGGTTTGAAAAATGCACCTGCCACCTTCCAAAGGCTGGTGAATCGAGTTCTCACTGGGTTGGACGACTTCTGTGCGGCGTATCTGAACGATATCGCTGTCTTTAGCTCCACCTGGGAGGATCACCTGGTCCACCTGAGGAAAGTGTTGGAGGCCCTGCAAAAGGCAGGCCTCACTATCAAGGCCACTAAGTGCCAGATAGGGCAGACACAGGTTGTATACCTGGGCCACCTTGTAGGTGGAGGCCAGGTTCAACCATTGGAGAGCAAAATACAGGCCATCCAGGACTGGGCTCCTCCAACCACCCAGACTCAGGTTCGAGCTTTCTTGGGCCTGACTGGTTATTACCGGAAGTTTGTCAGAAATTATGGATCCATTGTGACCCCGCTAAACGACCTGACAAGTAAAAAGATGCCAAAAAAAGTTCAGTGGACAGCAAGCTGTCAGAAGGCATTCGATGACCTAAAGCAGGCCATGTGCACAGCACCTATCCTAAAGAGTCCAGACTACTCCAGACCATTCATTGTCCAAACAGACGCTTCGGAGCTGGGTGTGGGAGCTGTTCTATCTCAACTGAATTTTGATGGTCATGACCAGCCCATAGCTTTTATTAGCAGGAGGCTGACCCCCAGAGAGAAGAATTGGTCAGCTATTGAGAGGGAGGCCTTTGCTGTGGTTTGGGCCCTGAAGAAGTTGAGGCCATACTTGTTTGGCACTCACTTCAAGATTCAGACCGACCATAAGCCCCTCTTGTGGCTAAATCAAATGAAGGGTGAAAACCCCAAACTACTTAGGTGGTCCATTTCCCTACAGGGGATGGACTTCACAGTGGAGCATAGACCTGGCACTGATCATGGCAATGCAGATGGGCTCTCCAGGTATTTCCACTTAGAGCAAGAAGACTCACCTGGTCAAGGTTAGTTTATTGTCCCAAAGTTTGGGGGGGGGTCATGTAGGAGAGTAGGGTCTGCAATCCTATGATCACCCAGATTTTTGCTTTTGCTTCATTGGTTTACGACTTTCCCTGGCTGTGGGCCTGCCAATGAGACCCACAGCCTAGCTGTTCTCTCTCGAAATTAACACACATGTACATTAGGTGCATCCACCAATTGGAACTGGGCCGCCTTGTCAGTCCCTGTCTCAGCATACCACAGGTATCCAGGGCATCGGTATACCCAGGGCCTACCAGGGGCTGCAGCATGTATTATGCCACCCCTGGAATGGCCGCCCAAATCTGACACAACTGGCTGCACGACAGCTGGGGCAACGTGGTGTAATCACCCGTTGCTGTAGGTGTAGTATTCCTACACCTAACCCTAAAATGGACACATGGATTCCTATCAGTCACTCCTATGGCAGGCCTTATCAATCCTGAAGGCAGAGTGCAGGGAATCATGTGGGACGGTGCTCTGGCGCGAGCTGAGCCCGTCGACGGCTTGCGGAACCAAGTCCTAATAGCCGTTCCATGGTGACGCGGGCCAACTACTTTTAAATGCATTATAATCCTCGCGGTTATTTGCTAACTTTGGCATCGCATCACCTACACATGTCGAGTAAGGTGTCATACGAATTGGAATACGAACCCCTCGCCGGTTCTGGCGACGGGGTTAGCATTCCCCCCTTTTAGAGGGGCACGACATGGAAGTAACCTTGAACCCCGGTTAAAGTTGACTCAAGCCTCAGCATCACAAAATGGATGCTGCCACCAGACACAAGTCTGACCTCCTGCTGCTGGGAGACCTTCCAGCGAGGGGAGCTTGGACAAAGGGTTTCCTGTCGAGGGCGGTGTTAGCACCATCCCAGACAGGGTTTGTGTATCCCAGGTAGGCAGGGCTGAAAGGAAGGTGATTGCCAGTGGCACCCCGGTGCTCACTGTGCATAGCCCGGCTCAAACCAGTTTCGGGGGCACACCAGCCCCTGAGCTGGGGCGAAGCCGGACAAAGGATAGGGGTGTAACCACCCCCCTCCTGGCTCCACCCATAGGTAGAACCTAGTCACGGGCCAGCCCCTTTTCTTAGAATAAAGGTAGGAGCGAGTCCCCTTCCCAAATTGGATAATTCTGAATCTTGAACTACTTTCCACGAAAGGAACTCTTGACTATTTCTGAAGACTCTCCCTTGTGGCTAAGGAGTAGCCACCCTGCACCAGCAGGCACCACCTAAGCGCTTGCGGTTTGCTGTAAGTCTCTCCTACGGATCAAGACTGCCCAGCTCGACGAGACCCGAGTTCCCTGCCATCTCTGACCTTTTACCTACCTCATCAGCCCAGCTGAGAGTCGTAGGTGTGACGAGACCTGCGGGACCGGCCATCTTCAGAACCTGCACGACGCTTATCTAGCACGCCCACTGAGGGACCCTCGAGTGAGTGCACCTAGGGTTTGAGAAGCCCTAACCCTGAGCAGCTCCAGCACCGAAGTCCGCCTCCCCAGCATCCACGAGATCTGCGTGGGGGCCCTTCTGCTCCTTGCTGTTCACCGCGTTGTCCGACCACTCGCCGACCGGCTTGTGGCCCTCTTCACGACGCACCACGTTTGTTTCATCACTGGTCTGGTTGCTCCAGACTGGCCCTTGCTCCCATTCAACAGAGGAGTACCTCGGACCCTCCTGGTCCACTCCAGACGCCATCTTGACTCCACCGCGTGGGTTGCCACTGCCAAGATCCGCTGCCCCATTCCTGGGCCCAGCCTCATCGACAGCAGACACCTGCGTGGGACAGCTCGCCCTCCCTCCTGGTCGCCGCCGCGCCTCCTGGTCCGAGGAACAGCCGAGTCCGACGTCATCCACTCACCTGGTCGAGGTGACTTCAGCCGGTACCCTCCTGGTGCCCACACGATCGCTGGCTAGCGGTTGAGAACTGAGTCCCCTCTGCTTTCAGGTTTCCTTCATCACCGATCCAGGCTTGGATCTCGCTGAACATCGACACTGGTCGCCTGCCAGCAACTCTTCTTTCAGGCTCCTGAGACTACAACGAGGACTTCCAACATCTTGCCGAACCTTCCACAGTCGCAGCCTCTGGGCTAGGTAACTCGAGCATTTCGGTGCTCCATCGCAGGTTCGCTTTACAAGTGTCCAGTTCCTTTTTCGTTTAGTCCCACTGATCGGATCACTCCGGAATCAGTAACTTTAGACTTTCTAACTTCCCCCCTTCCACTTACAGTGTAATGGTTTCGTGCCCTCGGGCATTTGTGTAAATTGTGCAACCAGAAGTATTTTCCTAAGAGTTTTGTATTGTGCTTAGCTCCCTGACTCATAAAGAGCCAGGGTAGTCTTGTTATAAATAAATATCCTTTATTTTCATAACAACTTGTGTGGTGTCCTTTCACTTGGTGTTCAAGGGGTATATGTGATGTTAAACAGCTGGCTTAACACGCCCTCTAGAGTTTAGCCTAAAGACTGCTCGTATCCACGCTACTAGGATAGCTGGTCTATAAGGTTGACTTACAACCAATCATCAATGAGGGTTGTTTGGAATGATACACAGTGATCACTAGAATAGTGAGCACTTGTTCTGCTTGGGTTTTCAGATCGGGTGGAACCCGCTCTACAGAGCCCTTCTGACCCAAACCAGAACGTTACCCCCTCCCTAGGGCCTTTTTACACCTAAATGACCACATATATATGTACCACCTAAGGACAGGGAATTCCTATTATATATATATATATATATATATATATATATATATCAAGACCTCACAGCCCAACCACAGTCTCGCGGCCTTCAGCAGACCCAGAATCTCCTACCCAGACGGCAGCAACACACACAGTCTCGCGGCCTCAGTCAGACCCAGAATCTCCTACCCAGCCGGCAGCAACACACACAGTCTCGCGGCCTCAGTCAGACCCAGAATCTCCTACCCAGCCGGCAGCAACACACACAGTCTCGCGGCCTCAGGCAGACCCAGAATCTCCTACCCAGACGGCAGCAACACACATAGTCTCGCGGCCTCAGTCAGACCCAGAATCTCCTACCCAGACGGCAGCAACTCACACAGTCTCGCGGCCTCAGTCAGACCCAGAATCTCCTACCCAGCCGGCAGCAACACACATAGTCTCGCGGCCTCAGTCAGACCCAGAATCTCCTACCCAGACGGCAGCAACACACACAGTCTCGCGGCCTCAGTCAGACCCAGAATCTCCTACCCAGACGGCAGCAACACACACAGTCTCGCGGCCTCAGTCAGACCCAGAATCTCCTACCCAGTCGGCAGCAACACACATAGTCTCGCGGCCTCAGTCAGACCCAGAATCTCCTACCCAGACGGCAGCAACACACACAGTCTCGCGGCCTCAGTCAGACCCAGAATCTCCTACCCAGACGGCAGCAACACACATAGTCTCGCGGCCTCAGTCAGACCCAGAATCTCCTACCAGACGGCAGCCTTAGCACGAGCTCATCCTATTATTACCGTAGTACATGACAGGGGAATCGGGATTACTATATATCAGATCACACAAAGACTATTAGTTGAGCACAACCTGTTCTCTAGTTCGAGGGGCTCGTTTCCCCCTCATCCAGTTACCACTTACCTGACCAGGATTAACCTCTGTTCATGTTGAGTTAACTCTGACTAAAAGAATAGGCTATCCTCCTATACAAAAATACACAACACATGCTAACTCACGACAAGCTAAATACTTTATTTAAATGCCACATGCACATTCGCAGAATACATCATATATATATAACCTGCAAGGAAAGTGAAAGGTTAAGTTATACACTTCAAAGAAAAAGGGGTCGACATCACCTGAGTCGTATGTAGCCTGTGCTCAATGGTCATCTAGGTTCCCTTCTCCCTCTGTGCCTCGGCTTCGCCTGGAAGTCACACCTCCGCAGTCGCGGATCTACTCCCTTCTCCCTCTCCGAGTCACTGGAACCTCTTCCTCATCGGCTACTCTCTCCTCTTTAGATTCAAATTCGTCATCTGTCTTCCCTGGAATAAGTAGTAGCTTTTCTGCTAACGGCCAGATGCCGCCTATGGTCTAGAAGCAAGTACCCATATCTAACTCAGACTTTCACTAATATAGAGGTGCATTCTCTCATGGAAATTTCCAGCTCGAAACCTGCCGCCCACCAAATTCCTGTACCTCCCCGTGCCAAGGACACGTTCCCAGCCGGCCGGCCTGATGTAGTGTCTTCGGCAGGGGAAAAATACACTCCTTCGATAAGGGCCGGCCTGAACCGGTTCTCTCCGAGCGAATAACACCTCATAACTAAAACATCGCCCTCCCTCTAGAAGTGTCCCAAGCTGCCGGAGCAGAAAGAAAGATGGAGTCTCTCCTGTCTGAGGCCTACCAGGCCTGAATTCAGCACGACTCCATGAAATACCCTCACTATAGGGCAAGTTATTCTCGATGCTAACGACTCTATCCCCTAGGCTATGTATGTAGGCCCTGATCTATGGGTAGGAGCACGGGATTGTGTCAAAGTGTCTAATAGATAGGCCCTATTCACTACTCTAGTCCTTAGACTTGGATGGAAAGAGACTGAAGTCATATTGATCGCTCTACAACACAAGAAGGCCAGGAAAATCAAGCAGTACATTTCACCCTTGACTTCAGTCTATTATACATACATTAAACAGAACTAACATCGGTGGAAGAATAATATGAAACAAAACTAACCGATCTATGTCTAGTACCAGATGTGCAGAATTGAAGCAGTGAAGGGATACACTGAATAAAACAACAGATAGAAATCAAAACAGCAATAGCAATCAAAATGCCACCTAATATGTAGCGTAGCATATGCATGTCCGGTAACCAATTAAAGAGCCAGTCAAACCAGCCCTGATCAATGTGTTTTCTAACTTCATCGGTTAAGTCATGCAATTTATCTATGTGTGCACGAATGGATTGTGTATGATCAGATAAGTTAAAACAGCAGAGGCCTTCAAAATCTGAGCAACCATGTCCATGTTTAAGCAAAAGATAATCAATGGCTGCTCTATTTTGCAAAATGGCCCTACGTTCACCCTGGGCGTCTAATAGCAAGTCAGACAAGACTGTAGAAGTATGATTAATAGATTTAACCATCCAGCAAGCCATTTTCCCAATGGATTTGGCATTGTAAACCGCCAAAGCAGGAACACCAATAATTGAAACAGCTAGGCTAAGGTATTCAGACTTGGAATATAAATGCAAAGATGAGTCACAATCCTCCTGTAACATCACTGTATCTCGAAGCACACGAGAGTTGGCATTTGGATGTGATGAGAACATTAATAAACTCAATCTAGTAATGGCACACGGGCCTCCGGAAATGTTTGCGGGGACATATGGCCAGGAAGTATTACCACATGAGAAAAGCCATCCGGCAGGTAGCAACATCGCACGATAGTGACTGGGAGTAACTACCAAACTATTGCAAGTCATATTGTTCTGGACTGAGACACATGTCGTCGGTGTCCTCTGGAAACACAAAGTTCGTTCGTGAGGTGTAAAGGAAGTGGCGCCCCTTAACTTGAGGCGTAGGCATTCAGAAATTGCATTAGGATTACATGTAAGAAAGAAGCATAGGTCACCTTGTGTAATATTATACGTAATTATTTGGGACTGGATGGGGAGTTGCTCATTCGGCAGTTCAGTACACAAAGGACAATATACATGGGTAGCAAAATCACCCAGGATAATATTCGGACGAGCCTTCGAAATGTTAAAGATACTGATTAAAGTCTCCAGCGAGGCGGGGACAGCAACTAGGCAGGTCGCAAGAATATCGTGCACAGATCTCATCGGTGTCAAACAGAAGTGAGGGGCATCAGTTACTCTTTTGGCCAGTAAGGTCCAAAAGTTCGATGATGAATCCCACGCATTGAAGGAACGCAACACTCGGGTTCCCAGTTCATCCCGGGTTGATGGGATCCCTTCTCTCTCGCCGAAGTAGTCCGAAGGGAGTCCAATACCGGCACATCCTGCAGCAACAATCCAAAGAATGATCTGAAAAAGAACCAAATACAGGCATTAATCATTCTCGTAAATAACATTTATCAGCTGAGACAGCTTCCCAGCTATCTTTCCCTGGCCTCATAACCAAAATGGTATTATCCTGACCGGTGGCAATAACCTCTGCTTGTTCAGGGGGATTCTTAGGCGATTGCACCCAAACCTTGGCCCCAGGGTTATCCGTAGAGCCAAAGCCTTTCTGGCCACGTACAGTTAGCAAAGTTGGGGCAGTGCCTTTCATTATTTCACCACTGAAAACAGGCATAATGAGTAATTGAGCCACTCGGTCAGTACGATATATCAGCAAGTCAATCTCACTGCTATTTAGCAGAAGTACCTTAATCTCTCCCTGATAGTCGCTGTCGATAACTCCTCCAAGCACCTGGATGCCTTTTACAGTCAGCCCCGATCTAGGGGCGATCAATCCAAAATTCCCCGGTGGTATATGAATACCAACACCGGTAGTAATGATGACCCGATTTTTACTTTCCAGAACGGTGTCATCCATAGCATGCAAGTCTAAACCTGCCGACCCTGGGGTCGCTCTGCATGGAGCCAGAGCTCCGGGAGTAATTTCCCAATACATCACAGTTTCATTGATTACATTAGGCATAGTCTCAACATTTGGGGGAAACAAACGCATAAGCGGAGATTCAGCATTTAAAAAAGGACGATTATTCAGGATCAATAGTGCTTGGGGTAAAAAGTCTCGCCAATTTTTATACAGGTCATCTGTTAACTTTCGTAACTGATCCTTTAGCAGGCCATTCAATCTCTCCACCAGGCCTGAGGCCTGCGGGTAGTAGGGTATATGAAATATCCATTCAATATTATTTTCCACACAGAATTCCTGTACCAATCTTCCACGAAAATGGGATGCATTATCAGATTGAATTTGGAATGGCACACCATAATACATCATAATCAATTCTAATGTTTTTATGGTATTCAATTGGGTGGCTTGCTTACATGGAAGAGCTACCAGCAAGCCACTATATGTATCGACAATTGTGCAAACATATTGACAATTTCTACTCATGGGAAGGGGCCCGATGTAATCAATCTGCCAAATTTGAGCGGGCAGTTTCCCGCGATGTAAATGGCCTCTAACAATTTGGGGTACCTTACGCTGTCTGATATGTTGACAGACGGGACAATGTAAGATAACATTTTTGATTAGATCCAGGGGAATATAAATTCCTCTATCAGCAGCCCACCTGCTAGTGGCCTTCTCTCCAAAGTGTCCTGCCTTCTGGTGTGCCCATTTCGCCAATCCCGCAATATCAGGATCTTGTCTGTCCACCACTGCCTCAGCAATTTTAGATTTTTCATCTGCAATGTTATGAAAAAATTTGTCAAGGGAGTCTATTGGGGTGTGAGCATCCACATGGAAGATGGTAACAGTACTCTGTGGGAGCATCTCCCAAATCTCTTGCCATAACTCTTTTCCCCACAATTCTTTGGAGTGTAACCTCCAATTATGGGAATGCCAGGTCGGCAACCAAACAGCCAGTCCATTGGCAGTGGACCAGGAATCGGTGAAAATATGACATGTACCGGGTAACTCTTGTTTCAAAACTTGGTAAACAGCGTAAAGCTCGGCAAATTGGCTACTCTTCCCTTCACCAGTTGTGCTCAACAGTTTCTGTGTGATCGGATTATAAGACACCGCCTTCCAGTGCCGTGTCGTTCCAATAAACTTCGCTGACCCATCTGTAAACCAAACATGGTTTCTGTCCTCAGCGGACAAATCATCAAAAGATCTACCCCACTTGACAGGGGACTCCTGTTCTAAAGGTACGGAACACTCACTCTCAGTCTCAGTCGATGGTGCTTGCGCCACTTGCTCATGTAAAAACGCAACTCCTTTCGGACCCACACGTGCCCTGTCTTGTATGTACCATTTCCATTTAATCACACTCGCCTCCTGAGCATGCCCAATTCGATGAGTTTTTGGTGAACTCAAAACCCACTGCATAATAGGAATTTCAGGACGCAAAAATATGTCATGTCCCAAAGTCAATTGCTCGGTATCCACCAAAGCCCAATAACAAGCAAGTAGCTGTTTCTCAAAGGGTGTATAACGCTCACCAGCATCAGGTAGCTTTTTGGTCCAAAACCCTAACGGTACCTTACTCCTGCCTTGTTTCTGCCATAGACTCCAATTTGCATAAGGGCCTTGCACAGACACATTCAAATCCACATCACCATCACGTACAGGCCATAGATCCATAGCATGTTGAATTGCCTCTTTCGCCAGACTAAATGCATCTTGCTGTTGCTTACCCCATTCAAATGCATTCTTTTTACGTGTAATTCGGTACAAAGGGGCCAATATTTGACTCAAATGAGGAATATGCTGGCGCCAAAAACCAAATAAGCCAATGAAGCTCTGGGCTTCCTTCCTATTCCTCGGAACCGAAAAATCAAGAATCTTCTGTTTAACTTGAGGGATCACCTCGCGGTGTCCCTCGTGCCAATTAATACCTAAAAATTTTACAGCTTGAGACGGACCTTGTAATTTGTCCGGATTGATCTCCCAACCTTTCCCACGCAGACACTCAATGACTCTATCTAATTGTGTCTGAACATCCTCTTGTGTTTCGCCTTGGATCAAAACATCATCAATATAATGACATATCTGAATTTTGGGATGAACTGGTACTTCAGCCAAATGTTCTGCCACCAGCCGGTGACAAATCGTAGGACTATGCACATAGCCCTGAGGAAGACTTCTGAACGTCATCTGACGCCCGTTCCACGTAAAACTGAACTGTTCCTGACACTCAGGGGCAATTGGAATAGAAAAGAAAGCATTAGCAATATCGATGGACGCATACCATGTACCTGGATGTGTTTGGATTCTTTCAATCAGGGTGATAACATCCGGTACTGCAACAGTCAAAGAGGGCGTGTGTTTGTTCAATTCTCGATAATCAACAGTCATGCGCCAAGAATTATCACTCTTACGCACCGGCCAAACAGGATTATTCCAAGCAGAAGTAACTGGAGTTATAACGCCTGCATCAACCAACTCCTGAATGGTGGTACTAATCTCTTCATGACCACCCGGAATGCGATACTGCTTCTGACAAACCACTTTGGTCGCCTGGGGAACTTGTATAGGGGGCATCCTTAAACGACCAACCCGTATAGGTCTGGACGAGATATAATGCGTCGTTCCAAATTGGTAACACCCATCATCAAGATGCAACGTCATTCCCTTCAAAATATCAATTCCAATTATGAATTCTAAGAGTGGCACCACTAATACAGAATATTCCTTTCTAGGGATTCTACCTATTCTCATTTCAAGCAAAGTTTGAACTGCAGGGGTTTCTTTTCCTCCTAATCCGGTAATAGTAAAAGGCTGCCCTGTAAATTTCTTTGATTTTCCATGAATAAGAGTGGCCTCCGCTCCTGTATCAACTAATGCTCGGGCCCTTTGGATATTACGATGTCTCCAATAAATATCAATATCTACATAGGGTCTATTATCTCTGTGAGCCCATCTGTGTACCGGAGCTTGACCTATTTCCTAGTCATTCTTACTGCATTCTGTGTACCAGGACAAATCAGGATAAAGACTCTCACGTTTCTTAGGTATCGATACCTCCTGTTCATATCCATCTCTATTACGAAATGGATTCCTGTCCTCTGCATTGTACTGCGGGTTTCGATCGGCCAAACTGTGTCGATCCTCTCTCCTTCTCAACTCAGGGGATTGATCCCTATCATCTCTACGTCTGCTGTAAGCATGATCATTTCTCCCCCTTTCCTTTTCCCCCTCTCTCTCCCTGTCCCGCTCTCGACGGGGAGACAGATCACGTACAGGACGCCGATCATCACGACGATCAGAGCGCCCACGGCGATCATCATCACTGCTACCATCAGAACAACCACGATCACACGCAGTCGTTCGAACACGCCGGGCACCCTCCTTCCGATCCAAGCCCCGTTTGCGAAACATCTCCCACAAACGAGCAGTAGTCTCACCATCAATGTCCTCCCGACGCACACCATCAGCCAAAAGACCAGTAAAGATATCACGTCTAGTAAATTTATATTCACCAGGAGTACGAGTGTCAGGCCGGGACTGACGTTCAGGTTTAAACCACTCACCCAACTCACCGAGTTGGCGTACCGATTCCAACACTGTAGATAGTACATTACCAGTCTGGTTAATCAACAAAGTCATCATGACCTGCTTGTAGGCAACAGGAGAAGAGCGAATGATACGATTTCGCACAGAAGAAGTCAACATCCCATCAAGCAACCTGTCAGCAGTGCCCAGAAAAATAGCCGTTTTCATCACTTCTTCCTTAAGACGTTGCGCAGCATCACGCAAGGTATACCATGGCTTGTCATTGACAGGCCAGTCAGATTCAGTAGGATACTTCAAATTACAACCCTCAGTCGCCAATTGGAGCAAAGAAATTTGACCACCACCATTATAGTTACGAAAATGATCTTGCACAGTAGAATCCAAACTCAAAGAACAAAATTTCAAACAATCGCCAGTATCCAACATAATACCAGTAGCGCCTAGTTCATAAAGGCGCACCATCCATGTGAGCAAAGCCTCACCAGTCCGCTGCCGAAAGCGCAGCAAAATGTCACTAATTTCTTGTTGGGTAAAATCTTCTAAACAGTCCAAAGAAACACCCTGCGGAGCATTGGGAGACTGCTGCAACTTCCGACGAAAAACCGGATGCGCAGAGACCACGGGACGAGCATCACAAGGAGCTCGAGCAGTACCAGTAGAGGGACAATCAGTGTAAGAAGCATCGATGCCGCCCGAAGAGCGAGCGTAATCACGGGGTGCACCATCAGAGGTGCGAGAAGCAGACTTACATTCATGACGGGAACGAGAAGACTCGTGCTTGACAGACTCCTCACCTGAGGAACAAGACGTAGTCGAGTCCCAGATATTACCATCCCATTCATCAGGGTTCCAATCTAGTCCAGCTTTCGCCACGACCAGACGCACCTTACGCGTCGAAACTCGACCACGCCTGTTCTTGTACTTATAACGAGCAATCCGCACAGCCGCCCTTTCGGCAACCGTTTGGTAAGTGTCAAGTTTGTCAGAAAGCAACTTATTTTGACACCGCAATAAAGTATTAGAATTCTGAATCTCAACAAAGTGTGCCTCCACATCCCTAAGAGAGATCTGCAATTTCAACAATCTCTCATGCAGAATCCGATACGCAGACAGAATAACCCAACCTCTGCGCCCCAAAGCGGGAACCTCCTCACCCTTCAATACAGGTGCCGTCTGCAAACAAGTAATCACGTCAGCCGGTTCCGCTGACTCCAAAGAAGAGTTCCAATTTTCACTCAGACCAGTAGAGTCAGCCCACTCACGGGCTAAGGCTCCATAAGGCGTTGAATCCCATCCGGGAATATCAACGGACAATTTAAGAGTAGATTTAGATTTCTTAGAAAACATCGCGAAAAAGAAAGAAAAAGAAACGCAGAGAAAGAAGAGAAAAAAAAAGGAAGAGAGAAAGAAAGAGAGAAAAAACTATATACGCAAATATATAAAAAAGAAAACCACGCACACGCTGAAAGCAAACACAAGACAATGACAACGCACACAGGTTTCGTAAACAGTTCGTGACGCCAAATGTTCTGCTTGGGTTTTCAGATCGGGTGGAACCCGCTCTACAGAGCCCTTCTGACCCAAACCAGAACGTTACCCCCTCCCTAGGGCCTTTTTACACCTAAATGACCACATATATATGTACCACCTAAGGACAGGGAATTCCTATTATATATATATATATATATATATATATATATATATATATATATATCAAGACCTCACAGCCCAACCACAGTCTCGCGGCCTTCAGCAGACCCAGAATCTCCTACCCAGACGGCAGCAACACACACAGTCTCGCGGCCTCAGTCAGACCCAGAATCTCCTACCCAGCCGGCAGCAACACACACAGTCTCGCGGCCTCAGTCAGACCCAGAATCTCCTACCCAGCCGGCAGCAACACACACAGTCTCGCGGCCTCAGGCAGACCCAGAATCTCCTACCCAGACGGCAGCAACACACATAGTCTCGCGGCCTCAGTCAGACCCAGAATCTCCTACCCAGACGGCAGCAACACACACAGTCTCGCGGCCTCAGTCAGACCCAGAATCTCCTACCCAGCCGGCAGCAACACACATAGTCTCGCGGCCTCAGTCAGACCCAGAATCTCCTACCCAGACGGCAGCAACACACACAGTCTCGCGGCCTCAGTCAGACCCAGAATCTCCTACCCAGACGGCAGCAACACACACAGTCTCGCGGCCTCAGTCAGACCCAGAATCTCCTACCCAGTCGGCAGCAACACACATAGTCTCGCGGCCTCAGTCAGACCCAGAATCTCCTACCCAGACGGCAGCAACACACACAGTCTCGCGGCCTCAGTCAGACCCAGAATCTCCTACCCAGACGGCAGCAACACACATAGTCTCGCGGCCTCAGTCAGACCCAGAATCTCCTACCAGACGGCAGCCTTAGCACGAGCTCATCCTATTATTACCGTAGTACATGACAGGGGAATCGGGATTACTATATATCAGATCACACAAAGACTATTAGTTGAGCACAACCTGTTCTCTAGTTCGAGGGGCTCGTTTCCCCCTCATCCAGTTACCACTTACCTGACCAGGATTAACCTCTGTTCATGTTGAGTTAACTCTGACTAAAAGAATAGGCTATCCTCCTATACAAAAATACACAACACATGCTAACTCACGACAAGCTAAATACTTTATTTAAATGCCACATGCACATTCGCAGAATACATCATATATATATAACCTGCAAGGAAAGTGAAAGGTTAAGTTATACACTTCAAAGAAAAAGGGGTCGACATCACCTGAGTCGTATGTAGCCTGTGCTCAATGGTCATCTAGGTTCCCTTCTCCCTCTGTGCCTCGGCTTCGCCTGGAAGTCACACCTCCGCAGTCGCGGATCTACTCCCTTCTCCCTCTCCGAGTCACTGGAACCTCTTCCTCATCGGCTACTCTCTCCTCTTTAGATTCAAATTCGTCATCTGTCTTCCCTGGAATAAGTAGTAGCTTTTCTGCTAACGGCCAGATGCCGCCTATGGTCTAGAAGCAAGTACCCATATCTAACTCAGACTTTCACTAATATAGAGGTGCATTCTCTCATGGAAATTTCCAGCTCGAAACCTGCTGCCCACCAAATTCCTGTACCTCCCCGTGCCAAGGACACGTTCCCAGCCGGCCGGCCTGATGTAGTGTCTTCGGCAGGGGAAAAATACACTCCTTCGATAAGGGCCGGCCTGAACCGGTTCTCTCCGAGCGAATAACACCTCATAACTAAAACATCGCCCTCCCTCTAGAAGTGTCCCAAGCTGCCGGAGCAGAAAGAAAGATGGAGTCTCTCCTGTCTGAGGCCTACCAGGCCTGAATTCAGCACGACTCCATGAAATACCCTCACTATAGGGCAAGTTATTCTCGATGCTAACGACTCTATCCCCTAGGCTATGTATGTAGGCCCTGATCTATGGGTAGGAGCACGGGATTGTGTCAAAGTGTCTAATAGATAGGCCCTATTCACTACTCTAGTCCTTAGACTTGGATGGAAAGAGACTGAAGTCATATTGATCGCTCTACAACACAAGAAGGCCAGGAAAATCAAGCAGTACAGCACTACATATCCGGCCAACTTCTCACAATGGCTAGCAAATTTAAGACCGGAAACCGTGTTGCTGTCAGAAACAAAACAAAAAAAACACACAGAAAAATAGGTCCGTGGGAGGAGAGGGGAGTGAGGTCTGCGGGTCCCCCGTGGGAGCAAGCCGCACCGGCCTAATACCGGCGGCTTCTGCACCCTCTCGGAGGAAGCCGTGGCTCTGAGCCTACCTGCGCTCCTGGGGCTACCATAGTCACGTCCCACCACTGCTTGTGTCCGCAGTCCCTACACAGACTAGTATCGCTCCTTCAAACCTCGAAAGGCGACATGCAGTGGAGGCCTGTCCCACGTCCCGGTTGTCGACCGACGACAACGGCAGCGATAACGGCAGCAGCGGGCCGAAGAATCCAATATTTCTCTTCCAGGGGATCCTCATTAATAGTCATAAGCACTGAATATTCCCGCCCATGTGCGGGGACCCCGGAAATAATAAATATTATATATGAAAAACACATATATATATATACAGCTCTGTATATGTATAAACATATATTATTTTTTCCAAGCCAATGCAGCCCCCATCGTAGGCTAGACAATGTAGATATAAATATCTAATAAAACACCATAGGTATAATAATACACCTAAAATTCCTTTTTTTTTTTTTTTTAAATGAGGTACAACTCATGATAAAGAAAAGAAATCACTGTGCCAAACACAGATCCACAAAACATTGTTAGCCTGCAGGCTGCATTGTAATACAATACCATAGAGACTGAAAAGCCTTGTACAGGTAAAAACTGGCACCGTGCCTTTAAGGGAGCCCTGATTCCAAAATCCCATCATGCCTCAGGGGTGACAGTTAGGTCTGTTGTTCTTTCCGGCTCCTTCAGTCAGGACCCTGGAATTCAGCTCTGTTCATTTTTGACTTTCTAGTCAAGAATTGCTAGTTTTCTAGTGAATTGTTTTTGCTTCATCTTAATATCTCCTGTTGGTGAAGAATATTTCCTGATTTTTCTGACAAGATTTCAGAACTTTTTTCTGTCAGAAAATGCCTTCCTTGTTCATGCCCTGTCCATCCTGTGGCAAAAAGAAGGCGTCTTCGGATACTCATGATGTGTGTATCATCTGTCTACCGGACACACACTCTCCGGCTGCCTGTCGACATTGTAAGGACCTTTCAAAGAGGACTTTAAAAGACAGGGAGAGGATTAGGCTTTATGGCCTTTTTGAAATACGGTCGACGTCGAAGCAGCTGATCCCTGTGTGTTCTCCATCGGCGTCGGGCTCGGCGTCGAAGACTCCAGCCGCGGGATCGTCGTTGAGAGGTGAGGAGACCAGGGAGAGTCACGCTTCCAAGAGAAAATCAACGTTGATACAAGATCCGGCGGCGCAACGCCGTCGTTCGTCGTCGAAAGCTTCGCCGTCGAGAAAACATCGATCGGCGTCAAAGGAGAAACATCATCGTTCGACGTCGAAGGAAAGATGCAGACGGTCGACGTCAAAATCTACAGCGACGTCGAGACGAAGTTCGACGTCAAAAGAACACGGGCGATCATCGACGTCGAGACTTGAATCGCCGTTGAGAGAGAGGTGATCGTCGTCGAAGACATTGCCGACGTCGAGACGAAGATCGTCGTCGAACCATGAATCGACGTCGAGGCGGACGCCTCAGTCGGGATCGACGTCGAGGCAGGCGCCTCCGTAGTCAAAGGTGTCCATGACGTCGGCGAAGATGCAGACGTCGAGGCGAAGTTCCCCGTTGGGTTCTAGGCCTCCGTCCAGGATAAGCCCTCCATCGATGACAAGGCTCTCGACGTCGAGGCATGATTCATCGCCGGTTATCCACTGGGCGTCGAAGTCCAGATCTCCAGTGATAGGCCTATCGCCGTCGAGACAGTCCTCCGCTGTGGAGTATCAGGAAACATCAAAACTTCAATCGACGTCCAGGTCAGCGTCGAGACGCAAGTCTCCGCATAGAGTGAACTATACACCGGATGTGATATCGGAGCATGGTTCAGCCTCTGGGTCTCCGCCTATCAGGATCTCCTCTGTCTCCTTCAAGATCCAGATCACCAGAAGTGATAAATTCATCTCCAGCTCCTATTTCACCCGTAGAGCATCCTTGTCCACCAAGTCCTCAATTGAGAGCGTCACCGACACCACTAAGGCAGGAAGAGGGTCATCCTCTGGGACAAAGCCCCACCAGAGTGCTGCCTCAGTCCACACCACGTAGGCCTTCCATTGCACATGCAGTAAGCATTTCCTTAACCAGATTGAGGAATCTGACCCAGCCTAGGAAACCAGCAAGTTCCCACTCTCGGGGAAGAGAGTATGAACGGCGCTCACGTTCGCCCAGGAGAAGATCGAGGTCCACCTCTCGCAGAAGAGAGTCGGTGCGATCTGAGAGAAGACGGCGTAGGTCTCCTTCATCCTCTTCTTCAAGTCATTCTTCCAAAAGAGATTACTCTCCCACACTTACAGATACGCCTCCATCTCGAGTTTCTCCAGTGGATGACATCAGTGTAGGAGAGTAGGTTCTGCTTTCTATGTTCACCCCCACTTTTTGCTTTTGCTTTACTGGTTTTCGACTTAGATGTGGCTGTGGGCCTGCTAATCAGACCCACAGCCCTGCTGTTCTCTCTCTAAATTAATACTATGTACTTTAGGTGCATAACCCAATTGGATAGGATCACCTCATTGGCCCCTGTACAGTGTACCTTAAGTACCCAGGGCATAGGTGTACCCTAGGCCTACCAGGGGCTGCAGCATGTATTATGCCACCCCTGGCCTGGCCTTCCATTATGACACAACTGGCTGATCACTCAGCTGGGGCAAGGTCGTGTAATCACTGTAGGAAGGTGGATATCTGACTATGGTTACCCCCAACTTTTTGCCTACTGTCTAGCTGGTTTTTCGACTTAGTTGGCCTGAGATCCTGCCATTCAGGGTCTCAGGCTGTCTGCTCTCTCTTTAAAATGGACTCCATGTACCCTAGGTACATTCCCAATTGGTAAGGATCACCTTATTGGACCCTGTACAGTGTACCCTAGGTACCCAGGGCATAGGTGTACCCTAGGCCTCCCAGGGGCTGCAGCATGTATTATGCCACCCCTGGTCTGGCCTTCCAATCAGACACAACTGGCTGATCACTCAGCTGGGGCAAGGTCGTGTAATCACCCCTTGCTTAGATATAGTATACCTATATCTACCCTTAAAATAGACACATGTGTACCTATCAGCCACTCCTATGGCAGGCCTTAACAATCCTGGAGGCAGAGTGCTTGGTAACATGTGAGATGGTGCTCTAGCATGAGCTGAGCCTGTCTGCAGCTTTCGGAACCATGTCCTTATAGCTGTTCTATGATATAGCCTACCATATACTGTTAAGTGCCTTATAATCTTAAACGGTATGGTAACTATGGTTTGGCTTTAACAAAACATGTCGTGTAAGGTGTCTAACACTTTGGAATAATACCCCCATACCATTTCTGGTGATGAGGATATTATTCCCTCCTTCTAGAGGGAGAGACATGTTAAAATCCTACTTTGCTGTTTAACTCTAACCAAAGCCTCAGCATCACAAAATGGATGCTGCTGCCACAGACACAAGTCTGACCTCCTGCTGCTGGGAGTGATCCCGGCAAGGGAGGCTTGGACAATAGGTTTCCTGCTTGGGGAGGTGCTAGCACCTCCCCAGACAGACTTTAGTGTATTGGGGCAGGGAGGGCTGAAAGGAATGAGACATGCCTGGGGCACACAAGGTGTCCCGTGCATAGTCCAGTTCAAACCGGAGCTGGGGCACTCCCGCCCCAGTCCTGGCGTGAACCTGGACAAAGGGAAGGGGGTGTAACCACCCCCCTCCCAGGTCCCACCCATAAGGCGTGACCTAACAGGCAACCCAGCCCCCCAGATTAGTATAAGTGTGGTAGCTGGGCCCCAGGAGATTAGATTATCCTGAACCTGCAACTTGAACAGAAACTCTGGACCTTCGACATTCGACGAAAGAAGAAGACTTAAGAATCTCCCTTGTGGCCAAGGAGTGGTCACCCTGTGCGAACAGGCACTATCAAGAGACTTACCCTTTGCTTTGCTAAAGTTCTACGAGGGACCGACTGCAGAGCCTGACCAGAGCCTTGACTTCCACACTTCTCCGACCCTGATCCACATCCACAGCCGAGCTGAGATCCGTGGAGGCGACGAGAGACGTGGGACCGGCTACCTGGGAAAAGTGGCGAGTATCTTCTAGCGCAGCTTCTGACGCACCCTCGAGGTTGTGCACCGGGGATTGAGAAGCCCCAACCCCAAGCACCGTCTGCACCGAAGATCAGCCACCCACACTCCACGAGTCCTGCGTGGGGCCCTTCTGCATTTTCCTGCTTGCCGCGTCTGTCCGGTTGCTTGCCCGTTGGCTAGTAACCTTTGCGACGACACACCTTCAATTTTCCACTGCTGGTTTGGCT
Source organism: Triturus cristatus (assembly GCF_964204655.1). Classification (NCBI taxonomy): domain Eukaryota; kingdom Metazoa; phylum Chordata; class Amphibia; order Caudata; family Salamandridae; genus Triturus; species Triturus cristatus. The sequence continues at coordinate 64,097,734 of NC_140591.1, read as the reverse complement.
CCTCCAGACTGGCTCCTGCTCCTCTGCAAAAGAGAAGCACCCCAGACCTTCCTGGTCGGCACCAGAAGCAAGTCCTCCATTCTTCGTGGGTTCCTCTTGCCAAGGCTTGGTGTGTCCTAGTTCGACGTCGACGCCGCCGACAGCACGAGCCTTCGTGGGACAGCTCGCCTCCTGGTCCTCGTCGTCCTCGACGTCTCCTGGTACCCGTGGCTGCTGCGACAAGCTTCACCTCTTCACCTGCAATCTCCCGACATCGCCTGGTTCCCTCCTGGTTCTACGTGGTCACTGGCTAGTGACCCAGACTCTGTCCCTTCTGCTTGCAGGTATCCTTCCTTATTGATCCCAGCCTTGGGATCCACCGGACACTCTTCACTGACCGCCTGTCAGCATCTTTCCTTCAGGCATCCATAGGATTCGACGACGAAACCCGACACAAGTTCACACCTATGCACCCGCAGCCCGTGGGCTAGGTAACTTGGGTACTCCGGTGCTCATCAGGGTATTTACTATCCTAGTGTCTAATTCTCAAGTCTCGACTTCCTAGCTACTCCAGAAGTGTCCTAAATCTTATTAATTCTAAACTGTACTATTTATATCGATTATATGCATTACGCGTGAGTGTTTCCACTCTGCACCTGAATCCCGTGGGCCTCCCACTTCCTAACTGTTGGTAGGGTAGTGTAGCCCCAGCGATTCCCTAGGCCTATGCCTATCCTATTTCCGTTACAGTGGTCCTTATACCACTTACTTAGTATATGGTTTGCGTGGCCCCTAGGGCCTAACTGCATTACTTACCTGTGTGACTTAATGTATGCTTGAATAAGACTGTGTTGCACTTACCTCGAATCTCATAAAGAGTGCTGAGGGTTTGACTAGAATAAATACACTTTATTTTATATATATATCTGTTGTGGTGTCCTTTCATTTGGTATTCAAGGGATTACATATGGTATAACAGCTGGCTTCACATGCCCTTCAGAGTTTAGCCTAAGACTGCTCTTGTCCATGCTACCACTAGGATAGCTGGTCTATAAGGTTGACTTTACAACCAATCACCATAAGGGTTGTTTGGACTAATACAAGGTGTACACTAGAATTAGTGACATCATATATCAGGCCAACTTCTCACATTGGTGGCAGCGGTGGGATCTGAGCTTGCTGTTGTAATACCATTGTAATCTTGAGATACTAAATTGAAAGATCACATAAGATATTGTTTAGGTACATATAACTTAAGATTATAAATACTTAAGTCCTACTGGACTTAGTTGTTGTAGGTTGAAGGGCCTAGCACACCCTGACTACAACTACTAGAGAGGTTTAGTAGATACAACTAGTGTAGGTAGGTGCACACACCACACCCTCACTAGATCATGTCTCTGGGAGGAGATCAAGTTGATTCTCTCTCAGGAGGGGTAGGTCTTAGAAAGATCCCCTCCAGATATGATACCCTAACTTTTCAGGAGATGAGACAATTGTGTACCTCCAGAAAGTTAAAACAGGGTGCAAACCCTACCCTCATTCAGCTAGTAGAGATCCTAGAGGAGTATGATGCTCTTAGGGCCTCCCAGGCTGGTACCCTAGGTACAGGTGAGGGTCTACCCGCTACAGATGAGTCAGATGGGACTTCAGATGAGGAGGTAGACAGCCAGGTCAAAGTAGGAAGACTTAGACAGGCTAATTTAAGCTTACATGGGAGTCTGCATGGGCCCCCCCCATTCAGACCCCCAAGTGGACTTAACCAGAGAAACAGGAGAGACAGTTCCCCTTCAAGGGAATCCATCCACTCCCATGTCTCTAGCATCTCTAATGCCTCTTCTCACAGGGGAATGACTTCCCCCCAGAGAAAAGAGCATGAAGCCAGAATGAGGGAAGCTAATCTAAGGATTGAGAGGGAAGAACTTGCCCTTGCCAAGGAGAAGCTTGCTCTGGCTAGAGAGCAGACGTTAAGTGGGTTAGAACCCACTGGTGGCAGCAATATCCCTAAGGATAGAGACAGGACCTATGATAATAGAAACCTGAGCAAGATTGTCCCTCCCTACAAGTGTGGGGATGACATCCACAAATGGATAACTGCTTTGGAGAGAGCCTGCAAAGTACAGCAGGTACCCCAAAGTCAGTGGGCAGCTATCTTGTGGCTCTCCTTCTCTGAGAAAGGTAGAGACAAGCTCCTCACAGTTAGTGATGAGGATGCTGACAATTACACTGTCCTGAAGAGTGCTCTAATTGATGGGTTTGGCCTAACCACTGAACAATACAGGTTGTTGTTCAGGGATACCCAGAAGACACAGATTTAGGACTGGACTGACTTTGTAGATTGTGCCACTAAGGCTTTGGAAGGCTGGCTATTGGGAAGTAAGGTTAAGGACTATACAGGATTGTATAATTTGATCATGAGAGAACAAATCCTTAACAACTGTCAAAACCAGCTACTGCATCAACACCTGATTGATTCTGATCTGACTTCTCCCCAAGAATTGGGAAAGAAGGCAGATAGATGGGTTAGGACTAGAGTTAAGCAGAAAAACCAGAACCAGGGCGGTGATCAGAAAAAGGCAGACCAGAAGGGTAATGATCAGCAACAAAAAGACCAGAAGTCTTCACCAGTTCCCCAAAAGGCTCAGGGGGAGGGTGATCCCAAAAAGGATAAGAAGAAAGATGGCCAAAAGAAACCATGGTGCAACTATTGTAAGTCAAACTCACATTGGTTTAGTGAGTGCACCAAAAAGGATAAGCCCCCAGCCACCATTGCCCCTAAGGCAACTGTACCCCCTAGTTCAGTTGTAAGTGGTGGTTCCCAGCAAAAGGGTGTAGTAGGGTTAACCCTGGGAACTGAGGAGGATTCTGGCCTAGTCAGGATACCTACTCAGGCTGTTCTGATCTGTGATGGGGACATAGCTTTGTCCTCTACTATAGGCCCCAGTAACCTGGGCAAGTACAGACAGACTCCTTTTATCAACCAGAGAATGGCTCAGGCCTACAGGGACACTGGGGCTAGTGTCACAATGGTGACCCCTGCCTTTGTGGACCCTGGACAGATCATGCTAGGTGAGAATTACCTAGTTACCAACGCTAGCAATGCCACTACTTCCCATAGTGTGGCAATTGTTAACTTCTCCTGGGGAGGGGTAACTGGCCTCAAGAAAGTTGAAGTTAGTTCAGACCTTCCTGTGGAGTGTTTACTGGGCAATGATCTTGAAACTTCAGTTTGGTCTGAAGTGGAGTATAGGACCCATGCAGAAATGCTGGGGATAGATGCACATGTCCTTGCTGTGACCAGGTCACAGGCCAAAAAGTGCAACACTGAACAGGTGCTGGATCCTGGAACCATGGACCAGTCACAACCCAAGAGAAAGAGCAGTAGGGTAAAGGCTGTGCCTTCCCCCCTGCCTCAGGCGGTGGATCAGCCCTCCCAGGAGGATGATTCTGAGAGCCCTGAAGGAACTGTCTTAGAAGAACCTGATCAGATTGAGTTTCTTGGGACAGGGGGACCTTCAAGGGCAGATCTGAGGCAGGCACAATTAGACTGCCCCTCTCTTGAACCCCTCAGACACCAGGCTGCTGCCGAGGCTGCAGGGAATGCTCAAGGTACCCATAGAGTGTATTGGGATGAAGGGCTGCTGTATTCAGAGGCTAGAGACCCCAAGCCTGGTGCATCCAGGAGGTTGGACATACCACTGAATTTCAGAGGCTTCCTTCTTACCTTGGCCCATGATATTCCCCTTGCAGGACACTTAGGCCAGAACAAGACTTGGGACAGGCTTGTCCCTCACTTTCACTGGCCTCATATGTCAGAAGATACCAAGGAGTTTTGTCGCTCCTGTGTCACCTGCCAAGCCGGTGGCAAATCAGGTGGCACCACAAAGGCCCCCCTCATTCCACTACCTGTGGTGGGGGTTCCCTTTGAGACAGTGGGCATAGATATTGTAGGACCAATGGACCCACAAACAGCATCTGGGCACAGATTCATACTGGTGATAGTGGACCATGCCACCAGGTATCCAGAAGCTATTCCCCTAAGGACCACAACAGCTCCTGTTGTGGCAAGGGCCCTACTTGGAGTATTCTCCAGAGTGGGCTTTCCAAAGGAGGTCATTTCTGACAGAGGTGCCAACTTCATGTCAGGATATTTGACTGCAATGTGGAAGGAGTGTGGTGTGAACTACAAATTCACCACCCCCTATCACCCACAGTGCAATGGGCTTGTGGAGAGATTCAACAAGACCCTAAAAGGGATGATAAAAGGTTTACCAGACAAGCTTAGGCGAAGATGGGACATCCTTTTACCCTGCCTTCTGTTTGCTTACAGAGAGGTCCCACAAAAGGGGGTTGGCTACAGCCCTTTTGAGCTTTTGTTTGGGCATCCTGTAAGAGGACCCCTATGTTTAGTAAGGGAAGGATGGGAGAGACCTCTCAGACAACCCAAACTTGATATAGTGGATTATGTACTTGGTCTCCGCTCCAGGATGGCAAGGTATATGAAGAAGGCTTCTAAAAACCTTGAGGCAAGCCAAGAACTCCAAAAAGCTTGGCATGACCAAAAGGCTGTGCTGACTGTGTACCAGCCAGGGCAGAAAGTGTGGGTGTTGGAGCCAGTGGCCCCAGCAGCACTCCAAGACAAATGGTCTGGACTGTAGGAAGGTGGATATCTGACTATGGTTACCCCCAACTTTTTGCCTAGTGTCTAGCTGGTTTTTCGACTTATTGGCCTGAGATCCTGCCATTCAGGGTCTCAGGCTGTCTGCTCTCTCTTTAAAATGGACTCCATGTACCCTAGGTGCATAACCCATTTGGATAGGATCACCTTATTGGCCCCTGTACAGTGTACCCTAGGTACCCAGGGCATAGGTGTACCCTAGGCCTACCAGGGGCTGCAGCATGTATTATGCCACCCCTGGCCTGGCCTTCCATTATGACACAACTGGCTGATCACTCAGCTGGGGCAAGGTCGTGTAATCACCCCTTGCTTAGGTGTAGTATTCCTATACCTAACTTACATATAGACACATGTGTACCTATCAGCCACTTCTATGGCAGGCCTTAACAATCCTGGAGGCAGAGTGCTTGGTAAAATGTGAGATGGTGCTCTAGCATGAGCTGAGCCTGTCTGCAGCTTTCGGAACCATGTCCTTATAGCTGTTCTATGATATAGCCTACCATATACTCTTAAAGTGCCTTATAATCTTAAACGGTTATGGTAACTATGGTTTGGCTTTATCAAAACATGTCGTGTAAGGTGTCTAACACTTTGGAATAATACCCCCATCCCATTTCTGGGGATGAGGATATTATCCCTCCCTTCTAGAGGGAGAAGACATGTTGTAACCTACTTACCCGGTTAAAGTGAACCAGAGCCCCAGCATCACAAAATGGATGCTGCTGCCACAGACACGAGTCTGACCTCCTGCTGCTGGGAGTGATCCCGGCAAGGGAGGCTTGGACAATAGGTTTCCTGCCTTGGGAGGTGCGAGCACCACCCCAGACAGGCCTTAGTGTATTGGGGCAGGGAGGGATGAATAGAATGAGACATGCCTGGGGCACACAAGGTGTCCCGTGCATAGTCCAGTTCAAACCGGTGCTGGGGCACTCCAGCCCCAGTCCTGGCGCGAAACTGGACAAAGGGAAGGGGGTGTAACCACCCCCCTCCCAGGTCCCACTCATAAGGCGTGACCTAGCAGGCAACCCAGCCCCCCAGATTAGTATAAGTGTGGCAGCTGGGCCCCAGGAGATTAGATTATCCTGAACCTGCAACTTGAACAGAAACTCTGGACCTTCGACATTCGACGAAAGAAGAAGACTGAAGAATCTCCCTTGTGGCCAAGGAGTGGTCACCCTGTGCGAACAGGCACCATCAAGAGACTTACCCTTTGCTTTGCTAAAGTTCTACGAGGGACCGACTGCAGAGCCTGACCAGAGCCTTGACTTCCAGACTTCTCCGACAGTGATCCACATCCACAGCCGAGCTGAGATCCGTGGAGGCGACGCGAGACGTGGGACCGGCTACCTGGGAAAAGAGGCGAGTATCTTCCAGCGCAGCTTCTGAGGCACCCTCGAGGTTGTGCACCGGGGATTGAGAAGCCCCAACCCCAAGCACCCTCTGCACCGAAGATCAGCCCCCCACACTCCACGAGTCCTGCGTGGGGCCCTTCTGCATTTTCCTGCTTGCCGCGTCTATCCGGTTGCTTGCCCGTTGGCTAGTAACCTTTGCGACGACACACCTTCAATTTTCCACTGCTGGTTTGGCTCCTCCAGACTGGCTCCTGCTCCTCTGTAAAAGAGAAGCACCCCAGACCTTCCTGGTCTGCACCAGAAGCAAGTCCTCCATTCTTCGTGGGTTCCGCTTGCCAAGGCTTGGTGAGTCCTAGTTCGACTTCAACGCCGCCGACAGCACGAGCCTTCGTGGGACAGCTCGCCTCCTGGTCCTGGTCGTCCTCTACGTCTCCTGGTACCCGTGGCTGCTGCGACAAGCTTCACCTCTTCACCTGCAATCTCCCGACATCGCCTGGTTCCCGCCTGGTTCCACGTGGTCACTGGCTAGTGACCCAGACTCTGTCCCTTCTGCTTGCAGGTATCCTTCCTTCTGGATCCCAGCCTTGGGATCCACCGGACACTCTTCACTGACCGCCTGTCAGCATCTTTCCTGCAGGCATCCATAGGAGTCGACGACGAAACCCGACGCGTTCACACCTATGCACCCGCAGCCCGTGGGCTAGGTAACTTGGGTACTCCGGTGCTCACCAGGGTATTGACTATCCTAGTGTCTAGTTCTCAAGTCTCGACTTCCTAGCTACTCCAGAAGTGTCCTAAATCGTATTAAGTCTAAACTGTACTGTTTATATCGATTATATGCATTACGCGTGAGTGTTTCCACTCTGCACCTGAATCCCGTGGGCCTCCCACTTCCTAACTGTTGGTAGGGTAGTGTAGCCCCAGCGATTCCCTCGGCCTAGGCCTATCCTATTTCCGTGACAGTGGTCCTTATACCACTTACTTAGAATATGGTTTGCGTGGCCCCTAGGGCCTAACTGTATTACTTACCTGTGTGACTTAATGTATGCTTGAATAAGACTGTGTTGTACTTACCTCGAATCTCATAAAGAGTGCTGAGGGTTTGACTAGAATAAATACACTTTATTTTATATATATATCTGTTGTGGTGTCCTTTTATTTGGTATTCAAGGGATTACATATGGTATAACAGCTGGCTTCACATGCCATTCAGAGTTTAGCCTAAGACTGCTCTTGTCCATGCTACCACTAGGATAGCTGGTCTATAAGGTTGACTTTACAACCAATCACCATAAGGGTTGTTTGGTCTGATACAAGGTGTACACTAGAATTAGTGACATCATATATCAGGCCAACTTCTCACAATCAGCACTTTTCAAGATGTTTTGTGCAGGGGAGCGGCAAAGTTGAACATTCCAATGCCTGTCCAAGAGACAACTTCCTCAGTCATCTTTGAGACCCTTCATGAAAGAACGACGTCTCGTCCACTATTGCTTCTGGTCCCTGGGTTGCTTAAACCAGTGATGGACGTCTTCCTCACGCTGGCTACCATCAAGCCAGCTCCGGTGCGAATACTTAAGAAATATCGTCCCGCTCCGGAGGATCCTCTGTTTCTCAAGGCGGACCCTCCACCGGACTCTGTGATCACTCCGGCCGCCAGGAAAACCCACTCAGTGGCTTTGTCATCCACAGTGCCGCCGGACAAGGAAAGCAAGATGCAAGACTCTAGGGAAAGAAGAGTATGCGGATCGGCTGCCTCCAGTTTGAAAGTTGCCAGTGTCTCAGCGCTCTTGGGGCGCTACGACAGATCACTTTGGGATTCTCTTCAAAGATTCATAGAGAAACTTCCTCAGGAGGATAGAAAGGACTTTGAAGAGATCTTACAGGAGGGCAGTCTGGTCTCTAATCAGGTCATAAGTGCGGCAGCAGAGGAGCAACGCTGGCAGCTCACTCATACGCCCATGGTATTTCAGCCAGAAGATCCTCTTGGCTAAGATTAACGGCTCTTAAACCTGAGGCACAAGCCAGAATTATCAATCTGCCTTTTTCTGGGAGTTCGCTTTTTGGTTCACATACTGATGACGAGATGGCTCGTATGAAGTCAGAACTCGAGACCATGAAAGCCGTGGGGCTACAGACAAGGAAGGAATTCCGTCGTCATAGGGGAACCGACAGGCGTAACTTACAGCAGAGGGTTCAAACCCCTCACTGGCAGAAGAACCAAGAGCAGCAAGGGCAGAAAAAGCAACAATTCCAGTCCTGCAGATCAACTAGAGGACGAGGAAACAACCGCCAGTCCAACAGCGGAAACAAGGCTCAAGGCAAGCAATGAGCAATCGCTTCCTCCAATACCGTCCACCGCTCCGGTGGGAGGAAGTTTTTCGCGACATCTTCGAGAGTGGCAAAACATTACCAGAGACAAGTGGGTTCTAACTATACTGCGACATGGATACTCGCTTCGTTTCTGGAGTCCTCCTCCATCGATCCACCCAGTGCATTTGTCTCATCAACTCAAGATGCTAAGAGAAGAGGTGGCAACCCTTCTACTCAAATCGGCCATAGAAAGGGTTCCGAGGGCGCAGAGAGGGAGAGGAGTCTACTCCAGATATTTTCTAATTCAGAAAAGAAGTGCAAAAACAGAGTTCAGACCCATCTTGGATTTACAAGCACTCAAGAAACATATCAAAAGGGAGAAGTTTCGCATGCTTGCACTTCACCAAATATATCCACATCTCCGTCGAGGCAATTGGATGTGTTCGCTGGACCTGCAAGACGCGTATTTTCATATTCCCATCTGCCAGCGTCATCGGAAATTCCTGAGATTCGTGGTAGGAACCTCCCACTACCAGTTCAAGGTTCTACCTTTTGGCCTGAAATCAGCGCCTCGAGTGTTCACAAAGTGCATGGCGGTGGTAGCTGCCGGCCTGAGGCGTGCAGGAGTCTTCGTCTATCCCTATCTAGACGACTGGTTACTAAAAGGTCCATCGCCTCAGAATGGAAGTTCACAGCTGACACGCTGCCTGAATCTGTGTCACCGATTGGGGCTTCGGGTGAATTACAAGAAATCCACCTTCACACCAACGCAAAGGATACACTACCTGGGAGCAATTATAGATTCCGACCTAGGAAAAGTGTTTCCTTCGGAGGAGAGACAATTATCCCTCGCTCAAAAAGACAGGCATGTTATAGCCAACAGTCTGTCTACAGCGCGACAGATATCATCCCTGCTAGGGGCCATGGCATCTTGCATATTCCTAGTGCCCAACGCCAGGTTGCGGATGCGTCCTCTCCAACAGGATCTTGAGGACAAATGGGACCAAAAGACTTCCCTGTGGGAGGACAAAGTGTGTCTTTCGTCAACGGCCAGACAGTCGATCAAGTGGTGGTTGAAGCCGATCAATCTACAGGTGGGAATTCCTTTCCATCAGGAACCTCCATCGCAAACATTGATCACCGACGCATTGCTACAAGGATGGGGCGCGCATATGGGGACTCTACAGACTCAGGGGCTATGGTCCAGCAGCGAGCAGCTGTATCACATCAACATGCTAGAGCTCAGGGCAGTCCATTTCGCCCTCAAGGCATTCCTACCCTCAATCAGGACGAGTTCCATTTTAGTACAAACGGACAACACCACCACGATGTACTACCTAAACAAGCAGGGAGGTACTCATTCCAGGATACTCTTGCTGGAGGCTCAATCCCTGTGGCACTGGATCCTGACAAGGAACATTTCCATAAAGGCGGTGCACCTGCCAGGCGAGCTCAACGTTCAAGTGGACGCACTCAGTCGGCACTTTCAAGATCCAGAGGACTAGGTCCTCAACGACGAAGTGCTAGAGAACATTTTCGAGGAGCGGGGCCGCCGCAAATAGACCTCTTCGTGGACAAAAGCAACACAAAATGCTGAGGCTTCGCCTCAAGATACCATTGTTGGACCTGTCAGCCCTAGGGTGGTCTCCCCTTCTATTTTTGTATTGTGCCTCATTTTTTCCACCCTCATTTTTATGTTGGACTAGGTCTCCGGGCGCTTTTTCATTGCCAATCAGTGTTAAGGTGCAGGTGCTCCCTTCTCCCAAGATTTTTTTTTTATTTTTTGAAAAACCTTTATTATTTGCAGTTGCATCATCTTACAATGCACAGTCACCGTCCAGGTGGCGAAGCAGTTAAACAAAACGCACGCTTCCAGATGGTAGGACACAGCCATTCAGCCGACAACCCGGAGGTCCGGCGGCGTTGTGCAGGTTAACATGTGTACAGAAAGGAGGTGCATGCATTGTTAAGAGAGTAGATTTGCGGCGCTGTTTGTGTGTTTTTATGTTTTTGTGGTGTCCCTGGTGCGTGTCGTCGGCGACAGAGGGTGGCGCTGTGGTCCAGCCCACTCCGCGGCTATGTCGGTTGCCACCCAGGCCCTGATCTGGAGTCTTACAGGACACCGCTGTTACCCCAAAGTGTAAAGGCCTCCGGGCAGCCGAGCGCCAGCATCATGCTCATAGTGTGGGCTGAAGCGCGACAAGGATGCTGCAGTATAGCTCACTGCGACATATATGGCAACGCGTAGATCCGGCGAGCCTAGTGTGCAGCTTCGCAGTCCATATCTATGCGTGTACTACGGCGCGCATCCGTCCCTCCAGCGCCGCACCTCCCAGGCCGCCAAGTGTCAGCGCGCACCCGGCATGCCACACAGTGCGCCCAGGGCAAGAGATTGCCACACTCTCCGGGCGCATCCGCCCCTGACAGGGAGTGTGTGTCTACGTTGCTTTGTCATCTGTAAGCAGGGCGCGCTAGGGAGGGCAGCGCCTCGGGGGCGCCGCACGACGCATCTATCGTTCGTTATCTGTGGATAGGTAAGGATCCGGTCTGGGAACTGAACCTATAAATAAACTGGTTCCCGTGTATGTGTGGCAATAGGAGGTGTCAAGGTTAGGGTCGTAAACTCAGGTGGGGTCAAGGGGAAGGGGGGAGAAGGGAGGAGGAGATCATTCTGCGGTAGAGCAGGAGGGCCATCATCCGCCAAGCGGGGCACAGTGGGACTGCGTAGCGTGCGCGGGAAGCCGCAGGCCAGGGGGGGGGGAAAGAAAGAGGGCCGTCAAGAAGGCCGGAATTCCCCGGCGCCCATGCTCGCACTCGCCTGTCCTGTGTGCAGGGCGCTCCCCTGTGCCGGAGAGGGAGCGGCCGGGCAGGGCAGAGTGATCATGCCCCCCCGTCCGACCCCCCATCCGGGCAGCGCGCGCGCCTCTGCAGACCGCGGCAGCAGCGAACCCCGTGTGCGTGCTATAGTTGCTTAGCGAGTACATCCCAGCAGCGGTCTCATGTAGGGCGCTAGTGTGGGGCACCAGGGGCAAGCAGGAGGGGGCAAGGGCCATCCCCTTAGCAGTCCCAGGGCTGCCGCTGCCCCGTCAACAAGGGAGCGACAAACCCCAGGGATTCAGGTTATCCCTCTGTCCTGGCAAGCCCTCTGGAACGTTGCGAGGAGATTATCCCAAAGTTGGGCGATGGGGAACTTCCGGAGCCCTGCAGTTTCCTCGCGAAGAAGCACCGCACTCTCCGCCTGCGCCCAATTAACAAAGGAGGCCCTCCAATGTCGGATGTGTGGGGGGGGCGGTTGCCTTCCAATGCTTGGTGAGCAAGCGTTTGGCCGTTATAAGACCCATGTCCCAAAAGCGTGCCTGTACTTTATTGTCTTTTGTGCGCCTATATAACCCTAGTATGCATGCTTCCCATGTGTGCGGGAGTCGTCCGTCAGCGCCGTGCGCGAGCAGTGTCAGTACGGCGTCCCAGTATGTCTGTACATCAGGGCAGTGCCATAGCATATGTAAGAGGTCCGCTCCCGGTAGCAAGCACCGTGGGCAAGTTGCATCTGTCCTCGCAAAGTACCTGTTAATTTTTTCGGGCGTAAGGTATGCGCGCTGTAGTATGTAGTATTGTATAATTTTAAAGCGGGGATTGCGTGGGATGTTTGTCGGACCGGCCAGTATCAGTGCCCATTCTTTGTCCGTCCAGTCTCTTCCCCTATCTGTCGCCCAGTGCTCCCTCAGCGTTAATGTGGATGGCTGCGAGTGCGCCTGCAGTGCCTGTGCCAGCCAGTGTACGATGTGCGCGCCATGACCCATAACATGTAGGTATTGCATGAAGGTATGCATCGGAGGTTCCACTGCCACGTCGCCCCAGGAAGCAGCGAGTGTGTGCAAGAGGGAGGCGTGTAGGAGGAACTGTCCCGCCGGGAGAGTCATGTCTGCAGCCAGGTTGGCGAATGCGAGCAACTCGCCATCTGCATACAGATCGCTCAGCGTGTCCACCCCCGCCTGGTCCCAGCCAGCCAAGTGGGCCTCCGTGAGCGGCCCCGTCGGGCCAGGCATACCCAAGAGCGGCAAGCTCGGGGCATAAGGCGTAGTTGCACGCATGAGACAAAGGCACCTCAGGAAACATCTGCGCGCCACTGCCAAGTAGATCTGGGAAGGGCAGGGTGTGCGGGTTATCGGGTGGAACAGCGTATTAATTTGCGTTCGTGTTCAGGCAGCCGCGTGCGTGGCAGTGTCCTCGAGCTGCTTGCCGCTCAGCCATCCCGCCACCCATTGCATCTGTGCCGCGAGATAGTACAATTCCAGATTAGGAACTGCCAAACCCCCCGAATCTGTGGGCATATATAATTTAGCCAGCGCCACTCGCGGTCTCCCCCTGTTCCAGATGAGGGAACGCAACAGCACCTCTAGTTCACGAAATAGCTTGACGGGAACATACAGAGGCATATTCGCAAAATAATAGAGTAGGCGAGGCAGCACAATCATTTTGGTCAGTGCCACGCGACTGGGCACGTTAAGGGGTAAGGTGTTCCAGAAGCCAATTTGTGCTCGGACAGAAGCGATCGCTCGGCAGAGGTTCCCTTCCAGGATATCTGCCGGGGTTCTGTATACCCGTATCCCCAGGTATCGGAAGGTGGTGGGGTGCCATTGCAGCCTGTCCCCTCCCAGCCGGATGTCGCATTCAGGTATGTCCGGGCTAAAGGGATATGCCCCCGACTTGGCCCAATTGACTCTCAGGCCCGACATTCCCTCAAAGGTGCGGAAGATGTCAGCAAGGGAGGCGGGGATGGCAGTTATGTCCCTGACGTACAGCAGCAAGTCATCCGCATACAGTGACACCGCGTGCAAACCATCCGCCAACGGGATTCCCCACTCCAGCCCGTGCGTCCTGAGAGTCGCGGCCAGCGGCTCCATGGCCAGTGAAAACAGCAATGGCGACAATGGGCAGCCCTGGCGGGTGCCATTGCGGACTCGGATGGTAGCTGAGAGGAGGCGGCCCGTGCGGACTCGGACTGTCGGTCTGCCATAAAGCAGATCAATCATGGCACGGTATCCCCCCCCCCCCCAGTTGATACTTCTCTGTAACCGCCCGCAGGTACGGCCACTCAACTGAATCGAAAGCTTTCTCCAGATCCAGTATCAGGCATCCCGCTCTCGGCCACTGTTGCGTAGCGTATTCCTGTACCCGGAAGAGGCGGCGTATGTTGTAGGAAGTGTGGCGTGTGGGGACAAACCCATTTTGGTCTCGGTGCACCAGGGTGGGTACGTGGGGGGCCAGTCTTCTGGCTAATGTAGAAGCCAGGATTTTATAGTCCGTGTTTAGTAGCGCCAACGGGCGGTAAGAGCCCACCTGTGTGCTATCTTTGCACGGTTTAAGAATAGAGACTAGCATGGCCTCATTTAATGTTGGGGGTAAAGCGGCATCTTCCGCTGCCGCGGTGTACATTCTCAGCAGCTCCGGGATGAGAATATCCGAGCCGGCCTTGTACAGCTCCGCCGGCAGCCTGTTCGGGCCCGGCGTTTTGCCATTTGACAAGTTAAAGATGGCTTCTCGGAGCTCGTCTGGCTCCAGTGGGGCTCCCAGTTCGTCCTGTTGCACAATAGTCAGTTGCGGCATTTGCAGGGGGGAGAGGTAGTCGGCTATAGCAGGAGGAGGGACCGCTAAGCGGGAGCGATACAACTCGTCATAGTGGGCCGTGAAGGTATCGTGGACACCAAGTTGCGTGTATACCAGTTCCCCCCCCCTCCGTCCGCACGGCCGCCACCGGGGTCGAGCGGGCCTCTTGAGAGATCAGCCACGCTAAAAGTTTGCCAGGTCTGTCGCCAAGGTGATGCGTTCTTGCTGAGTGCGCGGCATAATTCACGTTTCGGAGTCGCTCTAAAAGGCGTGCATGTTCCGTGCGGGCCTCGTGTAGCGGGCCCTCGTCGCCAGCCACAGCCCCCTCCTCTTGCATCAGTAAGTCCGACTCTAACCTAGTTAAGTCCCTCTCCAATTGGTGCCTCATGTGTCCCTGTGCATGTAAGCAGTGTCCCCGGAGCACCACCTTGAAGGCGTCCCACTCCACCTGTGGAGTGGATGCCGTGCCAGCATTATCCTCAAAGTATTGCGCGGCGCGTGTAAGTAAGTTATCCCGGAAAGCCGCGTCCAGTAGCAGCGCAGGCTGCAGGCGCCAAGTGGGTACAGGAGGGTGCAGGCGTGCCCAGGCTATGGACATGAAGTGTGGGTTGTGGTCTGAGTGCGTGCGGCCCATGTATTGCGTGTCCGTCACGTGGGGCAGAAGGTCAGTAGATGCCATGAACCGGTCCAGTCGGACATGCAAGTCGTGAGCGCCAGAGTAGTAGGAATACGTCGGCGTCCCCGGGTTGCGCAGTCGCCAAACATCGTGTAGGTCCCATTGTGCGGCCCATTCCAGTAGTGCTTTCGTGGCTCCCCGTGTAGAGGCATTAGCTGGGGGTGGGAAGGAGCGATCCAGTGTTGTATCTAGAGTGCAATTATAGTCGCCCCCTATTATCCACGATGTTGCATGCCAAGGTGCCATGGTCGCTGAGAGCCGCACCAGGAAGCTGCACTGTTCTACGTTGGGGGAATAGAGGGACACTAGTGTGAGAAGCTGGCCATCTAGCCTGCCCTGCGCAGCCGTATATCTGCCCTCCCGATCCACTACCACTTCTGTGGTTTCCCAAGGAGTCCCAGGGCGGACCCATATCAGTGTTCCGCGAGCGTAGGAGGAATACTCCGTAGCATACAGCTGCCCTCGCCATCTACGGCGCAATGCCCGCACCTCGGCTCCGTTCAAATGGGTTTCTTGGAGTAGCGCTATGCTGATATTATGTCGCTTTAGGTACGAGTATATATGATAACGTCTGGCTGGTGCGTGCATTCCCCTGACGTTCCAGGTGCATATTTGTACATTAGCCATGGCAGTCACGTGTGTGTGCGCCTCCCCCCCCCAAGGCGCGGCCCCCCGCCCAAGGGCCCCCCAGCCCCAGCAGTCCGCTCCCACCGCGCAGCCGTTGTGAGTGTCGTGTACGCAGTGCCATGATCTCCAGCAGGGTAGTGGGGTAGGGGAAAAGGGGAATACAGAAAGCCTTAACATGGCAACAAAGTCCAAAATACCAAAAGTTCGGCCGCACAACAGGTCGCCGTCCAAACACTCAAGTGAGCTCGTAAACTATACAGTCTAAGGGGGTTCTTGTGGTTTATATTCTAATAGTAATCAAAACAGTGCAGTCTTGGATGTGCCCGGCATCTCTCCCGGGTGCGGTGTGCAAGCCTCCGCTGACCAGCGGACGTCTAGTGTCTTTCGTTCAATGCCGTGGCAACTGTGTGCCCAGATAGCAGCCAAGGGCGGGCAAAAGTACCAGGGGGGGGCAGGTCCCCCTCCAACCAGGTCAAGTTGCAGCGGGCTGGCAGTAAAACGCTGCGGGGCACACCCGTGTTTCTGCGAATTAGGTGCATGAGTCGCGTGTGGATGAGTAGAAAATGTACTTACAGTGGCCAGCTCCGTGCTCGAGTCCCCCAGTGCAGCGACAGTGTGGGCATCGGCAGGCCCGGGGCAGCTCCAGGGGTAGGCGGGGTAGCTAGGCAGGAGCTCAGGCGGGCCCATGCCATGCGGAAGATGGCAGTCCGCTCCCAAACTCTGTCAACCAAAGAGATCCACCGTCTGCGGCGTGACCTCCGGGGGTCCCCCAGAGCTCTGCGTGTCCGGGAGTCCATATATCGCCTCATCGTCCGTTGAAGACGCTGCCGGGCTGGCGCCCGGGTGGAGCGACGGCGCCGGGGAGTTGCTGATTGCCGCCACCCTGCGCAAGGCATCTTGCTGTTCCTGGTGAACTATGGCCGCCTGTCGGGAGCGGCTCACTGCCTCCCCGAGCAACGGCGGCATGGGCGACCTTCGGCGACGCCGCCTCCCCGATCCTCTGGACCTCTCTGCTGTGGCAGATCCCGGTGCTCTTCGCGGCGCGTCAGGCATTCCTCCATCCAACCAGGCCTCCGCCTCCCCAGGGCTCGTGAAGAAATGCGTTTTGTCACGTGCCACCACTCGCAGTTTGGCAGGGAAAAGTAGCGAGTACTTGAGGTCCGCTTCGCGCAGCCTTCTTTTTACAGCCAGGAAGGAATGCCTCTGTCTCTGCACTCGTGCTGTGTAGTCCGGAAAGAACATCACCGCAGCGTTGTCTATGGTGATTTCCCCTAGGTTCCTGGCTTCGCGCAGTATTGTGTCCCGGTCGCGGTAGTTGAGTACTCGAAAGAGAAATGGTCTGGGGTTAGAGCCCGGGGGGAGCGGCCGCGTGGGCACACGGTGGGCTCTCTCCACCACAAAGTAGGGGGAAAGCGCGCCATCTGGCAGCAGGTCTCGCAACCAGTCCTCAACCTTACGGGCGGGATCCACTCCTTCCCATTTCTCCGCGATGCCCACGAGGCGGATGTTATTTCTCTGTGCCCGTCCCTCCGCGTCCTCAGCCCTGCCCTCCAAGAGCTCCATTCTGTTCAGGAGAACTTGCACCTTTTTGTCCGTCTGTACCGCCAGTGGTTCGATCACTGCCACCGTGTCTTCCAGGGTCTTAGTGCGAGCTTGTAGCTTCTTGTGATCGGCTCGGAGGTGGGTCAAATCTATCGCCACGCCATCGATTCTGGTCTCCAGAGAGGTGCGCGTCTGCTGTAGCGATTCCTCCATCCGTTCCATGGCCGCCAGGACACTGTCCAATTTTGCCGCCACGTGTTCGGTATCCATCCTGAGTGCCGCTTTCACTTGCTTTCCCCTCGCCGCTGCAGGCCCCGATCCAGTACGTGTTCGCGCCCCTCCTGGCATGGAGCTGGTGGCGCGTGCAGGGTAGTTTCTCCTGATGTTGTGGGGCAGGGGCCCGTTGCTCGTGTCAGGTCACCCATGCACCGTCGGGGTTGTCGTTGCGGGCCCCACGTCGCCTCCAAGCGCCAGGCTTTGCCGTTTCAAGCCGCCGGGCCGCACGCAACGCGTCCCGGCCGTCGCGGATCCAGAGGCTCCGAGCAGCGCAGGGCCCGGCGGCAGCCCCACGGGTGTCCGATGGCTCCCTCCAAAGGGTTAGGTCGCGCTTGTGTCCCTTATCCACTCCGTGTTCGCGTATCTCCGCCGCAGCGGCCAGAGGCGCAGGTTTTATGCTTCACTGGTCTATGGGGTCCAGGCCGGTATCCTGGTAGCACTCTCTGTGTCCTCCAGGAGTGGTGGCATGCGCAGCTGAGCTCAACAGTGTCGCATCCCCCATTCAGAGCGATTCCGCTCTCAGAGTCCAAAGGTTGGTGGGAAATCAGTAGGGGAGAAGCCGGACTGCAGTGCAGCAGCAGCCAGGCCAGAGCGGGGGGGGGGGGGAGGCGAGGCCTCCGCGTCCCGTCGCAGATCCAAGGATCCCTATCGCCGCCGTGGATTCCCGCTCCTCCCTAATGGCATCACAGTCCCGCAGTAGTTCGCGGGCAGCTACTTGTAAGCAATAGTTGTTTTTTAGGCCTCGTCTTCTCTCTGGTTCCACCCCGCCATTCCCAGGGCCCCCGTCTGCCAACTCACTCATGTGCTGGGTGTCTCAGACGGCGTCCGCGCGGCTGCTCCAGGCCGTTCCCAGCCCACCACCGCCGTCGGATGGCTCCCGGGGGGGGGGGGGTCTCCAGGTGCCTCCGGTCACAATGCCCGTCCCGCGGGGGCTCCTCCGCAACAGCCGCGGGCCTCTTCGTGATGCCCCGAGGCGTCCCCCGTAGGCCGCAGGCCAAGGCCTGGTGAGTCGTCCAGAGCCGCGGGCTCGCGTAAGCGTTGTCCCCAGGTGCGGGCCCACCAGCACGGCCCCAGGCTCGTCGTCGGTGTCGGTGCGGGACTCTACCTCCGATGCGCCCCAAAGTCAACCAGGGCAGGCAGCAGGTGTCGGAACAGGTCCGCCGGCAGTAGCGGGCCGCGGAGAGGAGTTTTCAGCGGAGAAATGACCCGGGGTAGGGAGGCTCAGGCGAGAGCTCTACCCGGGCATGTCCGCTCTCATTGCGTGCTAAGCCACGCCCCCCCTCCCTTCTCCCAAGATGGCTGCCACAGGCCCCTGCTACTGCAGAGTGGTCTTTCATAGTAGCACCCTAGCTGCCAGGAGCTGGCTGGAACCCCACAACAATGTTGCGACTCCAGCCCACCTTTTTGTCCCATAGGTAGAGTGGGGAAGCTCCTGGAATGTGCTGGAACCTTCTAGAAGGGAGGTGTGGTTTTTCTTATGCCGCCTTGGCCAGAGGTCACCTGACCTAGGGCTACTTAAGTGAGGGAGGGAACTTTTTGTGGTGAGTTGGCCATTGGGGTGAAGCAGAGCTGGAAGAATCCACCAGAAGTGTAGGCGGTAGGGCCTAGCCAGGGACTTATGCCTCTGAGAGTGACAGGATTTAGGTGCTGCCTCTTAAGTGAGTGAGGGACCCTCTGAAACCCACTGATCTTGCCCAGCAGTAGGACGACCCAGAGAACCTCTGCCCAGCCTGACTAGGAAGGACCTAGTCGCCTTCTCCATCCCTACCCCCCTGTAACAGAACCCCTTTAAGGGCGCCAGCTACATCTGCGCCAACAAGACTTCATCTAACATCTGAGAACAGAGACTTATATGCCAAGCACTGAGACTGCGTGTCCATATTGAACTCTCAAACTTATATGCCAAGCACTGAGACTGCGTGTCCAGATTGAACTCTAAAACTTATATGCCAAGCACTGAGACTGCGTGTCCAGACTGACCCCTGAAGCCGTATGCAAAGCAGATTGAAGAGCCACCGGGGATCGACCAGGTATTAGCGCTGTGACCCCTGCGCTCCCTGACCTGGCCTGGGACCCCCGGCAGCGTGCTCCGCTGAGCGCGGAACCCCCATCCTTAACTTGAGCCCCCCCTGTGACGTGAAAGCCAGCGCGCTCACCGCCGCGGCCCGGGGGCCGGAAGAAGTGCCCTGCAGAGTCGTGAGGCCCATGAGAAGCCCGGGGCCCCGCCGCTGCCGTCGCAGCTGTGTGAGAAGGTGCGCGAGGCCTGGGGCCGAGTTCCCCCATCGTCGCTGGAGCGGACGCCGTCTGACGCCGAGAACGAGGTAAGCCCGGAGGCTGGGATTGCCCCTGGTGCGCCCCCTACTGGTTGGGAACCGCACCGCACCCTCAGCCCGGGTCCCCTCTCCGTGGGAGTTCCCCCCGGCCATCACGACGGAGAGACCCCGCCGAGGGATCCTCTCCTTGTGCCCCCGTGACTGCTCTGAAGCGCGGTGCCCTACGAACTGCACCGGAGCCGAGAGACTCGCTCCTCCCGTCCCGGGCGCTCCCCGCTAAAAGCTTTGTGAGGCGCATTGACTGTCCTACCCCGTATTGAAGTACTCAGTGTCCGTAATTACGAGTAGCGCTCTGTTGCTCCTGTGCCGGATTGAAGTGCTCAATGTCAATAATTACGGGTAGCGCTCTGTTATTCCTGTGCCGGATTGAAGTGCTAAATGTCAGTAATTACGAGTAGCGCTCTGTTATTCCTGTGCCGGATTGAAGTGCTCAATGTTAATAATTACGAGTAGCGCTCTGTTATTCATGTGCCATATTGAAGTGCTACATGCTAGTGATTACGAGTAGCGCTCTGTTATTCATGTGCCATATTGAAGTGCTACGTGTTAGTGATTACGAGTAGCGCTCTGTTATTCATGTTCCGTATTGAAGTACTACGTGCTATTGATTACGAGTAGCGCGCTGTTATTCACGCCCATGTTGAAGTGCTACGTGCTATTGATTACGAGTAGCGCGCTGTTATTCATGTTCCATAATGAAATGCTAAATGACATCTATTACGAGTAGCTCTCTGTGCTAGATGCCCCGTTCTGAGGTCGTCACCAGTTAGCGCGCATAGCGCCATAATCACCCCCCTAAGGCGCTACAGGAAAGTGAAGCGCGCGTGTACCTCTAGGTGAAGGGTAGTTGTACCTCAGGCAGTACTGATATGTTATGAATGTCATTTATGGTATTACCAGCTTATGAAATGTACTGCTACCTCATGAACTGCATCTAACGTGATCTGCTTGGATAAACTTGAGTATTTACTTAACTCCTACCGTGTGGCGTCACTTATTGTGTGTGTTCCTTGTCCCATGTGAGGTGCGTGTTGTATGGTTGCTTTACACACAGACCTTTGGTGGCCCGACCGCTCGTGTCACGTTACCGCCCCATAGGGCCTGGAGACCCCAGGTCCCACAACCATCGGGCAGGGTCTCTGGGGAATGCCCTTTTGATTGACTGGTCAATGACATTTGTGTACGCCTTTCGTCCTCTTCCGCTAATCCCGAAAGTGGTGACCAAACTGCAACACTCTGCCACCAAGATGATCCTAATAGCACCGGACTGGCCGAGGCAGTGGTGGTACCCAGATCTCCTTCACCTGTCGATCCGCCCTCACAAGCGTCTGCCGTGCAGGCCGGACTTGCTAACCAAGATGCAGGGGAGGAGTTACCATCCCAACCTTCCCTCGCTGAGCTTAACAGCAGGAATGCATGACCATATTGAAGGAAGCTAGGAGGCCTTCTACAAGACACTCATATTTCTGTAAGTGGAAGAGATTTTATGTATGGTGTATTCAAAATCAGTATAACCCTACAAAAGGTCAAGAGGAAGTGATTTTACCTTATCTACTTCACTTAGCCGGGGGGGATTGAAATTTTCCTCCATCAAAGTGCACCTGGCGGCCATTACGGCCTATAGGCGCTCTCCATCTCAGCAGTCATTCTTTAAACTTCAAGTGGTAAAAGATTTTTTGCAGGGACTCAAAAAGGTTTACCCCCCAGTAAGGCCTCCCTCGCCTCCTTGGGAGCTGAATCTGGTTCTCTCAAAACTTATGAGTCCACCTTTCGAACCCATACATAAGGCTACATTACAGCACCTTACGTGGAAAGCAGCCTTCTTGGTAGCTATCACCTCAGCACGTAGGGTGAGTGAAATACAGGCCCTCTGCTCAAAAGAACCCTACACGATTTTTCACCTTAATAGAGTGGTGATAAGGACTCATCCTTCTTTTTTACCGAAGGTGGTGTCCGATTTTCATGTAAATCAGACTATCTCGCTACCAACTTTCTTTCCCAACCCTTCCTCGCCAGCTGAGAGGGCGTTGCATTCTTTGGATGTTAAGCGAGTTCTCAAATTCTACCTAGATAGAACTAAAGCTTTCAGAAAGTCTGACCAATTGTTTGTAAACTATGGTGCTGTCCGTACAGGTTTTGCAGCATCTAAACGTTCTATTGCCAGATAGTTTGTGTCAAGCATTAAATTGGCTTACCAAGTAGCTCAGAAACCGTTGTGGCCTCTACCTAAGGCACATTCCACAAGAGGGAAAGCGGCTACTGCTGCGTTTCTCAATAATGTCCCACTCTCCGAGATCTGTAAAGCAGTCCATACATTCACGAGACATTATTGTCTGGACTCGGACACCAGAGCAGACACTCAAGTAGGACAAGCTTCCTTGAGGAATCTGTTCAACAACTGATTATTTCAGTTGTTATCCTCAATGTATAGTGCAGTTCTCATTTGCCTGCAGGTGGAAGGTGGGCTTGCTATTCTATTCAGTGCTTATGACTATTGATGAGGATCCCCTGGAAGAGAAGGATAAGTTACTTACCTGTAATCCTAGTTCTCCTCCAGGGGTATCCTCATCAAAGTCATAAGCAACCCACCCGCCTCCCCAGGCAAATGAGAGGATTATATTATTAAATATGAAAGAAGTATATCTTTGTGTTTAGACCTACGGGTCCCGCAAAGAACAGCTGACCCAACTGTCACCCCTGAGGCATGATGGGATATTGGAATCAGGGCTGCCTTAAAGGCACGGTGCCAGTTTTTACCTGTACAAGGCTTTTCAGTCTCTATGGTATTGTATTACAATGCAGCCTGCAGGCTAACAATGTTTTGTGGATCTGTGGTTGGCACAGTGTTTTCTTTTCTTTATCATGAGTTGTACCTCATTAAAAAAAAAAAAAAAAAAAAGGAATTTTAGGTGTATTATTATACCTATGGTGTTTTATTAGATATTAGATATTTATATCTACATTGTCTAGCCTACTATGGGGGCTGCATTGGCTTGGAAAAAATAATATATGTTTATACATATACAGAGCTGTATATATATGTGTTTTTCATATATAATTTTTATTATTTCCGGGGTCCCCGCACATGGGCGGGAATATTCAGTGCTTATGACTTTGATGAGGATACCCCTGGAAGAGAACTAGGATTACAGGTAAGTAACTTATCCTTATCCCGCAAGTTCAGTCAGACTTTCATTTGAATGAAACAGTTGTTGATAAATCTTTCTAATCCCAGTAATGCCTCTAATGAGGCAGATAGAGCACAGCATTCCCTTGCTGTCAGAAGGGTTCTCAAGTTCCACTTGGATAGAACTCTTTCTTATATTCAAGCTGATCAACTGCTTGTTTTCTCTAGTCTTCCAAAACAAGAAAACACTGCGTCCTAGCAAGGTATCAGCAGATGTATTTCTGCGGCAGTCCCATAACGTCATATGAAGGGAGACAGGTCCTAGTTGAGAGGGGCCAGATCTTATTTCAGGAGACGTGTCTCGGCAACAGCAACCCTATACTCTGGGGTCCCTGCCAATGACATTTGTTGAGCAGCAACTTGGACAATTGTCACATGTTTACCATGAATTATTGCCTTGACAGATAAATGATGAGGGAATCTGAGGTTAGACAAGCAGGACTGCGCACTTTTCAATATGGTAAGCCTTCTTTCCCTACATGGATAGGTATGCTTTGCATTTCTGATTGAAGCATGCAGAACCATGAAAGTTCTAATGCTGTATAAGAAATAAGAGGTTGATTTATAGTTTGGTGGGCGGTGGTACTCTGTCACGATGGCAGGAGATATTGCCCCTACAATCCTAAGGGACCTCTGCCCACCAAATGTAGAGTTGTCTGCCAGCCCTGCGAGCAACTCTAAACATTATCAGGAACTGCTGTCGCAGCGGATACTGTCAGTGTTGTAAAGTTTGATGCTTGGCTCTGCCAAACATGATGGCCGCCTGTCAAACTTTTATAGAGTTTTTTCAGTTTTCGAAAGCAAACTTCCAGAGCGGGAGTTTGTTTTTGAAAATTGAGAAAGGAATGACAGCCACACCCTGGGAATTGTCTCCCATTGTGCGGGGGTCATTATTTTTTTCCTGTCTCGCAGCAAAAATAACCTCGTCTGATGCCCACTCTCAATAGGGCAGGTAGTCGCATGGCTAAGCTACAGTCTTCACTACTGTTGAGCATATTGTTTATCAGCCTAAACTTTTCAGGATCTCAGATACAGTTTGTTTTTTCTTCTGTCTACAATGGCTGTATTTTCTCAGACAAGGACTCTCTTAAAATCTTGGGGCATATTAACAAGCCAGGCGATAAAATTATCGCCGCTTTAGCGGCAGAAAACTGCCGCTAAAACGGCGATAATGGGCTTGATAATATGCTCTATGGAATTCCAATTGAAACCCATGTTAGATGTGAAGGACATCTAACCTGAGCTTCAATTGGAATTCCTTAGAGCATATTATCAAGCCCATTATCGCCGTTTTAGCGGCAGTTTTCTGCCGCTAAAGCGGCGATAATTTTATCGCCTGGCTTGTTAATATGCCCCCTTGTGAGGATGGTGGAGCCGGGAAGATGTACATTAAATCAGGCCATAATCCTAAGGTCTGTGAGATCTGTGCCACCTTCTCCAGCAAAACTCTAAAAGGCAGCTAAGGCAGGCCGCTGTGTTTTCTAAATGCTGAATTTCCTGGGGCTTCATCAGAAAAGGCACTCTAAAGACAAGTGTTATTTAGAGTCATCTACATCAAAATACCGAGCTTTTGAGGCAATTTCATTGCTTAGTGGAAGACCTTAAAGAAACCTCTTGCTTTTCAGAAAAAAGACAGACTCCTAGTCTATCTAAGTGTCACCATCTACCTGAAAAGTCCCACAATGAAAGAAGAGGTCTGAAAAGAACATTAAAGTTGTGCCTCCACCAGCTAATAAACTTTGTCATCCTTAAAATGATTGAGTATTATACTGTTATACATGCTGTTGATAAAGTGTCCGCGTAAGTGTTCATCTCTGAAGGGGGTGTCACTGTTGAAGAAGACCTCATCATTGATAAGTATGCCTACTTTAAAATACCCTATGGCAAAGAACTTGATGTTAAAAACTGTTCCAATGGTGACATTTGCAACACCGTCCATGAAGACACCATTCACGAAGGAATTGTCAACAAAGTCAAGTCTTCAAATCATCTGTAAACGAGTACAACACCTATGACAATGAAACCATCAATGACAAAGACACCAAAGGCACCATTTTCAACGAAGACACAACTGTCAAAGGCTTCATCTGTACCATTGTTGACAACGCAAGCAGTGTCAGCAACAACTGCAATAACAACTTTCGCCTCTAGTATCCAAGTGACTACGATTACCACTACCTTGCCTCAACAGGGTAGCCAGAACACCCACCTTAACACTAGGGAAAGATTCAAGGATGTGAATCCATGAAGGAGACCAACACTGGATAAAGAAAAACTACCTAGCTATCGTAACTGAAAGTTTCAATTCCATCAAGGACATGGAGGCAAGGATTACGCTATACTTTCTCTGCTTTATTAATACAGCAGCCGTGAAAAAACCATAACAAAAGATTTCATTTCCCATAAATATCTGGGAAAAAGTCAACAGTTCAACATTAGGTTAACATCCAACTGTAACAGAGGTACCTTAGTAGTCCATCCTCTATGTTGCTGCCTCCTCTTTCTTCCTGCGGAAAGGATCTAGTAACGTAGTCTTCAATTCTGTTTGGATACATCTGAACCTGAATACACATTGGACAACACAAGTAAGCTTCCACACTTGTTAAACATAACCTGTAATACAATTCTTTGAAGAGAAACAACATCACAATACACAGCCATCATCCAGATCATAGGGTATGTCAACGGAAAATACAGAATGCACAGTAGTACCCACCTGTACTTTTCTCTGTTTGGATGGGAGTATTTGACATAGGATTGGGTGGGCATACCTCTCCTCCATGTCCTTAATAGAATTTAAACCTTCCGTTACAATAGCTAGGACATTTTTCATTCTATGTCTGGATCAGAGGTGAGGTGAGGTGAGGATTACACTGGTTTAAAGCTTCTCCACTACCAGCGATGCGATGCTAGCAATTGGCTTAAAATAGAATCCCTTGAAGGTAGAATCTGGAGACCAGTCTGCTGCATTAAGTATACCCTCCAAGCGAGCCCCCAGATAAAAGGCTTTTGAAGCCATGGCTCCTCTAGTGAAGTGAGCTCCAAAAATGGAGGTACCAGTGCCAATCTGATGCATAGCCCATCGAATCCATCTAGCAGTCATAGGCGAGGAGATGACCTTGAATGATTTTCTAAGGGCAATAAAGAGTTGTCTTTCTCCGTGCGGACGGATATCCATCCTTCATTATTTAGTAACTAAGCCTGGGTGGTGAACTCCGCTTCGCTGACGAAGTTTGTGGAGTTTTTCTCACTCCGCGTTACGCGGAGCTTGCGGAGTTCTGAAAAACTCAGCTCCGTGTAGCGGAGCAGAGCTTTTTTCCTCGCATGCACTCATCAACATCCAGTTGGCAAGCGAGGAAAATCCACCTCCTGGCGAGATTTTTCCTCATTCGCGCTCGTCATCTTCAAGTTGGGGAGCGAGGGAAATTAACCTACCGGCGAGATTTCTCAATGCGGGCGGTCGGGTTTCTCAATGTGACTGGCCGCGTATGCTCGCGACCGCTCACTTTGAGAAACCGTCCATTTTTTTTGCGAAAGCTGCCACTCAAGTAGAAAATCTACTTGAATGGCAGAAATGAAGCAGCTCCCGCTTCCGGTCACTTGTGCTGTGCATGGTGCCGTTCGCGATAATTTCACAGTGCGGATAAACACTCTATGCTAAAAATGACCGAAAACGGCATTTTTTCTAAAACACTCCGTTGTTAGTGGAGCTCCGCGTAGCCCGGCAGAGTTCTTTTTGCCCTTCACGTAGTTAACTCTGCAAACTCCACTCAGGCTTTTTAGTAACTCTTAATACACCGCACAACACATAGTTTAAGGGAATCTGGGAAGGAAGGGTAAGAGTTCAAACATGAGTTACATTTAGTGCAACAAGAGCTACATAACCCCTTCTGGGGTAAACACTCTACCTATTATGTGCAGTGCTCTGATGCCAGAAACCCCTTGGACATGATTTCAAACATAACAAGATGGCCAACTTGGCAGAGATTTCCTTCCTTGAGAGATACTTATTGGATTGCTAAAACAAGAAAAGGTTAAGAACCTTATTCATGTCCTATAGAGTTGAATATCGAGGCTTCGGAGGGAGGGACAATTGAATGCTCCTTAGAAGTTTCCTCAACAAGGGGTGTTCCCCTACTGGACGATCAACAATCGCTGTATTCCCAGTCGATATTAACAACCTGAAAGTGTTGATTGATCTATAGGCCGGTCATCAGCGGCCAGGGAGGGTAAGAAATTCAAGATAAGAACAACGTCCGCCCCCACTGGATCAAAGTGTCATTGGTGGCACCAGCCCAACCATCGAGACCAAAAGCCGATTTATACCACTGGATGGTAGGGTTAGCCATTGCCTTAGAGAGGAGTGACGCAGCGTGGCTTGAAAGGCCTTGGACCTTCCATCGTTTCCTGTAATCCTCGATGCCATAAGAGGAAAGGACCCTTCTAGCACCAACTGGTGACGATTCCCTACAGGGTCCGGAGGAGATCCGGAAAGAGGGGTAGAAGGATTGGAAATGCCAAGAAAGTTCCAGTTGTAACAGATACCAGACTTACGATTTCCAGACCGGCGTCACTAGCATCATTTCCACCTTCTGCCTCCCTGCTTGGGCTGAGAGGTGTATTACCACTGCAAACAGGGGAAAGGTATATCCCTGCTTCGGGATCCAGTCCTGGAGAACTGGGTCCATGACTGCCTCTTTGGGGTCCGGGTGTCAGTTGAAGTTTCTGGGGAGACGATGATCCAGGCAGGATGCAAAGAGGTCTACTAAAAAAGGACCCCAGTGGGACTGAAGGGCTTGGAACACTGACTGGTGAAGTTGCCAGAGACTTGCATCCTTCAAGTGCCTGGAATGCCAGTTTGCCACTTGGTTGGACTTCCCCAGAGGTGCTGCGTTGTAACGGAAACCTGATGCACAAAGCAGTATTCCCAGAAATGTCTGGCTAGGTCTGAGAGGGTCTTGGAACGAGTGCCCCCTAGATGGTTTATGTAGCGCACTGCCGCTACATTGTCCATCTTGAGTAAGATGCAATACTTTTTTGATCCTTGGTCCAACACCTGATTGTGAAAGAAGTGAACCCACCGGAAATTCAAGACTGTTGATATGCAGGGATTTTTTGTGAGAGGACCAACGACCTCCGGTGGAAAATTCTCCACATCGAGCACCCCAGCCTGACCCGCTGGCGTCGGATTCTATGACTAGGTCCGGGAGAGAGACAGAAATCACCCAGCCATTCCAGGCCTCCATCAGGGATAGCCACTATTGTATTTCCTCCCTGACCTCATCCGTTAGCAGGACTACTTCCGAGTACACAGGTTCTTTCCAGAGGTGGAACACCTTGAGGCTTTGATGAGCCTGATAATGGAGGGGCCCCTTAAAGATGGCCTGAATTGAGGATGACAGCAAACCCACTACGCTTGATATCTGATGTAAGGAAGTGGATGTTCTGGCCGCCGTCCAGCACAGTTTCTGTCTGATCTTGTTAAATTTCGAGGACGGGAGACTGAGAGTGGCTCAAACTGAGTCCACTTGGAAACCCAGGAACACCAGTAACTGAGTGGGTGAAAGGACCAACCTTTTAAAATTGAAAATGAAGCCAAGGGATTTCAACAGGGAGACTGCCATCTGAAGCACCATTGAGAGGCTCCTTGGGCACTGGTCCATAAGAAGAATGTCATCTAGGTAGAGGATAAGGCAAACACCCCAGGCTCTTAGGAATCCTACCACAGGGTGCATCACCTCAGTAAAGAAACCACGGCCAGAGGACAGACCAAACAGAAGAGTGGCAAACTCGAATGTATGGCATTGCCAGTAAAATTGGAGGAAACGACAGTGAGGTGGAAAAATCAGAACCGTCAGATAGGTGTCCTCGAGGTTGAGGCGCACTATCCAATCATTGAGTTGAAGGAGGTCCCTCAGGAGGTGAATGCCCTCCATCTTTTAATCGGGGTAGACCAGCCACTCGTTGAATTCCTTCAAGTTAATTACTGGTCGTTGACCACTGTCCCTCTTTTCCACAACAAAGAGGTTGGTGAGGAACCTCTTGAGGTAAGGGGACATCTGAACAATGCAGAGCAAGTCTGCCACCTCTGACTCCACCAGGGCGGCGGCGAGCAATAAACCCAGTGGGATAGGAGGCTTTCTTTGGGAAGGACCGTAGAACTCTATACGCAAACCTTGTACTGTTTGTAGTACCCCAGCCTCTGAGGTAATTGCTGGTTAATAGTGAATGAACCCCTGCAGCCTGCCCCCCTGGATGCTGATGCAGTAAAATATGTACACTCAACTTGTTAGGAGCCTTGATTGCCACCGCCTCTGTGGCTGCCTCTTGAACACTGGTGTCATGGGTAAGTCTGGTAGGATAGAGGTTTCTAAACTTGATGTATCTTGGTACTGACCTCGCTTACCAGGGTAACTTTTGCTGGGTGCTGAAGTGTGAGAGCGGCTGGCCGCGTGCCCCCTACCTCGACCAGCCCCAGAAAACACCGGGGGCATGAAGATGCTCTTAATGGATGCTTGAGCCTTGTCAAGCAAGTTAAACGTCGTCACCGATTTGCCTCATTTTGGCTAAAAGGGTCATCGAACAGACCCCCTGGGCAACGATGGCTGGCTTCTGAGGATAGAGTGACGCCTTTCAGTGGAGATAGTGCAATTTGCATTCCCCAACAAAATAATGGCCCATTGGGCCCATCTGGACAGGAACTAGAAGCAAAAAATAAATAAAGGAATGGCCAAGTGGCCGGAGACACCTATTTTGGCTGCTAGAGCAGCAGAGAAAGAGGAGGCAGCAACAGAGAGGATGGACTACTAAGGGATCTCTGTTACAGTTGATTGGATGATAGCCTAATGTTAAACTGTTGACTTTTTCCCAGGGACTTACGGTAAATAAAGTGTTTGGTTATGGTTTTAAATGGCTTCTGTATTAATAAAGCGGAGAAAGTATAGGGTAAACCTCGCCTCCAGTCTTAAATTGTGGTTACAGGTAGGGAACTTATTTCTTATCCTATAGTATCCTTGCATCTGAAAAACCTAGCAGGGCAACATGACGAAATCTCACTCTAAACAGACTCTGTTGAATCTAAAGTGAACAATTACACATGAAAATGCATTTGGCATTCTGAAATTAATGGTTAATTTCATAGCATAGTGGAATGGCATTTAATTAATAACCTGGTTGACGGGGCGTGGCAGAGCCGTGCATCAAGATGACCGCTTGCTAAAGTGGCTCTGCCAGCCGGGTACATAATCCGCCATTTATCGGTGTAAATACCACCCATCCACGCGCTCCATCGGTGGGAACAGACTGCCAGCCTGAAGCGGAGCAGTTTGATACCTGCGACGAGCCCGAGGACCGCAGCGTGCTGCGCGACATAGCCTCGTGGCCCTGAGGCTTGGGCCGAGAGGCGGCCGCGCAGAGAAAAGGAGCGGCTGAGCGGACCCACTGCACCACTGCCGGAGGCTAGGAGCGAGTGGGATCTGCAGTTGAGCACCACGTTTAACGAGGAGATAGACCTGCCAACAAATCACGGACCGTAACACGGCCTCGGAGTTGGGCCGAGCGGAGATCGCAGGCGGGGGGATCAATGAGGCCCCGGGTGGGGACATCGGAGGATGGAGCCGGCTGGTATCCATGAAAGAATCAGTGAGGAGCTGCGAGACTAGTCTGGGTCACGAGTGGAGCGGCGCGCAATCCTAAAATCTCACTGAAGACCCCTCTAGATGCGAGGTGCAAATTGAATGCGAGCGGCCTGGAGCTAGACTGCACGCTGGGAGAAAAGCTCGCAGAGACTGGCGGATAACATCGGAGACTCCCCGGGTGCGCCGTGGCTGCAAGCCAGGAGTCCTCTACGTGAGGTGCAGGGACCTCCGCTACAGCAGGCCAAAACACAGAAGACACAAGTGCAGGCCTGATGACCTAATAGACAAAGTAGGGGGACCACTCCCCTCAGCATTCTGCCATCTGTGCGCTGGGACCCACCCCGGCCGGCTGCGAAAATTGCACACACACAGCATTGTGTATAACTTAAAAACGAAGTAAGCACTCCTCACCCAGCAACAGGCGACACAGTAGACCCGGAGATAGCGCTGCAAGCACGCCAGGCTCCTTGAACGATCGCAGCGCCCCAAGAAGTGCATTGCGGCAGTGACACTTGTCCACAAAGTGAGCGCAGTGGGATCCAGCAGGCCGCTTTCTGAAACGGGCCGCGTTGGGAGCAACCGATAACCCGGACTTTCCTCGGTACAAGCAGGGCAGCCGATGTCGAATACAGCGAGGTACCAAAGGAGACAACTGGAGACCGACTGCGCGGTCGTCGCACTGGGGAAGCCCTGCTGCTGTGGGCAGCATCACGCAAAGACCTTGTGACTTACCTGCTGTCCATACAATTTCTTCCCCCAACAAGTAGAGAGCTTGTGGCGCAATAGTTTAAGTGGAAAACGCATTAAAGTTGACAAGCCATCTATACAGGGGCTCTCCACCTCGTCCCACGCCGCTTGTACTCCAAACACAGACCCCGGTCCCAACGAGCAAGCAACTCCCACGATGCTGCTTTGGGCAAACCCGACAACAAACAGGCCAAGATCACATTTGAGAAGCACGCTGCAAGGCTACAAGAAATGGGGTCAACACCGATCACAGTGGTGCCGGAGACGCAACTTGAACCCGATCATGAGGATGACATAAAACCTATGCTGTGGGAGGTCAAGGTTAGTCTATAAGACATAGACTCTAAACTAGACTCCCTGGCACTACGCATGGATCACGTCTCCCAAAGAGTGGACAAGCACGAATCTCGCATCGACACCCTGGAGACAAGAGTTTCAGACTCAGATGACCGTCAGGTGGAGACGCACAAATGGATACTTCATATGGACAGGGTGCTAGAAGTGATCAAAACGCACAACGAAGACCTTGAAGCAAGGTCGACAAGGTATAACATACGCATCACGGGCATTCCAGAATCAACGAACATTTCCAGTATGGAACAATATATTGAACAATTACTGAGAGAACTGTTGGTTCAGGCCTGTCCAAAATGTTTCTAGTTGAAAGAGCACCTCGCACTCTGGGACCCAGGCCCCCTCCTGGGACACAGCTAAGACCGATACCGGCCCGCCTACTAAATTACAGAGACAGGGATGCTGTGCTGAGGCTGGTCTGTGAAAAAGGGGAAATACAACATCAAGGAAACAACATCGCCTTTTACCCGTGATTTTACACAGGCTGTTCAGGCTGCACGCCGTGATTTCATTCCTGTGAAAAAGCTCTTCCAAAAATTGGGAACTAAATATGCCATGCTGTATTCAGCAAAACTGAGGGTACAGACAGCGGGCAAACCTATGATCTTTACGGAGGCCAGTGCCGCCCTGATATTCGCAAAGCAAGCGGCAAGGAAACAGCAACTGAAAGACTCGGCGGCAGCGGCCCCCCCGGATAGCCAGCTAAGTGACAATAACTAATGTATTTACCTGTTGGGGCACTATCCAAGGTTGTTGGTCAAAGTCCACCGTCGGATGCTTTTCAAAGTGTTATTTATGTCAACAGTTCCAATGTTTCTCTGGGTGGTACATAACCATACTCGGCCACCCTGTTGCCACTGCGACAGGGCAGTACGCCGACGAATCCTCGCCCCCTTGGGATGATTCCCGTCAGCCCTACGTGTTTAGGGCTTCTGTTTGCTATGGGATCCAAAGGGTATACACAACCTGTTTGGGGGGGTTGGTGTTGGAGGGGGGTGGGCGGGGGTGGTGTTGTTTCATTTTTTGTATGTTTGTTGCAGTGCATATCGCGTCTCAAACTATCGCAATGCTTAACGTGCTTTTTCCCGAATAGCTTTACACAACAGTGCACTTTCTCCTCCTTGGAGTCTGTTATCTCACGAAAGAAGGGACTCACGGAGAATAACCGAAAACACAATTATGAAACATAATGCCCACTGATAGGGAACCCCCCTTTAGGACCACCTGGAATGTCTAAATTGACTTGTATTACTTGGAACATCCGAGGTCTAAACGATAACAGAAACACACGACTAGTACAGTCTTACTTAGAGAGACACATGGTAGACATCTACAGGAGACCCACCTGAAAAATACCGAATGCACTAGACTAAAATCCGCTAGATGGTGCGAAGTACACACCTCATGCTACTCCACTTATTCCAGGGGAGTGGCAAATTTGATCCAAAGGACGGTATCTATTGCTAATGGGGACATTATTCCACAGAACAGTGCTAATTGCAAACACTTATGGCCCTAATATTGACGACCCCACCTTCTATCAACATGTCTGGCACCAAATGCAATCACTGGGAGATGCGGCGATCATGTGGGGGGGGAGGGACTTCAAAACCGTATTATCGTTCGAACACGATAGGGAGGGCACATCATGCACACACCACCTACAGGCCGCTGCGATTCTGAAGGGGTTAATGGCCGATTATGGCCTAATTGACTCCTGGCAAATGTTCCATCCCGGAATCCAAGAGGGCACGTGCAACACACAGCACCACAAAGCCTGATCACGGCTAGACTTCTGGCTCACCACACGGGACCTCCACTCATGGGTAGCGGCTACGGTACATCATGCTCGTACTCTGTCAGATCACTCACCGGTGGCACTGACACTGATGGTGCCCAAACCTTACATACAGCCCTTCACGTGGCGCTTACCATCCAATGAGCTGCTATATGCAGCTTTCAGGGAGGAGATACGCATGAAGATTATGGATTATTTTGATTTTAACACTGGCACCATTGACTCTGTTGGGGTGCTGTGGGAGGCGTTCAAGGTGGTCATTCATGGACACTGCATAGCGGGGTAATCAGGCGTACTCAGGGATAGCCGAGGCAGCCTGGAAATGAAGCTACACAACTGAGAGACACAGTATTTCCATACACCCACTGCCACAATCATGGGCCAGATCCGTAGTAAACTTACAGAATATGAAGAAGAGGCAGACAGGGAGGTTAAATTTCTACATAAATACGCGACCGCAAGGAAATACGCAGAGGGTGACAGGCCCGGCAAAACACTCGCAAACCTACTGCGACGACCTAGAAGCTCCACATTCATCACAGCACTAAATACCCCAGCAGACGAAATAGTGCACTCCCCGACAGACATTCTCGATATTATGCAAAACTTTTATGCCCAACTGTACACCTCACAGACGACTCCCCCGAACTCAGTCCTTACAGATTATTTCTACACTATAGAGTTGCTGTGGTTCGGTAGAATGCATCAGGAATACCTCGACTTACCCTTTACGGTTGAGGACATACGACAGGTAATTGGGACACTACCAGCAGACAAGGAGCCAGGTGCAGACGGCCTCACTGCCAAATTCTATAAAGAATACTCAGAGTTACTAGTCCCCTACCTCCTGGCAGTATACCAGGAGGCACTGCAAGTAGGTATTCTCCAGGGTACGATGTGCAAGGCCATTATTATCACCCTCTTGAAACCGGACAAAGACCCCCAACATTGCGATTCATATCGGCCCCTTTTATTAATACATTTAGATGCCAAAATCTTTGCCAAGATACTGGCAAATCGACTACAACCATTTTTGCCACTGATAGTAGGACCGGACCAATCGGGCTTCGTGCCCGGAAAGTCTACTTCCCACAATCTGAGAACACTATTCTGACTACTACATTATCTTGCCCCACATGTCCCTGCGATAGAGGCCCTTCTCGACACCACAAAGGCATTTGACTCCTTAGAATGGGGATTTTTGTTCCCGCTGCTCGGTACGGGCATGAGCCCCCTCTTCATCTGGCAGATCCAACTTCTTTATACTAGGCCGACAGCACAAATCATAGTAAATGGACTGCCAATAGAAATCACACGCGGCACTAGACAAGGCTGTCCGCTATCACCACTATTATTTGCGATCGCAACTGAGCCGCCAGCAGCCCGCCTGCAGCAACATCACGCAAACAGGGGGATCGGCTTCACAACCTGGGCACTCATCGAGTCGATGTATGTGGACGATAAAATTTTATACATGGTAAACCCAGAAGAAAACCTGTCCCCTATGACCCGGGAGATTGTGAGGTACGTCGGTCTATCTGGGGTACATATAAACTGGGGTAAGTCGGTGATTCTGCCACTCACATCAGGCACCCGGGCCTTCGTTACTGAGTATCCATTGGTCCGGGCAACCGGCCCAGTCTGCTATCTGGGCATTTGGTTCAGCGGTAATCTACAGGAACTGTGGACGGAAAACTATGGCAGGGTGGTGGACTGGATCGAGGAAAGGGTCAAAAGATGGAAGACATTCCCCTCTCCCTGGCAGGCCGCATTGCGGTATCCAAGATGATCATACTGCCTAAACTCCTATACCTCTTTGCAAATATTCTCTTACCACTCACGGTGCAATTTTTTCAATAGATTTAGATCACTCAAGGATATCCTGGGAAGTACTCATGCTCCCGCAATCGCAGGGAGGCATGGATGCACAGGTCTTTGCTCTATACACGCAAAGCGCACAGGCGCAATTCTTGCACTTTTGGGCACACCCTACTCGATTCCAGCCGCATGTTGCTATAGGAATCGACAGAGTTGCACCCCTTCCATTGTCTACAACGTTATTCCATACATACAAACGTCCCCGCGAGGAAATTGACACATACACACTTTAAGATGGGCATAGGAGGGCCTCCGCAGGCAGGCCCAATTGACCATACTATATGCCCCGTCCATGCCCCTCCCCAACAATCCACTTCTCCCCCCGCTCCTGGAAGCCACCACACATCAACGCCTGTCCACGCATAACATACACAAGGGAGGGGATCTCTTTCCTGCAGAGAATTTCCTTAAAACACAACAAATGTGCGATCCCGCCCCACCCTCGGCACTGGACATGTTAACCTATTACAAGATCAGGGCTTCATGCAAAAAACACTTCACCACATTCCCCGCGCCCCCTCCAATGCTGAAGGTGCTGGAAAACGTATTAGCCTCGGGCCGAAACTAGTTTCTCGCTTATACAGCGGCATACAAAAAACATATCCAATCATAGTCCTGGCTTCTCGCAGAACTTGGGAGGAAGATCTGGTGGAGGGACTCACGAATAAGCAGTGGGAACTCAGCTGTAGATAAATGGAAAGACTGACGCTGAATTACCGTCTCCGGTTAATCCAATTTACGTACATTCATCGCCTCTACCGCACACCCACGCAACTACACAGGATGGGCCTCCGTGGGGACGACAGTTGCTGGAGATGTAGAGCCTCTAAGGTCAGGGCTTTAAGTGGGCCGGGTCTGTCCGGGTCTGAGCACCGGCAGTTTTTTTTTGGGGCCCTCGAAACGGGTCTCTATCGGGCTCTATTTTCGTGGCTACTAAAGGTAGTCCGTTCTTTATTTTTTTTTTTTTCGGACCCGTTTTGAGGGCCCAAAAAAAAACTGCCGGTGCTCAGACTCTGCCCAACGCATAGGATTGGATTTTATAACCAGCGATCACAAACTGCGATCAAATCACCAGCTTTGTGTGTTCCCTCGGGACTATGCAGAATAGCTCAGCTCGAGAATCTGGGCATGCTTCCGGCAGCGCCTTACTGTTCCGGCTTTTGGAGCAACCAGTGAAGAGATTAACAATTGTAAATTGACCAACAATCACGAGCAGGCGCGCAACACCCATTGGGCTCACCGGGCTTCAGCCCCCCCCCCCCGTCATGTTTGTCAGCCCGGCTGAGACAGCCTCGCGGGCTGGCGTCCGTCTCATTGAAGCCGCACCCGACCTGACCCGAGTACTTCACAGGTCTTTAAAGACCATTTACTCGTTAATGAGGCTTTTGTTGTGTTTTCACCCCTTCTTACAGCCACTCCGCCTATGGCTGGAAGACTTAGCCCCCCCCCGAAATCTTTTTCAGCCCCGCCCCGAAATTTGGCTCTAGTTGCCCGCCTGATCACGAAGGTCTTAACTGGCGATCTTCCAGTAGGTCTCATGCAGGTTCTACATTTAGGTCACTTTAAATTCAGTAATTTCGTATATTTCTTCTGCTCATTTAGTGCTTGGATTGCGTGGAGTAATGTAGACTAAAGATTTAGGTGGGGGTGTCTTCTGCAGCGTGGTTTTTAGATTTTATTGAAAGCTGATGATTTTCTCATTCCAGCTTGAGATTGTAGTGTCAGGAACGACTCAGATTTTTACTTCGAGTCATTTACCGTCTATACATTTACGTGACATTGCTTAGTTTCTTTGATCTATTGGAAAGCTGGGTATTCAGATTAGGGTCTGAAATCACCCTCCGAGGAATACTTACGGGATATTTTTGTTATAGGTTTTCGTAGAAGGATTTTGTTACCATTACACCACATCACTCAGCTGAAAATCTAGAGGCTGCAAATACACAACCTCTGTAGGCAAATTATTTTAATTTAAAATCCTTAGTTTGGAAAATGAAAATTGATTAATGGATAGCCCAAAGAGAGTTATCAGTTGTAGGGAGGAAGGATGGAAGAAGCAAAGATGAAACCTGACCACCAATCCCTTTGACTCCTTTGTCAAGCGTTTCCATTTAGCTGCGAGCAGATCCTGTAGAATTAACAATTTATGTCTCTAACCCCACCACTATGAGCCCCCCCACCTTACCATCCAGCCTTTGAGGCACGGAGAGGGCATCTTCAAGGGTATTTTGGTCTTTCCAGTGGCTTTAGCACAGACTTTTCTTGCCAGGGGAGCCAGGCAAGGTATATATGGGTTAAGTTATAGAATTATTGCATGCTACCTCCGAAGTGTACTCTAAAGTCGTTCACCTTCTGGAATTCAGCAACCTGATGCACATTCTAGTCTATGCCATCTACTGGTGATAGTGTTAGAAATAGTGTAAGCATGCAATACTTATTGATACTTGGCTCAGCCAAGTGGGACACGTCCATAAAGGTCAACTAGACACCTGTGGCATAGTCTAGCAATGTGTCAAATTCATGAAAACTAGGAGGGGTGTGTGGCGCCCCAGTTTCATGGTTTGCTTGCAGTTTATCTGGAGGCCTCCTGCTCCCCTTAGCACTGTTCTACCCACTGAGCTCTCATACTACTACTCCCTGGATTATTAGAAAATATTTATATGCATGCTCTTTAATTGATTATATTCTGAATGCAGCAAACGCAGTATAGATTTTGTCATGTCTTTTATTTATAACAATATTGTGGATTCCTGTTTATTATATTCAAATACACTTTTCGGCTATGGTGGTTCCCCAGCCTTATTGATCCTGAAGTCCTTTGCTTTCCATGTGAACTTTGTCAGATATTTGCTATGGTTAAACATATCAGCCTCTGCGACTGTACAGCAGCACTTCACAGAGCATTCGAGCACAAATCAGGCCTTTAAGAGATCTGGCGAAAAGCGAGGTCAGTAGGTCATAGAGGCGTGCAGACTGCATGCACATCCAATCCGTGGCCTCTTTGTAGGCCACACGGAGTGACAGTCTCATATATGCCTATGGGAATAGTTGGATGATGTGAGATATGCAGATGGAGGATTTAAGGGGAGAGGTGTTGGCCTAACGGCTAGGGCGCTCGACCTCGGACCTGGGGAACTGGGTTCGAGTCTCGGTAATGTCGCTAAACATCCTGTGATTCTGGGCAAATCACTTAATCTCCCCGTGCGTAACAAAAATGAATGTGTGTCCTTATGTAACGTAACCGGTGCTATGTAAAGCGCTCTGATAACCTATTCGGTTCAAGTTCGCGCTATATAAAACTCTAAAAAACAAAAACAAAATAATACAGCCTTTCTATACTATTAGGGAACAAACACACTGAATATCTTCGAGGGTTTTGGGGAATCCTGCAATAGATTTCTAAGTAATATAAATATTCTTTACATGTTTTTTAAAGTGTTTGGTATTTTTATGGGTTATACTTAATAAATATACCTTTTTGCCTATTTTATTATCCTTTGCTGGATGCGACTTCATGATTTTCTTAAGCACACAGTGCTAGTTATTTTGATTTAGACCACGCCCCTACTCGGATAGGCCACGCCCCTTCAAGACATTAACCACGCCCCTTTTAGAGCACCCCCAGTTTTTTTTTCCCACTTAAAGCACTGTCTAAGGTGACCTTCCTCCATTTAGCATGGCAGTGCAGACCAATAGGTAATTATTGGATACAGATATTCAATCACATTAACACAATAACAGTACTGAATTTCCCGCACGAGCCCATTATAGCGCTGATGGGCATAATGGATATGATGCAGCCGAAACTCCGTAAACTGCCCGCAATACTCTTTTTATTGGCAAAAAGCCAGGTGGCCGTATACTGGGTGGGCGACTGTGTCTCCCACAACAAAGGCATGGGCTGCGAGTGTGACATATTGTAAGACCCAGTTGGCAATGTATTGGGAATTGTTACCAACATGGTCACAGAGACATTTGGAACCCTTTGTCAGCTGGTTACAGTCGGGAGACGCCATGGATCTGTGATGTGACCATGTCTGTGCGCCGGATGTGGGAGGGGGCCAGGTACAGAACCGGACCATGTATTCAATGCTGTGATGTATTGCTTGACAAGGTAATTGTATATGGATATCCATTGATGTTACAGACAAACATTTTGGGGGGCTCCATGTGGGGTGGAGATGTGGACATTTTGAATGGAAAAACAGCACTTGGTGGAACGTCATGTACTGCAAATTTTGTTGTTGTTGCATAATTTGTAAAAATGCAAATAAACAGAATTTAAAAAAATAATATTAACCTGGTTAATCAGTTCCATCAGAAGAAAATAAAAGACTTCTGGTTTTAGACCATTCCTAATGAATATCTTTTTTTTACCGCAGCTAGAAATGACTTCTTGTTCACTGATCTCTGGTTAATAACTGGGGTCAGTAGCTTGGTTACACGTCTCTGTGTCATCAAGGTAATTGTAGCTTGTTTACATGTCTCCTTATCACAGCTATGACTAGTAGTTTATTTACATGTTTCTGTACCACAGCAGTGCCTGGCAGATTGCTTAAACCTCTCCTTCTCATAGCAGACACTGACAGCCTGTGCCCGTCTCTGTACCACAGCAGTGATTGGGAATCTATGACATGCCTCCTCGTTACAGCAGTGACTTGTAACAGGTCTCCTTGTCTTAGCAATAAATAGTCATTTGTTTACATGTCTTCTTAATATAGTATAATATTGCAGCTTTTATGCAGCATTTCATACCCCTTTGTGGGACATTCAAGTGTTTTTTCAGATGGGTTGTATGTTGCACTGTGGGGCAATAGTTGGCAGCGTTGTATTTGTTGTAATCCTGTGTGGAAAGTGTTGTGTGACAAGGGGTGCTCTTTTCTTGTTTATGGGGTGCAACGTCTTTCAATGTAAGGGAGGGGGTTGAGTGAGAAGTACGGAAATAAAATATAAAGAAATTAGCTGCCTTCTATACTTTGTTCTGCTTATGACATATTAGGTTTCATGGTTTCTATTATGCTTGAAGCAGGGGAAAGAGGCAAGGATGTGCTTGGAGGCTCTGTTCTAGATAGTACAGGTGGGGAGGGGGCAGAAGGACTAAAACATACAGGCAGCTGTACAACGCAAACCTAGACAGACTGGCATTGGTGTGCTGGGTGTGTAAACAATAGGAAGGGGGTCATCAAAGAAGGACCAGTAACCCATATGGCAACATGTGCAATGCAGAAATGATGCCAAGTTTGTAGAATTATGCCAAATGGGCAAGAATAGGAGCTGGTGACATGGGCAGACACCGTTCATCTTTAATAAAGGCAGGGATACTACCTCCTGCTGTACAAATCCACCTCTTGAGCACTGAAAGAATTGGAAGAGAAATCAGGGTTGGCAACCTTGGTAGAAACTGCGCAATCTTTAAAGGGTCAGATTTCACCTACTCCTGCTAGACCAAACTTTTGAGCAGGGGTTTGCACCCCTAGCACCTCTCTCAGTCCTGAATGCTCCTAAAGGTGACAAGTACAGGCATGTAGGCACTAGTTGAGTCACGGCTCATACCCTAGCCAGAGTGGCACCCCTTAAATGCAAGGATGAGAAATTTAGCATTTGGTAAGTTGCAACTCTGACAGCCCAAGAATAAATAGACCTGCTTCTTGTTGCCCTTTTGTCGTCCCCCCTAGCAGCGACTTGTAGCTTGCGAATATTTGTCCATGTCGCGGTAGGTGCTGGTATCTTGTTTAATTCTCATGATGGCATAGCTGTGCATGGTAGCTTGTTTACATGACTCTATATCACAGCAGTGCATGGTAGCTTGTTTACATGACTCTGTATCACAGCAGTGCAATGTTAGCGTATTTATATGTCTCCGTACCACAGCAGTGAATGGTAGCTTGTTTACATATCTCTGTATCACAGCAATGCATTGTAGCATTTTTACATGTCTCCGTAGCACAGCAGTGCATGGTAGCTTGTTTACTTATCTCCATATCACAGCACTGCATGGTAGCTTGTTTACATATCTCCATATCACAGCACTGCATGGTAGCTTGTTTACATATCTCCATATCACAGCAGTGCATGGTAGCTTGTTTACATGTCTCTGTATAACAGCAGTGTATGGTAGCTTGTTTACTTATCTCCATATCACAGCACTGCATGGTAGCTTGTTTACGCGTCTCCATACCACAACACTGCACGGTAGCTTGT
Organism: Triturus cristatus; assembly: GCF_964204655.1. Lineage (NCBI taxonomy): Eukaryota > Metazoa > Chordata > Amphibia > Caudata > Salamandridae > Triturus > Triturus cristatus. Next base: position 64,056,549 of record NC_140591.1, on the reverse strand, counting down.
TTACGTGTCTCCTTACCACAGCTGTCTCTTATAGGTTGCTTACATGTCCCCTTACCGCGGCAGTGTCTGGTAGCTTGTTTACATGTCTCCATATCGTAGCACTGCATGGTAGCTTGTTTACGTGTCTCTGTATGACAGCAGTGTATGGTAGCTTGTTTACATATCTCCATATCACAGCACTGCATGGTAGCTTGTTTACGCGTCTCCGTACCACAACACTGCACGGTAGCTTGTTTACGTGTCTCCTTACTACAGCTGTCTCTTATAGGGTGCTTACATGTCCCCTTACCGCGACAGTGTCTGGTAGCTTGTTTACGTATCTCCATATCACAGCACTGCATGGTAGCTTGTTTACGCGTCTCCGTACCACAACACTGCACGGTAGCTTGTTTACGTGTCTCCTTACCACAGATGTCTCTTATAGGTTGCTTACATGTCCCCTTACCGCGACAGTGTCTGGTAGCTTGTTTATATATCTCCATATCGCAGGCCTGCATGGTAGCTTGTTTACGTGTCTCTGTATGACAGCAGTGTATGGTAGCTTGTTTACATATCTCCATATCACAGCACTGCATGGTAGCTTGATTACGCGTCTCCGTACCACAACATTGCATGGTAGCTTGTTTATGTGTCTCCTTACTACAGCTGTCTCTTATAGGTTGCTTACATGTCCCCTTACCGCGGCAGTGTCTGGTAGCTTGTTTACATATCTCCATATTGCAGCACTGCATGGTAGCTTGTTTACATGTCTCCGTATGACAGCAGTGTATGGTAGCTTGTTTACATATCTCCATATCACAGCATTGCATGGTAGCTTGTTTACGTGTCTCTGTATGACAGCAGTATATGGTAGCTGGTTTACATATCTCCATATCACAGCACTGCATGGTAGCTTGTTTACGTGTCTCCTTATCACAGCTGTCTCTTATAGGTTGCTTACATGTCCCCTTACTGTGGCAGTGTCTGGCAGCTTGTTTGCATGTTTCTGTATGACATCAGCGCATGGTAGCTTGTTTGTGTCTCCATAAGACTGCACGGTAGCTTGTTTACATGTCTCCTTGACACAGTTGTCTCTTATAGGTTTCTTACATGTCCCCTTACTGTGGCAGTGTCTGGCAGCTTGTTTGCATGTTTCTGTATGACAGCACTGTATGGTAGCTTGTTTACACATCTCCATATCACAGCACTGCATCGTAGCTTGTTTACGTGTCTCCTTACCACAGCTGTCTCTTATAGGTTTCTTACATGTCCCCTTACTGTGGCAGTGTCTGGCAGCTTGTTTGCATGTTTCTGTATGACATAATATAACAAGAGACCGGTTCGAGGTCCGAACATCACCCATTCCCAGTACATCATGTGAAGCCATGCACTTCAACATAAAGTTCACAGCTCTTTTCAACTTTAAGGGAGTTCTCCTTTACCGCCCCCCTGGGTCGAAAGCAGCTTTCCTGACCAACTTACACCTGATAACTGAATTGATAGCCACGGACGACTCCACAACTATAATGGGCGACATGAATTTCCACTTAGAACTAGAAAATGACAGAGATACTGCCGCCCTTACATCAGACCTAGACACAATGGGCCTCAGACAACTGGTCACCTCTCCCACCCATCAGGCAGGAAATACATTGGATGGTATATTTTCCAACGTAGAGGACCTGCACATAATAAACATTCTTCCTATGTCATGGACTGATCATTTCGCCATATTCAGTGGCCTGACTATCAAGGAACAATGGAGGAAGAAGGCCACATCTATCACGCCAGGCTCTTTTAAAGTATGGAAGAATCTAAACCATACCAAACTAAAATTACTACTGGACAAAACATGCCCAGAGATATCTGATGATCCCAATACCGCCAACCGTCAATTTCATGAATGGATTGGTGTCACCACTAACCATCTAGTACCTTCTAAACTCCATTCTAGAAACAGAAGCACCCCAACCGCCCCGTGGTACACAGAGGAATTACGAACTCAAAAACAACTGAGTCGGAACAGGGAAAGGCAATGGCGTAGAAACTACGATAATGAAAGCAAGATTAAATATAAAGAATCTTTAACCATTTATAAAACTATGATTACTGCTGCCAAAAAAACTTTCTTTTCAGAACAAATTGAAAAAGCCAAAAACTCTGGTAGGCAACTTTATGATATCACTAAAACCCTATCTGGCAATGTACCAGATTTAAATCCGTCCCCGTCTCAACCATTATGCGACGCATTGTCTGAATTCTTTTATTCCAAAGTCAACAATATATACCAAGCTTTCATTTCAACAACTATCACCTCCAGAGCCTCTACCTCTCAAACCACCTCAGGAAACACCTTGTCCAGTTTTCAGCCTCTCACCACTGATCAAACAAAAACCATTATCATGTCTATTAAAACCGGATCGGCCCTGGACCCCTGCCCTTCTTAGGTGCTCTCCAATGTGATAGATGTAACTGCTCCAGTTCTTACTCATGTTTGTAATACAATCTTTAGTTCTGGGACTTACCCAGACTCCTTAAAAAACACACTGATTAAACCCCTGCTTAAGAAATCCAACTTAAATAAGGAGGAACTAAAGAATTACAGACCTATAGCAAGCCTCCCTTTCTTAGCTAAGGTGACGGAGAAAGCCATGAACCAGCAGCTTTCAGAGTACATAGAGAAACATCAGCTACTGGATGACACACAGTTTGGCTTCCGAAAGTATCACGAAACGGAAACCGCCCTCATTAACGCAGCGGACGACATCAGAATTGTCTGTGACCAGGGAGGGACAGTATTACTTGTATTGTTAGACCTCTCGGCAGCTTTCGACACGGTCGACCATAAGATCTTAGTGGACCGTGTCGGAAGGATGGGGATTCACCACACTGCGAGAGACCTGCTTTCCTCCTTCTTGGCCGATAGAACGCAAGTGGTTACACTGGGGCCATATCAATCGGCCAAGCGTTCACTTCCGTGTGGGGTTCCTCAAGGCTCCTCCCTCAGTCCGACACTATTTAATATCTATGTGTCGGACCTTGCAGGTGTGATCAAAGCATTCGGGATGAGCCTAACCTCATATGCTGATGATACGCAACTGGTGTTGGCCATTAAAGGCGACGGACCGGAGGTGGCAGAGTGCTTTAAAAATGGAATGGTGGCAATCGGAGAGTGCATGACAGGTAACTGTCTGAAACTTAACTCCGATAAAACGGAGGTGGTCATCTTTGGCTCTCTTTCCCCGATCTGGCCTGTATCCTGGTGGCCACCAGCCTTTGGTACTCCCCCCAGCCCGACCCCCAAGGTCAGGAATCTGGGAGTAATTTTTGATGATCACCTTAATTTCATGGCACACACAAACAAAGTAGCAGCCACAGCCCATCATAAACTCAGAATGATAAGGAAAATCATTCCTTTTCTACCAGACACTGCCGCTAAAACACTGGTCAGTTCTCTAGTACTTTCATCATTAGATTACTGCAACTCACTTTTCTTAAATGCCCAAGCCAGGGTAACAAAAAAACTGCAGACAATACAAAATGCAGCAGCACGTCTCCTGTCCAGAACACCTAAGTTTGCACCTATCGCTGACACCATAAGAACATTCCACTGGTTGACTATCCAAAACAGGATTAAGTTCAAATCACTTTGTATAGTCTATAAGGCGCTTCACGATCAAGGACCACGCCCCCTTAAGGACAAGCTTATACCTTACAGACCGGCTAGACAGCTTCGTTCTACAACTCTGAACCAACTAGTGGTTCCGCGCTCCAAAACAGTGTCCTGGGGTGACCGTCGGTTTCTAGTCGCAGCTCCGAAGATATGGAACACTCTACCTCAACATATTAGAACCTGCCCCTCACTTTTACAGTTTCGGAAGAAACTGAAAACGTGGCTGTTTAACCAGTGATAGTACCCATGATCTCCCGATGTTACCCATACCTCGGGGAAAGACAGCTGCTAAGGTCTAGCGCCGAGACGCCTACGGGTATTCGTTCGCGCTTAACAAATGTCAGAAATAAATAAATAAATAAATAAGCGCATGGTAGCTTGTTTGAGTCTCTTAAGACAGCACTGCACGGTAGCTTGTTTACATGTCTCCTTGCCACAGCTGTCTCCGATAGGCTGCTTACATGTCCCCTTACCATGGTAGTGTCCGGTAGCTTGTTTGCATGTTTCTGTATGATAGCAGTGCATGGTAGTGTGTCTGTGTGTCTCTGCACCACCGCAGTGCATAGTAGCTTATTTACATGTGTTCTTACCACAGTGGCATCTGATAGTTTTGTTTAAATGTCCCCTTACCAGGACAGCGCCTGGTAGCTTGTTTACATGTCCTCTTACCAGGACAGTGCCTGGTAGCTTGTTTACATGTCCCCTTACCAGGGCAGTGCCTGGTAGCTTGTTTACATGTCTCCTTATACCACTGAGACTGGTTGCTTTTATACAAGTCTTCTTAACCACACCAGTGACCAGAAGCTTCGTTTTATTATTCCTTACAGTAGCAGTAACAGGTACATTTGCTTACTCTTCTGTGTCCACCAGCAGTGACTGGTTTCTTGTTTATCTATCTCTGTGCCATAGCAGTGTTTGTCTCTGTCACAGGAGTTAACCCAGGAGCCTATTTACATGTCTTCGTACAACAGGAGGGACTGGTAGCATGTGGACATGTGTTCTCACCACAGCAGTGGCTGGCACCTCATTTAGATGTCTCCCTACAACATCAGGGTGTAAAGAATGGCTGTTTGTGCACTGTACTCAATCCTCAAACAGAGATTGTGTGTTCACTGAGGCCAGTCTTATGCAGGAATGTAGAGATGTACACTTTTTTCATTTATGTAATTAACGCAGTCCCCTGTGCTTTTCCTTATAGCTGTCTGTGCACAAAAATGCCAACTCAAAGGAATCCCGCTACCTGCTTGTGATGAAAGGTGCTCCAGAAAGAATTCTAGAACGCTGTTCCACGATCCTTCTACTAGGCGAAGAGCAGCCTCTGGACGAAGAGTTGAAGGACTCCTTCCAGAATGCATACATGGAGCTCGGTGGCATGGGCGAGAGGGTGCTTGGTAGGTAGCTTGAATGGAGTATTTGTGTAGGTCATACACATACACCAGAGAGGCCCTGCTTAGGCAATGTTTGGAGCCTGGCACTGAGTGCAAGTGTGACCACAGGGAACACTTACCTACAACTGGAGACCACAGCAAGAGCCAAAATAGTGATTTACAATGGGGGTGACTGTATAAAATGCATTCTAGAAGTTGGGAATTCTGCCCGTTGGTGTTCGGTGAGATAGTTTTGTAGCTTTGCAGATCTGATAAAGACTTCGAGCAGCAGATTTCTTACCTTTGAATTTCCCAGACTGGATCCGGAAGTTTTTTCCATGAGCAGTACCCCTGCCCGCCGGCTGGTGGCTCCATCCGGCTCTGCGTGACGTTGCCAGTGTCGTTGGCGTGGGTCGGATGTTGCATTTGTAGGAAAGTACTCCTTTTGGCATGGTTACCTCCCACTTTTTGCCTGACTCTGATGAATCTTTGACTGAATGTGCACTGAATTCCTGAAAACCAGGTTCCCAGTGCCTGCGTTCTTTCCCAAATCTACCTTTGTTTCGACAATTGGCACACATATAAGCCTTTTGTAAATGGTACCAGTGGTACCAAGAGCCTTGTGACCAGAGAGGTTATCTAAGGGCTGTAGCATGTATTGTGCGACCCTAATAGACCATTCATCAAACACATGTACACTGCCACTGCAGCCTGCTTGTTTTGGTGCAGATAAAAGTTAAGAGTCTACCTGGCACACTTCCCTGTGTCAATATGAGAGTGATATGATGCACACCTTTGTATTTAACTAATCTGTTTTCACAAAATGCACAAAGGCATCTTTGTATGCGTGCAGACTAGCGTTGTGCCCTGTCCCAACAGCACAAATGAAATGCTTCAAGAAATTGATGAAAGAGAATAAAATATGGATTAAAACAGATTAAATTGTTTAAACTGATAATGGTGTTTTTTTAATACTTCTGGAATTCGCTGTGCAACAGGTGGATGGAGCGTAATGTCGATCCTCATGTATTGAAACACATCACTGTGTGACAGGCCTACCAACACTGCAAGAGACATAGGTAAGTCACCCCTACAGCAGGTCTTACAGCCCTAAGGTTGGGTGCACTACATCTCATGTGAGGGCATAACTGCATGAGCAGATATGCCCAGTTAGTGTCTAAGTTCATTCTTAGACTGTATAAGTGCACAGTGAAGCCATAATGAGTACATTGACTAGGAGCTTATCAGTAAGAGTTCCACAGCTCCATAATGGCTTCACCAAAATCTAAGATGTTTGGTACCAAACATTTCGGATTAATGAGCCCACACTGATGCCACTGTTGGATTTATTAATAAATGCACTCAGAGGGCACCTCAGAAGTGCCCCTGCAAACCTACCAAACCATTACTGTGTGCCTGACTGCTCTGCACCAGCCTGCCACCTCTAGACATGTTTCTGACCCTCTGAGGTGGGAGACGTTTGCTCTTGTGGGGTACCAGTATAAGTTCCTAGTATATGGTACTGAGTTACCCAGGGCATTGGTACACCTGGAGCCTACAATGGGCTGCAGCATATATTATGCCACCCACTGGAACCAATGTAACCAGTGTCTGCAGAGCTGTCACTGCAGTCTGCTTTAAATGGTGCTTGCACCTTTCACTTTGGATATAAGGTTTCCCTTAGATCCCTGTGTAGGAGGCTGGCTTAGCATATTGTGCACACTTATTTAAGTGAAGCACCCTGCACTAATCCAGACAACCCTTATGGTGATTTTAGTGGTCTTAGAAAACCATAGAAAGCTCTCCAAGTAGTAGCTGTGGAGATCAGCCTTCAGGCTTAGTCCAGAAAGAGTGTTAAGCAGCTTGTTTCATTTGACGTCGAAGGATAGAACTGCAGCGGCCACGGAGAAGACTAGAGCCAGATCTAGATCTTCATCAGGGGACCGATCATCATATCCAGGTCTACATATCGTACAGATTTCTCCGGAGAAATCACCTAAGGCTACAGAGAAGTTTGGACTTTCACCTCGCTCGTTGGAGAATGTGGGTACAGGTGACTGCAGAAGTCCGGGCTCGGACTATTCTTGCACGTACTCTCCCTACAGGATTTCTCAGCGTAGAAGCAAGTCTCCTCCTGGTAGGCCAAGGTCACCTTCTTCACGCCGGTCACGATACAGGGATCGTCCTTCCCCTCACAGAAGACCAAGATCTCCTTCTAAACGCAGATCACGGTCCAGGGCTCATCACAGTGACCGTCCCCACAAGAGGCGACGCACTAGATCGCCCACCTGGTCTTCCTCCACAAGGTTGTCGGTCCGGGACTATTCTCCGACCTTTTCCTCCACACCTCCATCACGAGTGTCTCCTATTGATGACATTGCTACTTTCTCTGAGGTCCTGGGTAGAGGTGCGCAGAAACTGAACATCACGTTGCACACCCCTGTGGTTCCCACATCAATTATATTTGATACTTTACATCACCGTTCAGCACCCAGACCTTTGCTACCGTTGGTGTCAGGGCTGTTGGAGCCAGCTATGGCCACATTTCTCACTCCTGCTACGGTGGGCTCTGTGACTTCAAGAATTGCCAAGAAGTATAAGGCTCCTGCCGAGGATCCCTTTCTCCTAAGAGCGGACCCGCCAGCGGATTCAGTTATTGTGGCGGCTGCCATGAAGTCTCACTCTGTGTCTGTTTCCTCTTCTGTCCCCCCGGAGAAAGACAGTAAGCAAATGGATTCCTATGGCAGGAAGATGTGCAACACTTCTGCTTCATACATGAAAGTGGCGAGTGCTTCAGCCCTTCTGGGGCATTATGATCGTTCACTTTGGGATTCACTCTCCAGATTTGCTGAAAAACTTCCAAGGGAAGACAGACAGGATTTCAATGAAATTCTCCTTGAAGGTGGACTTGTAGCCAATCAGATCATAAGTGCGGCTGTGGATGCTTCGGACCTCGCCGCACATGGTTACTCGCATGGCGTATGCTCTCGGCGCTTAGCCTGCCTGCGGCTAACGGGCCTCAAGCCCGATGCTCAAAAGAAAATTCTTAATTTGCCTTTTAACGGTTCATCCTTATTTGGGGCTCACGCTGATGACCAAATGAACAAAATGAAAGCAGAGATGGACACCGTTAAGGCTGTTGGGCTGGAGAAGCGCAAGGAATATCGGAAGCGCTTTCGTCAGGGCGACAAGCGCGCCTTTCATCAGCGCGTTCAAACACCTCAATGGTCCTCTCAGAACCAGCAGAGGCCCCAATTTCAACAAAGGGGCCGTGGCAGAGGGAGAGGGAACGCAAAACAACAACAGTCCTCCACCAAGCAGCCTTCCAAGCAGTGAGGTCTTACTTCCTCCGCGCCCGTTCGCCACTCCGGTAGGAGGAAGTATCAGCTTTCACCAGGAAGAGTGGGAAGCCATTACAAGAGACAGATGGGTACTGAATATTGTACAGCATGGCTACTTGCTGAGGTTCAAGTCTCCCCCTCCGCAAGTACCCCCACGGAGGCAGCACCTTCCTCAAATTCAAAATCGGCTTTTACTGGACGAAGTAGCTACTCTCCGCTCCAAGAACGCCATAGAGGAAGTACCACCCCTGCAAAGAAATCAAGGAGTATACTCCCGCTATTTTCTAGTTCAAAAGCGAGGCGTAGTCAAAGAGTACAGACCCATTCTCGACCTGCGTCTGCTCAACGGATTTGTCAAGAAGGAAAAGTTCAGAATGCTATCCCTGCATCAAATCTTCCCGCATCTTCACCAGGGAGACTGGATGTGTGCCATCGACCTGCAGGACGCCTATTTTCATATTCCTGTCTCAGTGAAACATCGAAAATTCCTCAGGTTTCAGCTCTCTCGTCAGCACTACCAGTACAGAGTTCTGCCGTTTGGCCTCAAATCCGCCCCACGGACATTCTCCAAGTGTATGGCGGTGGTAGCTGCCTTCCTCCGCAAACGGAAGATCTTCGTCTATCCCTATCTAGACGACTGGCTCCTGAAGAGTTCCACTTCTGTTCTACTCCAGAGCCATCTTTCGTTCTGCCTCAATCTGCTACAGTCATTGGGATTACAAGTCAACTACAAAAAGTCGGTCCTCAATCCCACTCAGCGGATTCATTACCTGGGCACCTCTCTGGACTCCGCAAAGGCAAGTGTGTGTCCTTCAGAGGAGAGGTTATTATCCATGCTTCAGAAATGCCACACACTTCTCGACACTGCATTCCCCACAGCCAGGCAAGTGTCGTCACTTCTGGGGTCGATGGCTTCGTGCATTTACATTGTGCCCAATGCACGTCTTCACATGCGTCCTCTACAACAAGCGCTAGAGGATCAGTGGTCGCAGAGGTCAGGTCGCTGGGAAGATCTGATCTCTCTCCATCAAGCCGCGAAAGACTCCATCAGATGGTGGATGAAACGCTCCCATCTGCTTCACGGCGTCCCCTTCCATCAGACACCTCCGACACAGACAGTGGTCACAGATGCCTCCATGCAGGGCTGGGGTGCTCATATGGACCAGCTTCAGGTACAAGGTCTCTGGTCCAATACCGAAAAAAGTTATCACATAAACTTCTTGGAACTACGAGCAGTCCATCTGGCTCTCAAATCCCTGTATCCGTCCCTCCAAACCAGCCACGTTCAGATTCAGACAGACAACACAACAACTATGTTCTATCTGAACAAGCAAGGAGGCACCAAATCACGAGTCCTATCTCTGGAAGCTCAGTCCATTTGGCGGTGGCTACTGGCGAGAGGCCTTTCGATCATCGCTGTTCACCTGCCAGGGACCCTGAACGTGCAGGCAGACGGCCTCGGCAGAGACTTCGTCGAACCGCACGACTGGGTGCTCTATGAAGACGTCGCCCAAGAGATCTTCCGGCAGTGGGGAGTACCGGACATCGACCTTTTCGCAGACGCGGCAAACAATAAATGCCCCGTCTTCGCTTCCAGGTTTCCCCAGCAGGGATCACATGGGAATGCACTTTTGATCAGCTGGTCGCGGACATTGCTGTACGCTTTTCCTCCTCTCCCTCTCATCCCAGCGGTCATACAGAAATTCTACAGGACCAGAGCACGGATGATCCTTATAGCTCCGGAGTGGCCCCGCCAGTGGTGGTACCCGGATCTACTCCAGCTGTCAGAGGTGCCACACCGGAGATTGCCTTGCCTGCCGAACTTACTGACCAAGAACCAGGGGAGAGTGTTCCATCCCAACCTCCCCTCTCTTCGCTTGACGGCATGGCTCCTGAAGTCATCCAGTACAGACATTTAGATCTTCCGGCGGACTGTATGAACATTCTCTGAGAAGCAAAAAGGCCCTCCACTAGGAAGTCTTATGCCTTCAAGTGGAAGAGTTTCTACATTTGGTGTAGAGATAACGCCCTTGATCCAATCCAGGGTCAAGAACAGGTTATTCTCGTATTGTATTGTATTGTATTGTATGCAGCATTTATAAAGCGCAACAAACACCCAATGGGTACCTCGGCGCTACGGTACAAGATTCGGTATCAGGTGGTAGAGAGAGAAGCGAAAACTTAATACAGATGGAACAGTTCTAGAGCTAACAGGCTCTAGGAAACAGCCATGTTTTAATCTGTTTTCTAAACTGTAAAAGGTCATTTGCTTGTCTGAGCTCCAGAGGAAGACTATTCCATAACTTAGCTGCAGCAAAACTAAAGGCCATACCCCCTGCCTTGGCTCTCCGAATCTTGGGAACTTTCACCAAGTGGGCAGTGGCGGAACAAAGGCATCTCGTAGGTATATACCAATTAAAGTTCTCTTTAAGATTCTCCCCTACTTATTGTACTTGGCAAAGTCTGGTTTAAAGTATACATCTATCAGAGTCCACCTAGCTGCTATCACAGCTTATAGAAAATCTCCTACCTAGGCCTCATTCTTCCAGATGCCGGTAGTCAAAGATTTCCTAGAAGGGCTTAAAAAAGTATTTCCACCAGTGAGGTCTCCTTCCCCTCCCTGGGAACTCAACATCGTTCTCTCTAAGTTGATGGGAGCTCCTTTCGAACCTATTCATAAGGCGTCCTTGCAGCATCTGACCTGGAAGGCTGCCTTCTTAGTAGCCATCACTTCTGCCCGCAGGGTAAGTGAGATTCAGGCCCTCTGCTGCAAGGAACCTTACACTGTTTTCCATGCCAATAGAGTGGTACTACGTACTCATCCGAGCTTCCTGCCCAAGGTGGTCTCGGATTTCCACATTAATCAGGTTATCACGCTGCCCACTTTCTTTCCTCAGCCAACCACTCCCCCGGAGAGAGCTTTACATTCACTAGACCTCCGTTGGGTATTGAAATTTTATCTTGCTAAAACCCTTTCGCTTAGAAAGTCTGACAGGCTCTTTGTCAATTACGGTCCAACAAATACCGGGCTGGCTGCTTCCAAAAGGTCTATTTCTAGATGGATTGTTTCCTGCATAGCCTTGTCTTATCAGCTGTCCCACAAGGTTCTACAGGTTAGACCAAGAGCACACTCTACTAGAGGGAAAGCTTCTACTGTAGCTCTCCTTCGCAACGTTCCCATGTCTGAAATTTGCAAAGCGGCTACATGGCGCTCTATACATACCTTTACATGCCATTATTGCCTAGATTCAGATGCACAGGCCGACGCCCAGGTGGGGCAGGCCTCTTTGAGGAATTTGTTTGCATAACTGCTATGCGAATGTGATGTTAATGCATGTTCTAGATGCTGTATTGCTCGTCCACGAGACTTTGGGTATGGGCTTGCTACTCTATTCATAGATTATGACTATTGATGAGTGTGAGAAGTTGGCCTGATGTATGATGTCACTAGTTATAGTGTACACCTTATATCAGTCCAAATACCCTTATGGTGATTGGTTGTAAAGTCAACCTTATAGACCAGCTATCCTAGTGGTAGCATGGACAAGAGCAGTCTTAGGCTAAACTCTGAATGGCATGTGAAGCCAGCTGTGATACCATATATAATCCCTTGAATACCAAATGAAAGGACACCACAACAGATATATATATAAAATAAAGTGTATTTATTCTAAGCAAACCCTCAGCACTCTTTATGAGTTTCGAGGTAAGTACAACACAGTCTTATTAATGCATACAGTAAGTCACACAGGTAAGTAATACAGTTAGGCCCTAGGGGCCACGCAAACCATATACTAAATAAGTGGTATAAGAACCACTGTCACGGAAATAGAATAGGCCTAGGCCTAGGGAATCGCTGGGGCTACACTACACTAGCGTTAGTTAGGAAGTGGGAGGCCCACGGGATTCGTGTGCAGAGTGGAAACACTCACGCGTAATGCGTAAAAGTCAATAGCAATGTTACAGTTTAGAAATAGATAGATTTAGGACACTTCCGGAGTAGCTAGGAAGTTGAGACTTGAAAACTAGACACTAGGATAGTCACTATCCTGATGAGCACCGGAGTACCCAAGTTACCTAGCCCACAGGCTGCGGGTGCATAGGGGTGAAGATGCGTCGTTTTCGTCGTCGACTCCTATTGATGCCTGAAGAAAGATGCTGACAGGCAGTCAGGGGAGAGTGTCCGGTGGATCCCAAGGCTGGGATCAAGAAGAGAAGAAACCTGCAAGCAGAGGGGACAGAGTCAAGGTCACTAGCCAGTGACCACATGGAACCAGGAAGGAACCAGGCGATGTCGTGAAGAGTTGCAGGTGAAGGTGAAGCTTGTCGCTGCAGCCAGGAGGACCAGGAAGCGTCGAGGACGACCAGGACCAGGAGGCGAGCTGTCCCACGAAGGCTCTTGCTGTCGGCGGCGTCGAAGTTGGACTAGGACTCACCAAGCCTTGGCAAGCGGAACCCACGAAGAACAAAGGACTTGCTTCTGGTGCAGACCAGGAAGGTCTGGGGTGCTTCTTCTTTGCAGAGAAGCGGGAGCCAGTCTGGAGGAGCCAAACCAGCGCAGAAGATTTCAGGGAGCGTCGTCACAAAGGCCACTAGCCAGCGGGCAAGCAACCGGACAGACGCGGCAAGCAGGAAAATGCTGAAGGGCCCCACGCAGGACTCGTGGAGGGTGGGGGGCTGGTCTTCGGTGCAGATGGTGCTTGGGGTTGGGGCTTCTCAATCCCCGGTGCACAACTTCGAGGGTACCTTAGAAGCTGCGCTGTAAGTTACTAGCCACTTTTCCCAGGTAGCCGGTCCCACGTCGCTCGTCGCCTCCACGGATCTCAGCTCTGCTGCAGATGTGGATGAGGGTCGGAGAAGTCTGGAAATCAAGGCTCTGGTCGGGCTCTGCAGTCGGTTCCTCGTCGAACGTTTCACAAAGCAAAGGGTAGTCTCTTGATGGTGCCTGTTTGCACAGGGTAGCCACTCCTTGGCTACAAGGGAGATTCTTCAGTCTTCTTCTTTCGTCGAATGTCGAAGGTCCAGAGTTTCTGTTCAGTTTTGCAGGTTCAGGATAATCTAAAGTCTTGAGGCCCAACACCCACTCTTATACTAATCTGGGGGGCTGGGATACCTGCTAGGTCACGCCTTAGGGGTGGGACCTGGGAGGGGGTGGTTACACCCACTTCCCTTTGTCCAGTTTCGCGCCAGAGCTGGGGCTGGAGTGCCCCAGCGCCGGTTTGAACTGGACTATGCAAGGAACACCTTGTGTGCCCCAGGCATGTCTCATTCCTTTCAGCCCACCCTGCCCCAATACACTAAAGGCTGTCTGGGGAGGTGCTAGCACCTCCCCAAGCAGGAAACCTATTGTCCAGGCCTCCCTGGCTGGGATCACTCCCAGCTGCAGGAGGTCAGACTTGTGTCGTGGCAGCAGCATCCATTTTGTGATGCTGAGGCTTTGGTCAGAGGCTAACAGTTGAAGTATGATTTTAACATGTCTTTCCCTCTAGAAGGGGGGAATAATATTCTCATGTCCAGAAATGGCATGGGGGTATTATTCCCGAGTGTTAGACACCGTACACGACATGTTTTGATAAAGCCAAACCATAGTTACCATAACCGTCTAAGATTATAAGGCACTTTAAGAGTATATGGTAGGCTATATCATAGAACAGCTATAAGGACAAGGTTCCGAAAGCTGCAGACAGGCTCAGCTCATGCTAGAGCACCATCTCACATGTTACCAAGCACTCTGCCTCCAGGATTGTCAAGGCCTGCCATAGGAGTGACTGATAGGTACACATGCGTCTATATGTAAGTTAGGTATAGGAATACTACACCTAAGCAAGGGGTGATTACACGACCTTGCCCCAGCTGAGTGATCAGCCAGTTGTGTCAAAATGGAAGGCCAGGCCAGGGGTGGCACAATACATGCTGCAGCCCCTGGTAGGCCTAGGGTACACCTATGCCCTGGGTACCTAGGGTACACTGTACAGGGGCCAATAAGGTGATCCTATCCAAATGGGTTATGCACCTAAAGTACATAGTATTAATTTAGAGAGAGAACAGCAGGGCTGTGGGTCTGATTAGCAGGCCCACAGCCACATCTAAGTCGAAAACCAGTAAAGCAAAAGCAAAAAGTGGGGGTGAACATAGAAAGCAGACCCTACTCTCCTACACAACCCCCCCCCCAAACTTAGGGACATTAAACTAACCTTGACCAGTTGAGTCTTCATGTTCTAAGTGGAAATATCTGGAGAGTCCATCTGCATTGGCATGGTCAGTCCCAGGTCTATGTTCCACTGTGAAGTCCATCCCCTGTAGGGAAATGGACCACCTAAGAAGTTTGGGATTTTCACCCTTCATCTGATTTAGCCACAAGAGGGGCTTATGGTCTGTCTGAATCTTGAAGTGAGTGCCAAACAAGTATGGCCTCAGCTTCTTCAGGGCCCAAACCACAGCAAAGGCCTCCCTCTCAATAGCTGACCAACGTTTCTCTCTAGGGGTCAGCCTTCTACTTATAAAAGCAATGGGCTGGTCTTGACCATCTACATTCAGTTGTGAAAGAACAGCTCCCACACCTAACTCAGAAGCATCTGTCTGGACAATGAACTCTTTGGAGTAGTCTGGACTTTTCAGAATAGGTGCACTGCACATGGCCTGCTTCAGGTCATCAAATGCTTTTTGACAGCTTACTGTCCACTGAACTTTCTTTGGCATCTTCTTGGAGGTCAAGTCATTAAGTGGTGTCACTATGGACCCATAGTTCTTAACAAGCTTTCTGTAGTACCCAGACAGGCCCAAGAAAGCTCTGACCTGAGTCTGGGTAGTTGGAGGAGCCCAGTCCTTTATGGTCTGGATCTTGCTCTCCAGTGGTTGAACCTGACCCCCACCAACTAGGTGGCCCAGGTATACAACCTTGCTCTGCCCTATCTGGCACTTAGTGGCCTTGATAGTGAGGCCTGCCTTTTGCAGGGCCTCTAAAACATTCCTCAGGTGGACCAGGTGATCCTCCCAGGTGGAGCTAAAGACAGCAATATCATCAAGATAAGCTGCACAATAATCATCCAACCCAGTAAGGACTTGATTCACCAGCCTTTGGAAAGTGGCAGGTGCATTCTTCAGACCAAAGGGCATTACCACAAATTGATAATGTCCTCCTGGGGTCGAGAAAGCAGTTTTGGCCTTTGCACTCTCAGCTAGTCTGATTTGCCAGTAGCCTGCTGTTAGGTCAAATGTGCTCAAAAACTTAGCAGCTGCCAGTCTGTCAATGAGCTCATCTGCCCTAGGTATTGGGTGGGCATCTGTCCTAGTGACAGCATTGAGACCTCTGTAATCCACGCAAAACCTCATCTCTCTCTTACCATCTTGGGTGTGAGGTTTTGGCACAAGGACTACAGGACTAGCCCAAGGGCTCTCTGAAGGTTCAATGACTCCCAGTTCCAACATCTTTTGTACCTCAACTTTTATGCAGTCCCTGACATGGTCAGGTTGCCTGTAGATTTTACTCTTCACAGGCAGACTGTCACCAGTGTCCACCTCATGGGTGCACCAGTTTGTCTGACTTGGGGTCAGAGAGAACATATGTCTGTAGGCCTGCAGAACTTGTCTGCAGTCCTGTTGCTGATGGACAGTGAGGCTGTCAGAAAAGACCACACCATCAACTGAGCCATCATCAGGGTTCTGAGTCAACAGGTCTGGGAGAGGGTCACTCTCTTCCTCCTGCCCCTCATCTGTAGCCATGAGTAGCCCCATGTCTGCCCTGTCAACATATGCCTTCAATCTGTTGACATGAAGCACCCTGTGGGGGCTTCTGGGAGTCCCAAGGTCCACCAAGTAGGTGACTTCTCCCTTTTTCTCAACAATAGTGTGGGGTCCAGACCATTTGTCTTGGAGTGCTGCTGGGGCCACCGGCTCCAACACCCACACTTTCTGTCCTGGCTGGTAAACAGTCAGTACAGCCTTTTGGTCATGCCAAGCTTTTTGAAGTTCTTGGCTTGCCTCAAGGTTTTTAGAAGCCTTCTTCATATACTCTGCCATCCTGGAGCGGAGACCAAGTACATAATCCACTATGTCTAGTTTGGGTTGTCTGAGAGGTCTCTCCCATCCTTCCTTCACCAAACACAGGGGTCCTCTTACAGGATGCCCAAACAAAAGCTCAAAAGGGCTGTAGCCAACCCCCTTTTGTGGGACCTCTCTGTAAGCAAACAGAAGGCAGGGTAAAAGGATGTCCCATCTTCGCCTAAGCTTGTCTGGTAATCCTTTTATCATTCCCTTTAGGGTCTTGTTGAATCTCTCAACAAGCCCATTGCACTTTGGGTGATAGGGTGTGGTGAACTTATAGTTAACACCACACTCCTTCCACATTGCAGTCAAGTATCCTGACATAAAGTTGGCACCTCTGTCAGAAATGACCTCCTTTGGAAAGCCCACTCTGGAGAATACTCCAAGCAGGGCCCTTGCCACAACAGGAGCTGTTGTGGTCCTCAGGGGAATTGCTTCTGGGTACCTGGTGGCATGGTCCACTATCACCAGTATGAATCTGTGCCCAGATGCTGTTTGTGGGTCCATTGGTCCTACAATATCTATGCCCACTCTTTCAAAGGGGACCCCCACCACAGGTAGTGGTATGAGGGGGGCCTTTGTGGTGCCACCTGATTTGCCACTGGCTTGGCAGGTGACACAGGAGCGATAAAACTCCTTAGTATCTTCTGACATATGGGGCCAGTGAAAGTGAGGGACAAGCCTGTCCCAAGTCTTGTTCTGGCCTAAATGTCCTGCAAGGGGAATATCATGGGCCAAGGTTAGAAGGAAGCCTCTGAACTTCAGTGGTATGACCAACCTCCTGTATGCACCAGGCTTGGGGTCTCTAGCCTCTGAGTACAGTAGCCCTTCATCCCAATACACTCTATGGGTACCTTGAGCATTCCCTGCAGCCTCAGCAGCAGCCAGCTGTCTGAGGGGTTCAAGAGAGGGGCAGTCTAATTGAGCCTGCCTCAGATCTGCCCTGGAAGGTCCCCCTGTCCCAAGAAACTCAACCTGATCAGGTTCAAGTTCTTCTAGGACAGTTCCTTCAGGGCTCTCAGAATCATCCTCCTGGGAGGGCTGATCCACCACCTGAGGCAGGGGGGAAGGCACAGCCTTAACCCTACTGCTCTTTCTCTTGGATTGTGACTGGTCCATAGTTTCAGGATCCAGCACTTGTTCAGTGTTGCACTTTTTGGCCTGTGACCTGGTCACAGCAAGGACATGTGCATCTATCCCCAGCATTTCTGCATGGGTCCTATACTCCACTTCAGACCAAACTGAAGTTTCAAGATCATTGCCCAGTAAACACTCTACAGGAAGGTCTGAACTAACAACAACTTTCTTGAGGCCAGTTACCCCTCCCCAGGAGAAGTTAACAATAGCCACACTATGGGAGGTAGTGGCATTGCTAGCGTTGGTCTCTAGGTAATTCTCACCTAGTATGATCTGTCCAGGGTCCACAAACGCAGGTGTCACCATTGTGACACTAGCCCCAGTGTCCCTGTAGGCCTGAGCCATTCTTTGGTTGATAAAAGGTGTCTGTCTGTACTTGCCCAGGTTACTGGGGCCTACAGTAGAGGACAAAGCTAAGTCCCCATCACAGATCAGGACAGCCTGAGTAGGTACTCTGACTAGGCCAGAATCCTCCTCAGTTCCCAGGGTTAACCCTACTACACCCTTTTGCTGGGAACCACCACTTACAGCTGAACTAGGGGGTACAGTTGCCTTAGGGGCAATGGTGGCTGGGGGCTTATCCTTTTTGGTGCACTCACTAAACCAATGTGAGGTAGACTTACAATAGTTGCACCATGGTTTCTTTTGGCCTTCTTTCTTCTTATCCTTTTTGGAACCACCCTCCCCCTGAGCCTTTTGGGGGCCTGGTGAAGACTTCTGGTCTTTTTGTTTCTGCTCATTACCCTTCTGGTCTGCCTTTTTCTGATCACCGCCCTGGTTCTGGTTTTTCTGCTTAACTCTAGTCCTGACCCATCTATCTGCCTTCTTTCCCAATTCTTGGGGAGAAGTCAGATCAGAATCAATCAGGTGTTGATGCAATAGCTGGTTTTGACAGTTGTTAAGTATTTGTTCTCTCATGATCAAATTATACAATCCTGTATAGTCCTTAACCTTACTTCCCATTAGCCAGCCTTCCAGAGCCTTAGTGGCACAATCTACAAAGTCAGTCCAGTCCTGAGTCTGTGTCTTCTGGGTATCCCTGAACAACAACCTGTATTGTTCAGTGGTTAGGCCAAACCCATCAATCAGAGCACTCTTCAGGACAGTGTAATTATCTGCATCCTCATCACTAACTGTGAGGAGCTTGTCTCTTCCTTTCTCAGAGAAGGAGAGCCACAAGATAGCTGCCCACTGACTTTGGGGCACCTGCTGTACTTTGCAAGCTCTCTCCAAAGCAGTTATCCATTTGTGGATGTCATCCCCACACTTGTAGGGAGGGACAATCTTGCTCAGGTTTCTATTATCATAGTGCCTGTCTCTATCTCTAGGAATGTTGCTGCCACCAGTGGGTTCTAACCCACTTAACTTTTGTTCTCTAGCCAGAGCAAGCTTTTCTTTGGCAAGGGCAAGTTCTTCCCTCTGAATCCTCAGATTAGCCTCCCTCATTCTGGCTGCATGCTCCTTTCTCTCAGGTGAAGTCATTCCCCTGTGAGAGGAAGCATTAGAGATGTTAGAGACATGGGAGTGGATGGATTCCCTGGAAGGGGATCTGTCCCTCCTGCTTCTCTGTGAATGTCTACTTGTGGGTCTGTATGGGGGGATCCCATGCAAACTCCCATGTAAACTTAAGTTAGCCTGGCTAAGTCTCCTTACTTGGCTCTGGCTGTCTACCTCCCCATCTGAAGCCCCATCTGACTCCTCTGTGGTGGGTAGACCCTCCTCTGTGCCTAGGGCACCTTCCTGAGATGCCCTCTGAGCATCATACTCCTCTAGGAGTTGTCTTAACTGAAGGAGGGTAGGGTTTGCACCCTGTTTTATTCCTCTGGAGGTACACAATTGTCTCATCTCCTGGAATGTTAAGGTATCATACCTAGAGGGGGTCTTCTGCAGACCTGCCCCTCCTGAGAGAGCATCTACTTGATCTCCTCCCAGAGGCATGATCTAGTGAGGGTGTGGTGTGTGCACCTACCTACACTAGTTGTTTCTACTAAACCTCTCTAGTAGTTGTAGTCAGGGTGTGTTACTCCCTTCAACCTACAACCACTAAGTCCAGTAGGACTTAAGTATTATAAACTATGTTATATGTACCTAGACAATATCTGTGTGATCTTTCAATTTAGTATCTCAAGATTACAATGGTATTACAACAGCAAGCTCAGATCCCAACCGCTGCTCACCAATGTGAGAAGTTGGCCTGATGTATGATGTCACTAGTTATAGTGTACACCTTATATCAGTCCAAATACCCTTATGGTGATTGGTTGTAAAGTCAACCTTATAGACCAGCTATCCTAGTGGTAGCATGGACAAGAGCAGTCTTAGGCTAAACTCTGAATGGCATGTGAAGCCAGCTGTGATACCATATATAATCCCTTGAATACCAAATGAAAGGACACCACAACAGATATATATATAAAATAAAGTGTATTTATTCTAAGCAAACCCTCAGCACTCTTTATGAGTTTAGAGGTAAGTACAACACAGTCTTATTAATGCATACAGTAAGTCACACAGGTAAGTAATACAGTTAGGCCCTAGGGGCCACGCAAACCATATACTAAATAAGTGGTATAAGAACCACTGTCACGGAAATAGAATAGGCCTAGGCCTAGGGAATCGCTGGGGCTACACTACACTAGCGTTAGTTAGGAAGTGGGAGGCCCACGGGATTCGTGTGCAGAGTGGAAACACTCACGCGTAATGCGTAAAAGTCAATAGCAATGTTACAGTTTAGAAATAGATAGATTTAGGACACTTCCGGAGTAGCTAGGAAGTTGAGACTTGAAAACTAGACACTAGGATAGTCACTATCCTGATGAGCACCGGAGTACCCAAGTTACCTAGCCCACAGGCTGCGGGTGCATAGGGGTGAAGATGCGTCGTTTTCGTCGTCGACTCCTATGGATGCCTGAAGAAAGATGCTGACAGGCAGTCAGGGGAGAGTGTCCGGTGGATCCCAAGGCTGGGATCAAGAAGAGAAGAAACCTGCAAGCAGAGGGGACAGAGTCAAGGTCACTAGCCAGTGACCACGTGGAACCAGGAAGGAACCAGGCGATGTCGTGAAGAGTTGCAGGTGAAGGTGAAGCTTGTCGCTGCAGCCAGGAGGACCAGGAAGCGTCGAGGACGACCAGGACCAGGAGGCGAGCTGTCCCACGAAGGCTCTTGCTGTCGGCGGCGTCGAAGTTGGACTAGGACTCACCAAGCCTTGGCAAGCGGAACCCACGAAGAACAAAGGACTTGCTTCTGGTGCAGACCAGGAAGGTCTGGGGTGCTTCTTCTTTGCAGAGAAGCGGGAGCCAGTCTGGAGGAGCCAAACCAGCGCAGAAGATTTCAGGGAGCGTCGTCACAAAGGCCACTAGCCAGCGGGCAAGCAACCGGACAGACGCGGCAAGCAGGAAAATGCTGAAGGGCCCCACGCAGGACTCGTGGAGTGTGGGGGGCTGGTCTTCGGTGCAGATGGTGCTTGGGGTTGGGGCTTCTCAATCCCCGGTGCACAACTTCGAGGGTACCTCAGAAGCTGCGCTGTAAGTTACTAGCCACTTTTCCCAGGTAGCCGGTCCCACGTCGCTCGTCGCCTCCACGGATCTCAGCTCTGCTGCAGATGTGGATGAGGGTCGGAGAAGTCTGGAAATCAAGGCTCTGGTCGGGCTCTGCAGTCGGTTCCTCGTCGAACGTTTCACAAAGCAAAGGGTAGTCTCTTGATGGTGCCTGTTTGCACAGGGTAGCCACTCCTTGGC
Source organism: Triturus cristatus (assembly GCF_964204655.1). NCBI lineage: Eukaryota > Metazoa > Chordata > Amphibia > Caudata > Salamandridae > Triturus > Triturus cristatus. Next base: position 64,035,272 of record NC_140591.1, on the reverse strand, counting down.
TACAAGGGAGATTCTTCAGTCTTCTTCTTTCGTCGAATGTCGAAGGTCCAGAGTTTCTGTTCAGTTTTGCAGGTTCAGGATAATCTAAAGTCTTGAGGCCCAACTCCCACTCTTATACTAATCTGGGGGGCTGGGATACCTGCTAGGTCACGCCTTAGGGGTGGGACCTGGGAGGGGGTGGTTACACCCACTTTCCTTTGTCCAGTTTCGCGCCAGAGCTGGGGCTGGAGTGCCCCAGCGCCGGTTTGAACTGGACTATGCAAGGAACACCTTGTGTGCCCCAGGCATGTCTCATTCCTTTCAGCCCACCCTGCCCCAATACACTAAAGGCTGTCTGGGGAGGTGCTAGCACCTCCCCAAGCAGGAAACCTATTGTCCAGGCCTCCCTGGCTGGGATCACTCCCAGCTGCAGGAGGTCAGACTTGTGTCGTGGCAGCAGCATCCATTTTGTGATGCTGAGGCTTTGGTCAGAGGCTAACAGTTGAAGTATGATTTTAACATGTCTTTCCCTCTAGAAGGGGGGAATAATATTCTCATGTCCAGAAATGGCATGGGGGTATTATTCCCGAGTGTTAGACACCTTACACGACATGTTTTGATAAAGCCAAACCATAGTTACCATAACCGTCTAAGATTATATGGCACTTTAAGAGTATATGGTAGGCTATATCATAGAACAGCTATAAGGACAAGGTTCCGAAAGCTGCAGACAGGCTCAGCTCATGCTAGAGCACCATCTCACATGTTACCAAGCACTCTGCCTCCAGGATTGTCAAGGCCTGCCATAGGAGTGACTGATAGGTACACATGCGTCTATATGTAAGTTAGGTATAGGAATACTACACCTAAGCAAGGGGTGATTACACGACCTTGCCCCAGCTGAGTGATCAGCCAGTTGTGTCAAAATGGAAGGCCAGGCCAGGGGTGGCACAATACATGCTGCAGCCCCTGGTAGGCCTAGGGTACACCTATGCCCTGGGTACCTAGGGTACACTGTACAGGGGCCAATAAGGTGATCCTATCCAAATGGGTTATGCACCTAAAGTACATAGTATTAATTTAGAGAGAGAACAGCAGGGCTGTGGGTCTGATTAGCAGGCCCACAGCCACATCTAAGTCGAAAACCAGTAAAGCAAAAGCAAAAAGTGGGGGTGAACATAGACAGCAGACCCTACTCTCCTACAATGAGTATCCCCTGGATGAGAAGGATTAGTTACTTACCTGTAATCCTAGTTCTCAACCAGGGGTATACTCATCAAAGTCATAAGCGACCCACCCACCTCCCCGGACGAGCATTCTTCTCAAGTTATTGTTTAATGATTGCAGATCTACTCAGGTGCGGGTGCACCGTCAAAAAGAACTGACCTAACTGTCACCTGTGGTGCATCATGGGAGCAAGGGGTCTCCTGCAGGTCTTAAAGGCACGGTCTCCCTACTCTAATGCCTTAAAGGCAAGGTGTCAGTTTTCTTGATACTCTACTGCAGCCTACAGGCAAATGCCTGCAATTACAAGTTTGCTTTATGGCAATAATGCATTATTGTGAGACAATTGGTTTAGTGCTTCCTTTTTTTCCTTATGGGTTAGGGGTACTACAATGCAAACCTATGTAATTTCATCCTTTTTGCCATGTTTGAAACATTTTAGGCTGCATGTATATGTTTTCACATATGCATATATATATATGTATATCATTACCAGTCTCTCTCCTGGACGAAGAGAGTGTAACAACAGCTCCGGGGGATCAAACAAAAGGCTTTATTGATGTTAAAGCGCTGGCAATCCAAAGGTCCCTGAAACGCTAGGCAGACGCTTTTCAGCTTTAATTAGCTTTCATCAGTGCCCCATTTCAGTGTCCTCAATGTTTCAGGAGATCTGCTGCTCTGTTGTTCAAAAAATGATCACACCCCATCACGTGATCACTGGCTCCTCCTATGCCTCACAGCTGCAAGGCACCTCGCACTTCTCCTGCTGCTGCACTGCATTCTGGGCATTGGAGTTCACCTATGGAGCCCAATACAGTGACGGGACTTCCAAAACATCAAATGATGCCACCAAACAGTGTTGGACGGTGCTCCCTCGCCGCTGCAGCTCTACAGCAGGTAAAGTCCTTCGTTTGTCCCCCTTATCAGGCAGAATAAATTCTGCCTACTCTCTCCCCAATGTAAAAATTACCCCTATGTAGGGCACTGGGGGGGCGACGCGTAGCAGTTTTATGCACACACCAAAGGTAGCAGGAAAAACGCGTTGCTCCAAATCGAGAGGGTGGTCACTCAGCCAGCACCTGCTTGCTGGCGAAAATGTCATTACCAGTCTCTCTCCTAGACAAAAAGAGTGTGACAACAGCTCCGGGGAATCAAACAAAAGGCTTTATTGATCTTAAAGCGCTGGCAATCCAAAGGTCCCTGAAACGCTAGGCAGACGTGTTTCAGCTTTAATTAGCTTTCATCAGTGCCCCATTTCAGTGTCCTCAATGTTTCAGGAGATCTGCCGCTCTGTTGTTCAAAAAATGATCATACCCCATCACGTGATCACTGGCTCCTCCTATGCCTTACAGCTGCAAGGCACCTCGCGCTTCTCCTGCTGCTGCACTGCATTCTGGGCATTGGAGTTTACCTATGTGCCCAATACAGTGACGGGACTTCCAAAACATCAAATGATGCCACCAAACAGTGTTGGACGGTGCTCCCTCGCCGCTGCAGCTCTACAGCAGGTAAAGTCCTTTGTTTTTCCCCTTATCAGACAGAATAAATTTTGCCTACTCTCTCCCCAATGTAAAAATTACCCCTATGTAGGGCACTGGGGGGGTGACGCGTAGCAGTTTTATGCACACACCAAAGGTGGCAGGAAAAACGCGTTACTCCAAATCGAGAGGGTGGTCACTCAGCCAGCACCTGCACGCTGGCGAAAATATCATTACCAGTCTCTCTCCTAGACAAAGAGAGTGTGACAACAGCTCCGGGGGATCAAACAAAAGGCTTTATTGATGTTAAAGCGCTGGCAATCCAAAGGTCCCTGAAACGCTAGGCAGACGCATTTCAGCTTTTATATATGTATATATATGTATTTTCTATATGCTCCGGGATCCCGCATGTGGGTGGGGATAATTCATAGATTATGACTTTGATGAGTATACCCCTGGATGAGAACTAGGATTACAGGTAAGTAACTAATCCTTACTGTACTACCACTTGCACTGGTGCTAGGCAGCGCAGGTGCCTTAGAGGTAGTGGTAGTAGTTTCCTTGGTGTTGGCCTTAGGACAATCAGCATCTCTTGTCCAATGGATTTTTAATTTACATGCGTAACACCAAGGTTTCTTTTTACACTTCTTGGAGTTTTGGGTCTCACCCCCAGATGCAGGTTTTTGGGGACCTTGAGAAGATTCTTTTTGGCTTTACCCTTCTCCCCACCGTTCTCTTGGGATTTAGAAGAAACTTGCTTCTTCTGGTCACCTTCACCACCATGATTCTTCTGCTTAACCCTGGTGCAGACTCATTTGTCTACCTTCTTTCCCAATTCTCGAGGAGAGGTCAGATCAGAGTCCACCAGGTATTGGTGCATTTGTTGATTCTGACAATTGTTAAGGATGTGTTCCCTCATTAACAAATTATACAATACCTCACAGTCCTGCACCTTGCTTCCATGAAGCCAGCCTTACAGACCCTTAATAGCATTGTCTCTGAAATCAACCCAGTCTTGAGTGTGTGCCTTCTTGGCATCCCTGAACTTAACTCTGTATTGTGCAGTGGTTAAGCCAAACCCATGTGTGAGGGCACTCTTTAGGATTGAGTAATTGTCAGCATCCTCTTCTCTAACAGTGAGGAGCTTGTCTCTCCTTTTATTAGCAAAGGAAAGCCACAGGATAGCTACCCACTCCCCTTGAGGGACCTTCAGAACTTTACAGGACCTCTCTAAAGCAGTGATTCATTTATGGATATCTCCCCCTCCTGGTAAGGAGGAACTATCCTGCTCGAGTTCCTAGTATCAAAGGAGCATTTCCTAGCCTTCTGGACTTCGAGGGTCTCTTTATCAAGGGCCAACTGTTCTTGCCTGAGCTTGAGTATAACGCCCTCAAGTTTGATCAGATGGTATTGCATCTCTGAAGAGTCCTCCCTCTTGCTAGAAACTGAGGTTTCTTTGAAATTCCCAGAAGCATTGGAATTAGCGAGGAGGACCTAGAACTCCCTTGTATCACCCGTACCCTCCCAGGAGGAACAAAGGTGGACCTACCTCTGGACACACCCTCTATATCATCTGTACTTTTTCCTGGGAGTTCACCAAGGTAGAGTTCAGACTCCTCGTGTTCATGATCAGAATTAAGGTCACCAGGGGCGACCCATCCTGACCCATCTTCTGGAGCATTCCCACACACTTCTGACCAATCAGTATTCTGGTGGTCATCTAGGATAAGTAACTCTAAGAGGTGCGTAGTGGTGGGGTTACTACCTGTCTTCAGTCTCCTAGAGATACACTGGGTCCTCAGTTCCTGGTACTTAAGACCACTGTATGTAGAGGATTGGGACCCATTCGTTTCCATAACTAAATACATGGGGGCCGATTCCGATCCTGGAGAAACCGGGTACGAATCGTCGGACGGAGCGTTTTCTCCGTCCGACTCGTACCCGGTAAAAACACCATACAAACATGCAAGTACGATTCGTACGGAAACACCATTTCCGTACGAATCGTACAAAACACCGACCGACAAAAAAATACATCCGAATGTGATCCGGGACAGCGCATACGCGACATGCGGACGGAGTTAGGCAGCCTTTTACGTAGCAGCAAGTACGATTCGTACCGACAGCACTCCGGACGGCAATATTTTTACGGCACCCAAGAAGTGCCGGAAAAGCCAAGTACGCCACGAAGCGTGAGGAAAAGGGGGCCCGGTACACGCCGAACACCCCCCCAGCCCCCCGCGGATGTACGCGCCGGACCCCCAGCCCCCCCCCCGCGGACGGACGCCTCAGACCCCCAGCCCCCCCGTGGACGGACTCGCCGGACCCCCAGCCCCCCGTGGACGGATGCGCCGGACCCCCAGCCCCCCCCGCGGACGGACGCGCCGGACCCCCACCCCCCCACGGACGGACGCGCCGGACCCCCAGCCCCCCGCGGATGTACGCACCGGACCCCCACCCCCCGTATGTACGCACTGGGGGTCCGCGCCGTACATACGGGGGTGGGGGTCCGCGCCGTACATACGGGGGTGGGGGTCTGCACCGTACATACGGGGGTGGGGGTCTGCACCGTACATACGGGGGGTGGGGGTCCGCACCGTACATACGGGGGGGTGGGGGTACGCACCGTACATACGGGGGGTGGGGGTCCTCACCGTACATACAGGGGTGGGGGTCCACACCGTACATACGGGGTGGGGGTCCGGCACGTCCGTCCGCGGGGAGGCTGCGGGTCTGGCGCGTCCGTCCACGGGGGGGCTGGGAGTCCGGCGCGCCCGTCCGCGGGCGGCTGGGGGTCCGGCGCGTACATCCGCGGGGGGCTGGGGGGTGTTCGGCTCGTATGCGGGCACATGTTTGGACGCCTACATGGTTGCTATAGAGGTTCGCTCCGTACGGTGTTTTTACCATACAGTTGTGCATTCGGACGGACGGGACTGATCGTACTTGCGCGTTCGGACTTCGGGGTCCCGATTCGTAGGTAAAACTGTCCGGGGACGTGTCGGACACTTTTTCCGACCCGGGGACGTGTCGGGGAATTTTCCCAATGCGATTCGTATGAAGTTTTTTACATACGAATCGTACTTGCCAGTTTGTACGGGACTTGTACGATTCGTACGTAAAAAAATCCGGATACGATTCGTACGGGGAATATTTTACACGGATCGGAATCGGCCCCCATGGTGTCTAGGTTTAATGTGGTGTTGCACCTACCTACCCTAGTGAAAACTAAGATTGGGGACAGGGTTGTGCTAGACCCTTAACAACCAATCTAAAAGTTCAGTAGAACTTACTTGTCTACTAAAATATTTTATATGTGCCTAATGCTAGTGATGGCTTTTCATTTAATCCACACCTAGATTAGCTGGTAAAACAGTGCAAGCTTTAATCCCAACAGCTGCACACCAATGTAGGTGGCTGGCTAGGTATATGTTGCTCACTTATGTAAGTGTAGCACCCTGCACTAATCCAGACAACCCTTATGGTGATTTTAGTGGTCTTAGACACCCTTAGAAAACTCTCTAAGTGGTAGTTGTGGAGAGCAGCCCCTGGTGGACTCTAATCTGACCTCTCCCTAAGAATTGGGAAAGAAGGCAGACAAATGAGTCCGCACCAGGGTTAAGCAGAAAGGTCAGGGTGGTGGTGACCAGAACAAAGATGCTTCCAAAACCCAAAAGAAAGGTGGGGATAAGTCTAAAGGGAAGCCCTCTGAAGGTCTCTAAAAGAATCCCTCTGGGGCGAGTCCCAAACTCCTTCTTCCCCTGGAAAGAAACCTTATTGCTATGGTTGAAAAGTGAAAGGCCACAAGAAATAGGACTCCAATTGCCCCAAGGCCAGCAATAAGGATACTACTACTATTACTATTAGTACTACTACTACTACTACACCCCCTAGTGCCCCGAATAGTAGTCCCCCATGTGGTAGTAGTTCACCCAAAAGTTTAATTGGATTCTCATGGGGTACTGAGGTTTAAAACTGGCCTAGCTAGATCCCCTACACAGGCCACCTTAGTCTGTGATGGTGGCATGAGGTTTGCCACTTTTACTATAAGTCCCAATAGCTCAGGCAAATACAGACACAAGCCTCTGATTAATGGTCAGAAAGCTGTAGCCTATAAAAGGGCTAGTGTCACCATGGTAACAGGAAAACTGGTGTCCCCACTTCTGCTTTTACCTAGGTACATTGACCAACACCCTATAAGATTAGGACAGATCATCCCATGGCCAAAGTTAATCTCAGCTGGGGAGGGGTCACTGGCCCTAATAGGGTTACAGTGTCCCCCAACTTGCCTGTATATTTTATCTTATGTTATATGGGATTTGTAACGCTCACAGCTACTCAAAAGAGTGTCTTTGCGCAAGCCCAGTGGGAAGAGAACAGAAGAGAAAATAGAGGCTAGATAAAAAGGAAGGTCTTAAACCTCTTCCTCAAGATCTTAGGATCCTGAATCCATCGTAAGTCCAGTGGGAGTACGTTTCAGGCCACAGCTGCCATATACGCAAAGGCGCTGCCAGCTACCCTTTTAAGGCTGAACCTTGGAGTGTATGCCAAAAGCTTTATAGCAGAGTGAAGATGCCTGGAAATGTTTCTAATGCTTTGGAAGTTTGCCTCTTGGGCAATGATTTGGAAACTTCAGCCTGGACTGAAGTGGAACTGAAGGCCCACCTAGAAATGGTAGGCCTCTCTGAGCAGGTTGGTGTGACCCTTAGGGCCCCAGTCCAACCACAGGGAATTTCAAGAGCAGTGGAGCCTGGAAGAATGGTCCACTCTGCTCCCATAGAGAGCAAGAGGGAGGAAGACAGTCTTTCACCCCCAGACTTTAGGCAATTGTCAGCCTCATCATCGAACTGATCCTACGCCTTGTGAAGAAACTGCCCTGGAGGAGGTCCGGCCTGTCCTGGCAGAGTCACTGAGGGCAGGGGGACCTTCCAAGGATTTACCCAGTCTGGAGCATGTTTCCTGCCCCTCTCTACCAGGTCTCAGTCAGCCTAAGGCTGCAGAGATCAGGGATGTCAGTGGACCCCACAGGGCCCACTGCCATGAGGAATCCCCTCATCCACAGATTCGGGACCCCAGCCTAGTAGTACTAGCTAGGTGGATACGCCTCAACAATCTGAGGGATTCCTACTACACTTAGCAATTGACATCCCTCAAATGGACTCTGTTGGGCAAAGTAAAACCTGGGACAAAGCTGTCCCAAACCTTCACTGGCCCTCCAGTGTTGCAGCCAAACAGGATTAACCAAAGCTGTAAGCAACCAAAGGTTGACTCCTAGGGATAAGTACAGATCAGTCATAGAGGGAAAGGCCTCTGTTGTGGCCAGTGTTCTGAGGAAGCCAAGAGCAACCTGGTTAGGGCCTCACTTCCCTAATCAGACACCCCACAAGCCTCTCTCTTGGCTCAAACAGCTGACCGGTAGACACCCAAACTTTTGAGAGGAGCCAAGCCCCTACTGGGGAGGAACTACTCAGTGACCAATAAGATAGGGAATGCAGGACCTTCCTTATATGCCCACTTAGGAAATAAAGCCTCAACTGGGCAAGGTAAGCCTTATCTGCTTTCGTATGGGGGGGGTATGTAGGAAGGTAGGATCCTACTGCATGGTTCCCCCACTTTTTGCATGGTGTTTTTATGTTTGCTGACTAGTCTGACTGGGATCCTGCGAATCCGGGCCCTTAGTATCTGTGCTTTCTCCCCTAAATTGGTTATGTTGAGTACTTAGTTACATCCCAGATAGGCTACTGGTGTCCTCCTATGAGTACCTAGTATATGGCACTGAGGTATCCAGGACATAAGTACACCAGGGGTCCCTCATGGGCTGAAGCATGTATCATGCCACCCATGAGAGACCACTCAAACGGTGACTACAGGCCTGCCATTGCAGCCTGTGTAAGCTGGTGCTAGCACCACTTACAACAGATACAGATTTCCCTTTATCTGAGGTCACTGTACTTAAAACCTATAAGTCACCCCTAAGGCAGGCCTTTCAATCCTGAAAGCAGGGTGCTCGGTTCTAAGTGTGAGGGTGCCCCTGCATGAACAAGACAACCCTATAACCTACGAAGTCTATTCTTGGGGTTGTAACTGCATCCGCCATATAATATATAGCGGGCCATGCATCATTTCGCAATGACCATCTCTCAACTGGCTGTAACGAACCCTGTCATGTTTGGTATCAAACATGCTAGAATCATACCTCCACACCGTAAGCGGTGTGAGAGGTATGATTCCATGCACAGTAAAGCTCCTCCGGGAGGTCCTCAGTGCTCCCGGTACCAGTCTTCCAGAACCGAACAGAAAGCTAGGGCTGCTGCCGACCAAAGACATGTTTCTGCCCTCCTGCTGCTGAGTCAGGCTCGAGCAGGGGAAGGCAGAACAATAGATCTCTTGACACAGGGAAGTGTGACCACCTCCCAGTCAGGGTTTAGTGTATGGGGACAGGGTGAGGGCGCTTGCCAGCGCCACTGAGACTGCAGGAAGGGCACATTTGATGCCCTCCTGGCATAGTCCAGTTCAAACCAGTTCAGGGAGCTGTTGGCTCCCGCTCTGGCGTGAAACTGGACAAAGGACATAGGAGTATCCTCATTGTCCAGCCCCTCCCCTGGGAGGGAACACTGAATCGTCCCAGCCCTTTCCTTAGAGTACTTAAGGGCCTACCTGTGGGTGAGTCCCTAGATTCATCGTGGAACAAGATTCAGATCAAGATACCACTTTATCTTTGACCGTCTGGGCACTCTGGACTTCGCTGGACTCTGCTCTGGGTAACGAGGTTGCAACTGGGAAGACTGCTGCTGCTCCTGGTCTCGCTGTCCTGCTCATCTGCTGCAACGTCTGTGCCTGTGCTCCATAAAGGATCCTTCCAAGGCCTGTGGACATCCAAGACACTTGAAGGAATCTCCCTTGAAGTGATGGAGTCACTTCCCTGCATCTGCCGGCACCGCAACCAAGCTGATCGGTCTGCTGCTCCTGGGCTCCCATGGACCCCAAAAGGCTCAGCAACACAGGTGGTGGTTCTTCAACCCCCTCGTGGCCTGCACTGTCTTCTCACCGAGTTTGAAGCCAGTACCCCTCGTCGGAACCGCAGGAACCAAAACCCTGTACACCACTTCAGCTTGTTGTTGCAAAGGCTTGTTGGCTGTCTTCCTCAGAGATCTTCGGGCTCCACATAACCTAAACCTCAAGCATCTCCTGTGACCACGATACTTGTCCTCACTTCATCACTTGCATCTTGGGCCTGCATCTTTGGTGAGCTGCTCGAGGTTCTCTTGCGACTCCAGCGCCTCCGGTCTGTAGGTCCTCTTGAAGGTGTTCTTTGATTCCAGTAGGCTCCCCTGGTTGTGGTGGGCCTACTCTGATTACCCTGGTTGTGGTGAATCACTTGGACCTTGCTGGTCCCGACTCTGCACCTTTTTCGCTTGTCACGTTGGTTGCGGTTGCCAAGGCTTGTTGGTGCTCCTGGCAGACACTGACCCGTCAACTATCGAAATCCGATATTGGACAGCTCATGAATGGCTCCTGGTCTTCCACGGTGTCACCTGGTCCAATCAGCTGCAGCTCCAAGGTCATCGTCAACTCTCCTGCATCTCCAGACATCAGTGGGTATCCGTCTTCCGTGCCTCCTGGTCACTGGTGAGTGGCATAGACTCTGTCATCTCTGCTTGCAGGTACTTCTAAACTTGAATCCACTTTTGGGTTCCATCGGACACTTTCACCTTCTTAGCCAGCGGCATCTTCCTGAAGTCTTTCATTGAGTTTGTTGGCACTTTCTGGATCCAATTCACAGCTATGCACCGGCTTCCCTGGTGTAGGTATCATGGTTTCTAGGGTATTCACGGGTGGGGTGGCTCTCCAACCTTCTGTCTTCCACAGGGTTTCTTCAGGGTCCACTGGGAAGGGTCCTTCTTCTTTAAAATTGCAACTGCAACGTACCCATTGATTCGAATTGAGTACGCAGTTGTGTTCCCACTCTGCACACGGCCTCCATGGGGTTCCTGGGTACTTACCTCATGTGATTCCTTGGGTCCCCAGCACTTCTTCGTCCTCTGTGTATGACTTTGACTCCAGTCATGGTTCTCATTCCTTTATTTTGATATATGGTTTGATCTCACCCGGAGACCACTGTGTATTCGTGCTACTTATCTGTTTTTATTTGCAAAGTATTGTGTGCATTGTGTATATCTCCGGCTAGGAGATATATGTATGTGTTAGTGAGTGTCTTATAATAAATACATATTTTTATAAATACACTGTGTGGTTCTTTTTCACTTAATCTATACCAATGAGATCACATTCTGGTACCACAAGCTGCTTTACACTCCTTGTGGACTAAGTCTGAAGGCTGTTCTCAACAACTACTACTTAGAGAGCTTTCTAATGTTGTCTTAGACCACTAAAGCTTTTTAAGGTTGTCTTAGACCACTAAAATCACGATAAGCGTTGTCTGGATTAGTGCAGGGTGCTACACTTACATAACTGAGCACCATATACTAAGCCAGCCTCATACACCGTTTCACATACCACCTGTAGTATCCAGTCAAGCCAAGGAATGCCCTGACTTGAGTCTAGATTGTTAAAGCTTCCCAGTCCAGGAGGGCCTGGATCTTGGGATTTGAAGGTTGCACTTGGCCTCCGCCAACAAGGTTTCCTTCCCTATCTGGCGTTTGGATGCCTTGATAGGATCACTGACATAATATTAAATACCAAAATATCCCCATACACAAATATTGACACAAAAAAATTGATAGCCAAAATATCGACATCCTATCTTTATAATGTGAATGACTCAAATATCGAAAAAAATCAATGTACAAAATATCGTTTTTTTATATATAATAAATAATAATAAATAAGAAAATTAACTTTAAAAAAATTATTTAGATGTAATGTACATTTAAAAACATATAATAAAAACATTTAATTAAAAAAATGTAAACATACTTATATAAAAAGTATTATATAAATGTATATTTACTTTAAAACAATTAATAAACTAAGAATTGTCATTTATTTTAAAATGTTATAAATATATATTTACATTTACAAATATATATATATATATATATATATATAACGGCTAGTTTATGACACGAATAAACCTACCTTTGTTGATTGGACCTTTCGTTTCCCTGGTGTAATTTTTTGCTCCACGAGCGCCTTTGGAATTCCGTTTTTTGGATATATTGAATGCCGGTTGTCTCCGCCGGTCCGCGCCACCCCTCCCAAGGGGGCTTGAACTTCGGAAGGAGTAACTCGGTGAAAGATATATATATATATATATATATATATATATATATATTACCTACTGGCGGTCGCCAGTAGGTAGTTATAGTTAGGACCACGTTTCCATAGGAAATCCGCAACATTCTATTTTGAATAACTTTGGCGCCGGTCGACGAATCCTCGCGAATTTTTCAAAATAGGTGGGGCGCTACGCTCCGCTCCTACCCTGACAGTCTCGGGGGGATTCGTCAAGCGGGGGCTGAGATAAAAGGGGGGTCCCAAAACGCGTTTTTCCCATGCATTTTTCCATAGGACCTTTAGACAGGGCTACAGCCCGAACGGCTGAACAGAATTACTTGAAATTTGGCAGAGAGGTAGTCCTCAGGTCAAGGAAGTGCCTTTTGTAGGTTTGGTGTAAATCTGTTCAGTATATTCTGAGAAAATAGCCTTTAAATCAATATATATATCTGAGCCAGCTTACGGTGCGCTTACGGTACGCTTACCGTACGCGTACGGTGGCGTGCGCGAGCGCGATTCTGATTGGCTCTTAGATCTTAGTAAACATTCGAATCGGCCAAAACCAGGAAGCGGCGGCCGCCATTTTCTCTCTCGCACTGAGAGTGATGATGAAAATACAAAGCACAAAAACATGTAAAGGGGCTGTTTAGACAGCTCCCACACACATAGCCATGTTGAGGGAGTCCCCAAAGATCCCCCAAGGCCAAAAACGGAATTTTTTTTTTTTCGCTAATTTCGCCGATTACGCTTACCGTACGTGTACGGTAAAAAATTATATATAAAAAACAATAATCCACACTCTCCCCACCCCATGTGCAATTGGTGGCCGAAGGCCACCAATTGTGCATAGCTTATAACAGATGAGATAAACTATAATATTTTTAAAAAAAAATAATAAAAAAAAAAATTATCCACACTCTGTCCACCCCGTGTGCAAATGGTGCCCGAAGGGCACCATTTGTGCATGGCTTACAAAAATTACGAAAAATTAAAATATTACCTTTCAAAACGAAGTGCATCATATGTCCTCCATGTGCGCACGGTGCGCGAAGCGCATCGTGCGTACATGGCCCATCTAGCGTAACGTGGGCACTAACTGCGTAAAGTGGACGCGCGGTGCGCAAAGCGCACCGCGTGCTTACTGTGCGCGCACGGTGCGCGCACGGAACGAACTGCGTTAAGTGGGCGCGCACGCCACGAATGGCGTAAAGTAACTTAGCATTTAAAAAACCGTACAAATTCACTGAAAAAACCATAGGTTTCACACACGTTATAGTTAGGAATTAGCATTTAAAAAACCTTGCAAATTCACTGAAAAAACCATAGGTTTCACACATGTTATAGTTAGCGGAAATTTTACTGATAAAAAACCAATGAAATTCCCCCGTTATAGTTAGTGCAGGCAACTATAACTCACGCGACCGCAATCTTCTGCTGATGACATATGTGTCTTTATGAAAAATTTTTTTTTTTAATATATGTATAGCTAAAAATGTATGGAAGAAGACATGGGCAAATAAGTGTCTAAATACAGTATTAGCATCAGCAGAGGATTGCGGTCGCGTGAGTTATAGTTGCCTGCACTAACTATAACGGGGGAATTTCATTGGTTTTTTATCAGTAAAATTTCCGCTAACTATAACATGTGTGAAACCTATGGTTTTTTCAGTGAATTTGCAAGGTTTTTTAAATGCTAATTCCTAACTATAACGTGTGTGAAACCTATGGTTTTTTCAGTGAATATATATATATATATATATATATATATATATATATATATATATATGAAAGCCAAAGTCCTGGAACAATCCATAATGGGATCCAACAAGCAGGTACGGACCACGATGTGGAGAGTAAATTCTTTTATTGAGTTAGCAGATTAAAGTGCATAGTGCATAAAAAGTCTCACGCAAGTGCTCAGCCTGACGCGTTTCGACTGCAGTCTTGATCACATGACGCGCAGGACCAATGATTGTCTTTATATAAGGTAACTAATGACTTAACCGCTTAGATAATTGCCAACACAGTTTACGGATAGACATAAACATAGGACTGCATGTTTTACCATGTATACAGATGAATACAAATATTCTTCTAGGCGCTAGCACATTTAGCCAATCAATGTTAAATGGAAAAATATATTTTATCACCACGGTAGGTATGAGAATACATTTGTCGAGTTAGAACATAGTGTTCCTATATGCTCATTACCTAATCTAACATTGCTGTTCTAATATTAAACATACAATGCTTTATAAAGTTATTCCTATTTGTGAACAATCTGATTAATTATTAAGAACAAAAATGTTCATTTATCACAAATCACAAATATCCAACTTCACTAAAAGGGAAATCATATTATCCGTTATTAATGATTATATCTAAATGTATAATACATTCTTGTTAACATCTAATGACTGGCATTTTTGCTTATCAGCAGAATCAATTTATAATACAATTTAAATAATACATTGTTTCAAAAAAACACAAGTCCGTACAAATATACTAGGCATAATTAGCGGTAGTTATGAGCAATGGTGCAAAATCGTGCAAAGTAACGTGCTGTTTTTAAAGTGCATAATAACGTAAACTTAATAAATTAAATATAAAGTACATAGCAGCTTATAAATCATGTTTCTGTCGTTTTTCCATTTTTCAAGAGATTTGAAGTGCAATGTTCGTACAGATACACGCGTCATCCTCTTCAAAATTGATCATATTAATAGTATCTAATGAGGTAAGGGAATCAAAATATTTTTGCATTAGAATTAAATACAAACTTGAGATGTCAAAACTGCTAGTTAGCCATATAGGAACGTATAAGTCCATCAAATTCAAAGCGTGGCAGCAAAAAGATCACATATGATTGCACAACTAAAATGATGTCTAAAATGGATAAAATCTGATGACTTAAAACTAACCCTAAAATCCCATAAAACCAAGTAAAATCTAGAAACCTAGATAAAATATGGTAAAATTAAGGATGAAACGTCAGTTAAAATAAACCAGGAACTGATCAATTCCTCAACATCATTAGTTCATTATAAAAAGTTATGCAAATCTTCATTGTTATTGAGCCCATTTGGCATTTTTGTATCTAATAACATAATGAATTCAGACTCTGCTTGTCTCAAACTCTTCTCCCTATATATATATATATATATATGTATATATATATATATATATATTTCCCACAAGGAAGTCTTCTCCATGCATACAACTATTACATAAAATCTAATTTAAAAAACTATATATTTTAAACTTACATTTTGCACTCCATTGAGTGCAACAGTAGGGAAAGTGTTGGCTAGCGTAGGGGTAAAAATTACTATTCCCACACCAGTGAGTGCAACAGTAGGAAAAGTGTTGGATAGCGGAGGGGTACAAATTACTATTCCCACTCCAGTGAGTGCAACAGCAGGGAAAGTGTTGGATAGCAGAGGGGTAAAAATAATATTTCCACTGACGTCAATAAAACATTAAAAATAAACAAAATATCAACTATAATACAAAAAATGTTGAAAACAAAAAAAGAAAACATATATAAAAATAATAAACATTACAAAAGATAGAAACATATTATAATGATAAACAAATCTAAAACATTACCTGCAAACATTATTTTATTTAAAAAAATTACAATAATTTTCAAACAAATAACTATAATAGAAATCAATTATAATCAAAAATATCAATTGTTACATAAAATTAATATTTTTTATTTCCAACCCTATAACACCACACAATTCACAACACAGATCTAACTTTCTAAAAAAGTGTACCTCCATAATAAACATAATTTATTATCAAATAAGCAAATAATATTAATTAAAAAATAAATTAAAACAGTTAAAAATTAATTTACTCACCAAACATTACCCTATAAACCAAAATCCACACACAAAATAAATATTTATCAATTAATGAATGAATTATAATGAGCAACTAATTATTAATTATGAAAACCTAAAATACTTTCCACCCTTTCCCCAATAAATACCACAGCACACACCTAAAAATAATTACACAATTTCTATAACTAATTTTACTTTATTAAATTATTATCAATTAACACCAACTTATTAATGAATTAAAATTAATTTACTTCCCACCCTTTACAACAATAAACCCCACTACTCACATCTCAAATTAATTATCCTATTGCCATATTTAATTTTTAATTAATTAATTACCATTATTTAACAATTTACTATTAATTATTTTAAATAAATTAATTCCCACACTATTCCCCAATGAACCCCACCACCCATTCCTAAAAATTGACACAATTAACATAATTAATTACCAATTCATTAATTAACAAACAATTGATACATAATTATTAATACATTAATTCCCACAATTAACACTATACATTATAAATTAAATACATATTAATATATAAAAATTATTATTAAATGTATTTAAATGAAATTACTTCCCTCCCTATTCCTCAATAAACCCACAACCCGCTCCTACAAAAATAATACAATTAACATAATTATCAGTTAATTAATAATAATTAACAACTAATTATTAAGTAATTAATAATAAAATAATTCCCACAATTAATACTATAATATCTAAATTAAATGAATACTAATAAATAAATAAATATTAACTAATGTATTATATTTAAATCACTTCCCACCCTATTCCCCTATAAACCCACGACCCTTTCTCTAAAAAGAAATAACACAATTAACATAATTACCAGTTATTTAATTAATCAAAATTAACAACCAATTAATAATTAATCAATAGTAAATTAATTCCCACAATTGACACTAAATTCCCCGACACGTCCTCGGGTCGGAAAAAGTGTCCGACACGTCCCCGGCCAGTTTTACGTACGAATTGGGAAACTGAAGTCCGAGCGCGCAAGTACGATCCGTCCCGTCCGTCCGAATGCACAACCGTATGGAAAAAACACCGTACGGAGCGAACTCCCATAGCAACCATGGAGACGTCCAAACATGTGCCCGCATACGCGCCGAACAGCCCCCCAGGCCACCCCCCCAAGTACGTGCCGTACCCCCAGACCCCACATGTACGCGCCATACCCCCACCCCACCCCCGTAGGCACGGAGCGTACCCCCACCCCATATGTTCGGTACGTACCCCCACCCCCCGTATGTACGGTGCGTACCCCCAGCGCGTAGCGCTGGGTGTACGCACCGTACATAATGGGGAGGGGGTACGCACCGTACATACGGGGGGTGGGGGTACGCACCGTACATACGAGGGGTACGCACCGTACATACGGGGGGGTACACACCGTACATACGGGGTTGGGGGTACGCACCGTACATATGAGGGGTACGCACCGTACATACGTGGGGGTACGCACCATACATACGGGGGGTAGGGGTACGGTGCAGACGTGTAGGGATGGGGGTACGGTGTGTACCGGGCCCCCTTTTCACCGTGCATCATGGCGTACTTAGCTTTTCCGGCACTTTTTGGGTCCCGTAAAAATATTGCCGTGCGAAGTGCTGTGGGTACGAATCGTACTTGCTGGTCCGTAAAACGCTGCCTGACTCCGTGCTAATGTCTCGTATGCGGTGTCCCGGATCGGAATTGTGGGTATATTTTAGCCGGTCGGTGTTATTTACGATTCGTACGGAAATGGTGTTTCTGTACGAATCGTACTTGCGGGTTCGTAAGGTGGTTTTCCCGGGCACGAGTCGGATGGAGAAAAAGCTCCGCCCGACGATTCGTACCCGGTTTTTCCAGGATCGGAATCGGCCCCTATAACGTCTAAATTAAATACATACTAATAAGTAATAAAATGTAATTAATTTATATTAAATTACTTCCCACCCTGTTGCCCTATAAACCCACAACCCGCTATAGAACTAACCCAAAATTTAATTATCATAAAATGAATCACTACTAAAAATTTAACACATATATATTAAACACCAAAAGCAATACTTATACAAAAAAATAGATCACATACTTTCAAATTACATACTAAAATACTTAACACTAATTTAAACATCGATATTTTAAATAACCATATTTTTGCAAATGATATTACTAACTTCGATATTTTCAAAAATAAATATATGATATTTCTTACCTTAAAGTCAATATTCTTGACCACGATATTCTTGCTGTCAGTATTCCCTTCACGATATTTCCAACTCAATATTTGTGTATGTCGATATTTAAAACTTGATATTCTGTCTGTGCACCGCCTTGATAGTTAGGCCTGCACTTTGCAGGGCTTTAAAAACCTTCCCTAGGTGGATCAGGTGACCCTGCCAGGTGGAGCTAAAGACAGCAATATCATCAAGATATGCAGCACTAAAAGCCTCCAATCCAGCAAGGACTTGATTCACCAACCCTTGGAAGGTGGCAGCGGCATTCTTTAAGCCAAAGGGTATAACAGTAAACTGATAATGCCCATCAGGTGTGGAGAGTGCTGTTTTTTCTTTGGCTCCTGTTGCCATGCCAATCTGCCAGTACTCTGTAGTTAAGTCAAAGGTACTCAGAAATGTGGCTGCTCCCAATTTATCTATCAGTCTATCAGTACATCAGCTCTTGCAATAGGGTGAGCATCTGTCTTGGTGACAGAGCTGAGTCCTCTATAGTCCACACAGAACCTAATTTATATCTTTCCACTCTGTGGATGAGGTTTGGGGACTAGGACCACTGGGCTGGCCCATTAGCTCTCAGAGGGTTCAATAACCCCTAACTCCAGTATCTTGCTAACTTCAGCTTTGATGCTGATCAGACTGTCTGTAGATTTTGTTCTTGACAGGTACACTGTCCCCAGTGTCCAAAACATGGTTACACCAGTTTGTCTAACCTGGGGTCAAGGAAAAGTGCTTAGCATACTGCTGTAAGACTTGCTTACAGTCAGCCTGCTGTTGGGCAGTGAGGGTGTCTAAGTAGACAACTCCATCCACTGACCCATATTTGGGACAGTAAGAGAAGAGGTCAGGGAAAGGGTCACTCTCTGGTGCCGATTACGATCCGGTAAAAACTGGGTACGAACCGTCGGTCGGAGCGTTTTCTCCGTCCGACTCGTACCCGGTCGTAAAACTTTACAAACATGGAATTACGATTCGCACGGAAACACCATTTCGGTACGAATCGTAAAAAACACCGACCGACGAAAATATACATACGAATGTGATCCGGGAATGCTGCGACGTGACGTCGGGACGCTTTCAGGCAGCGTTTCACGACCCAGGAAGTACGATTCGAACCGACAGCAGTCCGGACGGCAATATTTTCACGGCACCCAAAAAGTGCCGGAAAAGCGAAGTACGGCGCGAAACGACCAGAGTAGGTGGCCCGGTACGTGCCGTACCCCCCCCCCCCAGCCCCCGTATGTACGCGCCGACCCCCCCAGCCCCCGTATGTACGCGCCGACCCCCCCAGCCCCCGTACGTACGCGCCGACCCCCCCCAGCCCCGTACGTTCGAGTCGTACCCCCAGTGTATGTACACCCGTGTACGTGTCGAACCCCCCCGTGTATGTACACCCGTGTACGTTCGAGTCGTACCCCCACCCGTGTATGTACACCCGTGTACGTGTCGAACCCCCGTGTATGTACACCCGTGTACGTTCGAGTCGTACCCCCAGCTACGTGCTGGGGGTACGCACCGTGCACCATACATACACGGGTGGGGGTACGACTCGAACGTACACGGGTGTACATACACGGGGGGTTCGACACGTACACGGGTGTACATACACGGGTGGGGGTACGACTCGAACGTACACGGGTGTACATACAGGGGGGGGTACGACTCGAATGTATGGGGGCTGGGGGGGGTCGGCGCGTACATACGGGGGCTGGGGGGGGGTCGGCGCATACGTACGGGGGCTGGGGTCGGCACGTACGTACGGGGGCTGGAGGGGGGGTCGGCGCGTACGTACGGGGGCTGGGGGGATTCGACTCATACATAGGAGGGCTGGGGGGACTGTTGGGCGCGTATGCGGGCACATGTCTCCATGGTTGCTATGGGAGTTCGGTGCGGACGGTATTTTTTCCATCCGGTTGTAACATCGGATGCACGAGATGGATCGTACTTGCGCGGTCGGACTTCACTTTTCACATTTGTACGGTAAATCGTCCGTGGACGTGTCGGACACATTTTCCGACCCGAGGACCTGTGGGGAATAATTCCCAATGCGATTCGTATGGACTTTTTCCCATGCGAATCGTAATTGGCAGTTTGTACGGCACTTGTACGATTCGTACGGTTAAAAGACCGGATACGAGTCGTACGGGGAATTTTTTTACCGGATCGTGATCGGCACCTTTGTCTCCTGATCCTCATCAGTAACCATCAGCATGGTTATTTCATCCCTGTCATGGAAAAGCTTAAGGCACTTCACATGGATCACCTTTTTGGGGGTCCTGCTTGTGCCCAGGTCTACCAAGTAGGTGACCTCGCTTTTTTTAATCTAAGGTGGGGTAAGGGCCACTCCATTTGTCTTGGAGAGCCATTGGGGCAATAAGCTCCACAACCCACACCTTTTGCTTTGGTTGGTATTCCACCAGTGCAGCTTTTTGGTCATACTAATGCTTCTGGAGCCCCTGGCTAGCCTCAAGATTTTTGGAAGCTTTTTCCATTTACTCTGCCGTTCTGGACCTTAGGCTTAATACATAATCCTCAATATCCTTTTTGGGTTCTTGGACAGAGTGGTCCCCTAACAGGATGTGCAAACAGAAGTTCAAAGGGGGAAAACCTACTCCCTTCTGAGGCACCTCTTTGTAGGCGAAAAGCAAGCATGACAAGAGGATATCCCTACTCCCTGTGAGTTTTTCAGGGAGCCCTATAATCATGCATGTATGCAGACATGAAGTTGGATTCTTGATCTGACACCACCTCCTTAGGAAACCCTACCCTGGCAAAGACACCAATGAGGGCCTTGGCTACTGCAGGAGCTGTAGTAGCCCTATGGGGAATTGCCTCAGGATGCCTGGTGGCATGATCCACTACCATCAGTATAAATTTGTTCCCTGATGCTGTGGGAGGTTCCAGTGGACCCACTATGTCCATACCTACCCTTTCAAAGGGAACCCCAACCACTGGTAGTGGAATTAAGGGGGCCTTTGTGTGTCCATCTGTTTTGGCACTGGCTTGACAGGTGACACAGGAGCTGACAAACTCATTTACTGGGACATCTGGGGCCAGTAAAAGTGGCTAAATAGCCTTTCCCACGTCTTGGTCTGGCCAGGATTCCCAGCTAGGGGGATGTTGTGAGCCAAAGTGAGTAAAAACTCCCTGGACGTCTGGGGCTCTACCATTCTCCTAGTGGCTTCAGGGTTGGGATCTCTTGCCTCAGTATGCAGGAGTCCCTCGCCCCAATAGGCTCTGTGGGCACCACTAACATCTCCCTTTTTCTGTGCAGCAGATTGCTGCCTCACGCTTTCAAGAGTTGGACAGGCCTGCTGTCCAAGCACAGCGTTCCCTAGAGGGTCCCTCTGGACCTAAGAGCTCAACCTGGTTAGAGTCAAGTTCCATGGGCTCAGTTCCCTTTGGGGCTTCCAAGTCCTCACTCTGAGGAGAGGGGTCCTGAGTTTTTCGCTTTTCAGTCTTCTTATCTTTTCTCTTGGAAGGTTGGGTCATATTTTCAGGCTTTCAGCTCTGTGCTTTAGTCTTGACACTCACAATCTCAGGGATGTCCAGCATTGCTGTATGGGTTTTCAATTCGAACTCAGCCACGGCGCCCATGCTCCCATGCTGGGTCTCCAGGTCGTTTCTAAGCAGACAGGCAGCTGGAAGCTTTGGAGAGACCACTACCTTTTACAGGCCAGTAACTACCCCCCCGTCTAATGTCACCATAGCCATGGCATGGTTAGTGGTAACATTGTCAGCATTGGTGACTGGATAAGATTTTCCAATCAAGTATTGCTCTGGGGAAACTAGTGTGTCTCTCACCATAGTGACACTGGCGCCTGTATCCCTCAGGGTTTCTATTCTAGTCCCATTTATCCTGGGGTATTGTAAATACTTCTTTAAGTTGGGAGGCCACACAGCTAACGTGGTAAATTCAACTTCACCATCAGTGGCTAGAACTGCTTCAGTGTGAACCTTGATTTGCTCTGGGCACACTGTTCATCCCATCTGGAGATTAGCTACACCAGTACTAACTGGAGGAAGACTAGGGGGCTTCATGTTAGGACAAGTAGCATCTCCAGTTAAGTGTCCCAACTTCTTACAGTTGAAGCACCAGGCCTTTTGGAGATCAAATTTCTTTCCTTTCTATCTACCTTTAGACTGGGAAGAGTTTTGGGACCCACCCTTTTCAACAGGTTTGTTGGGCCCTTGAGAAGGCTGTCTTTTTGTCTTTGGGTATTCACCTACTTTCCTCTGGGAAGGTTTTGCAACCCCTTTCTTTTGGTCACCCCAGTAGTTGTTTTGGTTACCCTGGCCTTGATCCAGTGGTCTGCCTTCTTTCCCAATTCTTGAGGAGAAATTAGACCTAGGTCTACCAGATGTTGATGTAGCTTTTCATTAGTGCAATTATGTTCCTTCATAAAAAGATTGCAAAGTCCATTGAAATCATTCACATTTTTTACAGTTAACCATCCATCTAGGTGCCGATTAGGATCCTGGAAAAAATTTCCCCAACCGAATTGAATCTGGACTTTTTTCCTTACAAATGGTAAAAGCGTCGTACAAACTGCCAATTACGATTCGTATGGGAAAAAGTCCCTACAAATCGCATTGGGAAAATTCCACCACACGTCCTCGGGTCGGGAAAAGTCTCCGACACGTCCCCGGACATTTTTACGTACAAATGGGAAAACTGAAGTCCCAATGCGCAATTACGATCCGTCCCATCCGTCCGATTGTACAACTGTATGGAAAAAAGACCGTCCGGAGCGAACTCCCATAGCAACCATGGAGATGTCCAAACAAGTGCCTGGTACGCGCCGTACTCCCCCCCGTCCCCCGTATGTTCGCGCCGTACCCCCAGCCCCCCCCGCGGATGGGCGCGCCGTACCCCCAGCCCCCCGTATGTATGGAGCGTACCCCCACCCCCCCGTATGTACGGAGCGTACCCCCACCCCCACCCCATATGTACGGAGCGTACCCCCCAGCCCCCCGTATGTACGGAGCGTACCCCCACCCCCATATGTACGGAGCGTACCCCCCAGCCCCCCGTATGTACGGAGCGTACCCCCACCCCCACCCCCATATGTACGGTGCGGACCCCCAGCGCGTAGCGCTGGGGGTCCACACCGTACATACGGGGGTGGGGGTACGCTCCGTACATACGGGGGGCTGGGGGGTACGGGGGTACGCTCCGTACATACGGGGGGGTACGGGGGTACGCTCCGTACATACGGGGGGCTGGGGGGTACGGGGGTACGCTCCATACATATGGGGGGCTGGGGGGTTTGCTCCGTACATACGGGGGGCTGGGGGGTACGGGGGTACGCTCCATACATATGGGGGGCTGGGGGGTACGCTCCGTACATATGGGGTGGGGGTACGCTCCGTACATACGGGGGGCGGGGGGGGTACGGCGCGTACCGGGCCCCCTAATCAGCTCGCATCGCTGCGTACTTAGCTTTTCCGGCACTTTTTAGGTGCCGTAAAAATTTTCCCATCCGGACTGCAGTCGGTGCGAATCGTAATTGCTGGTACGTAAAAACATGCCTAACTCCGTCCGGACGTCACGTCCGCGGTGTCCCAGATCACATTTGTATGTATTTTTCTGTCGGTTGGTCTTTTTTCCGAATCGTACGGGAATGGTGTTTCCGAACGAATCGTAATTGCATGTTTGTAAAGTTTTACAACCCGGTACGAGTCGGACGGAGAAAAAGCTCCGACCCACGGTTTGTACCGGGTTTTTCCAGGATCGTAATCGGCCCCTAAGTGTCTTAACTGAGTAGTCCACAAAGTCAATCCAGGATTGTTTTGGGGTTTTGTGAGCCCCCTGAATGTAATCCTATGATCCCCAATTATGAGTCCAAAGCCCTCAATCAGAGTGTTCTTCATGAGGACATAAGACTCAGCATCTGCCCCCGTAATGGTTAAGAGTCTGTCGCTGCAGTTACCAGTGAACAGTTCCCAAAGGAGTGCCCCCAGTGTCACTTTCTCATTCTCATCATTTCACAAGTCCTCTCAAAGGCTGTGAACCATTGGGTGATGTTATCACCTTCCTCAAATTCAGGGACAATCCCTTTGAGGATTTTGGGATCATAAGATTGCTCTCTGACCCTATTTATTACTTTGCTGCCACCATTGATTGGAGCTAAGCCCATTTCTGCTCTTTCTTTTTCTAGAGCCAGGAGTCTGGTCTCTAGGTCTAATCTTTGGGTCTACCTCACTAAGAGGTTGGTTTCCTAATTGAGGCTGTCCTCAATGGATTCAAAGTACCTGACCCAACTTACCTTAGTTCCTGGGGGGACTTACCTTATCTTTAACGCCGCCACCGCCAGGAGTCACACAAAGCAGAAGGTTGTGCCGCCACCGCCAGGAGTCATCGCCAGCCATTTGCAGCGTCGCCGCAACAACGGGACTACGAATCCCTGCAGCACCAGTGGCGGCGCACATCACGCACGCACGAACAGCGCCAGGAGGCGCATTTAAACAGCGTCAAGGCCGGCGGAGCAGGGGGAACTTACCTTATCTTTAACGCCGCCACCACCAGGAGTCACACGAAGCAGAAGGTTGTGCCGCCACCGCCAGGAGTCATCGCCAGCCATTTGCAGCGTCGCCGCAACAACAGGACTATGAATCCCTGCAGCACCAGCGGCGGCGCACATCACGCACGCACGAACAGCGCCAGGAGGCGCATTTAAACAGCGTCAAGGCCGGCGGAGCGGGGGGAACTTACCTTATCTTTAACGCCGCCACCGCCAGGAGTCACACGAAGCAGAAGGTTGTGCCGCCACCGCCAGGAGTCATCGCCAGCCATTTGCAGCGTCGCCGCAACAACGGGACTACGAATCCCGGCAGCACCAGCGGCGGCGCACATCACGCACGCACAAACAGCGCCAGGAGGCGCATTTAAACAGCGTCAAGGCCGGCGGAGCAGGGGGAACTTACCTTATCTTTAACGCCGCCACCGCCAGGAGTCACATGAAGCAGAAGGTTGTGCCGCCACCGCCAGGAGTCATCGCCAGCCATTTGCAGCGTTGCCGCAACAACGGGACTACGAATCCCTGCAGCACCAGTGGCGGCGCACATCACGCACGCACGAACAGCGCCAGGAGGCGCATTTAAACAGCGTCAAGGCCGGCGGAGCGGGGGGAACTTACCTTATCTTTAACGCCGCCACCAACAGGAGTCACATGAAGCAGAAGGTTGTGCCGCCACCGCCAGGAGTCATCGCCAGCCATTTGCAGCGTCGCCGCAACAACAGGACTACGAATCCCTGCAGCACCAGCGGCGGTGCACATCACGCACGCACGAACAGCGCCAGGAGGCGCATTTAAACAGCGTCAAGGCCGGCGGAGCGGGGAGAACTTACCTTATCTTTAACGCCGCCACCGCCAGGAGTCACACGAAGCAGAAGGTTGTGCCGCCACCGCCAGGAGTCATCGCCAGCCATTTGCAGCGTCGCCGCAACAACGGGACTACGAATCCCGGCAGCACCAGCGGCGGCGTACATCACGCACGCACGAACAGCGCCAGGAGGCGCATTTAAACAGCGTCAAGGCCGGCGGAGCGGGGGGAACTTACCTTATCTTTAACGCCGCCACCGCCAGGAGTCACACGAAGCAGAAGGTTGTGCCGCCACCGCCAGGAGTCATCGCCAGCCATTTGCAGCGTCGCCGCAACAACGGGACTACGAATCCCGGCAGCACCAGCGGCGGCGCACATCACGCACGCACAAACAGCGCCAGGAGGCGCATTTAAACAGCGTCAAGGCCGGCGGAGCAGGGGGAACTTACCTTATCTTTAACGCCGCCACCGCCAGGAGTCACATGAAGCAGAAGGTTGTGCCGCCACCGCCAGGAGTCATCGCCAGCCATTTGCAGCGTTGCCGCAACAACGGGACTACGAATCCCTGCAGCACCAGTGGCGGCGCACATCACGCACGCACGAACAGCGCCAGGAGGCGCATTTAAACAGCGTCAAGGCCGGCGGAGCGGGGGGAACTTACCTTATCTTTAACGCCGCCACCAACAGGAGTCACATGAAGCAGAAGGTTGTGCCGCCACCGCCAGGAGTCATCGCCAGCCATTTGCAGCGTCGCCGCAACAACAGGACTACGAATCCCTGCAGCACCAGCGGCGGCGCACATCACGCATGCACGAACAGCGCCAGGAGGCGCATTTAAACAGCGTCAAGGCCGGCGGAGCGGGGAGAACTTACCTTATCTTTAACGCCGCCACCGCCAGGAGTCACACGAAGCAGAAGGTTGTGCCGCCACCGCCAGGAGTCATCGCCAGCCATTTGCAGCGTCGCCGCAACAACGGGACTACGAATCCCGGCAGCACCAGCGGCGGCGTACATCACGCACGCACGAACAGCGCCAGGAGGCGCATTTAAACAGCGTCAAGGCCGGCGGAGCGGGGGGAACTTACCTTATCTTTAACGCCGCCACCGCCAGGAGTCACACGAAGCAGAAGGTTGTGCCGCCACCACCAGGAGTCATCGCCAGCCATTTGCAGCATCGCCGCAACAACGGGACTACGAATCCCGGCAGCACCAGCGGCGGCGCACATCACGCACGCACGAACAGCGCCAGGAGGCGCATTTAAACAGCGTCAAGGCCCGCTACGTGGGACGCGTGCGGGTGTATACCGGGCTAAGCCCGGGCAAAGGGTGGGCCGTCTGTGGCCGTCCGGGGCAGACCGTGGCTGGGCTGGGCCACTCCCTTTGGCATCTACTACAGGTAACCTGATTTATGTTAATGCCATTCTAATTCTATGAAAGTGGTGCTTCATATATCTTGAACTTACGTAAATTATAAAGGATGGGCAAAACTACACCAATGGCTACCCGTTCAAGCGTAAGAACTAAAGCTCAACCAAAAACCCCTTTACCAAGCCTGACAGCAATAGACAGGATGCTACAAAAAACTATAGGGGTAGTTGTCAATGCGATTGAGAGCACTGAGAGGCGGTTGTCACTACCCCCTAGTCTGTGTTTGCAAACTCAACAAAACCAAGACTCTGAAGTACATCCGAACATTACTCTGAGCATGGCGTATTCGCAAGAATCAATTCTTATGGCTTCATATGCGGATTTTCCTGTCAAAGACTCTAACTGTGTTATTATGTCGCAAACTACACCTCCCGACGAGTTTATGAGTCGGGAAAATAGGCTGTCTCTTACTCCCAATTTAGGGTTAAATGAGGAGCTTCCGATTATTATTAATGTGACAGATAATTTGGAGGAGCCAATTAATTGTGTAAATAATGACATTAACACAGTAGGATCAACACACAATGCGATCCCCCTACAAGGATTACAAGGAAAATGTTTAAAAACCAAAGCTGTACAGAACAGGAATTCACGTAAGAGAGGGACATTAAAAGGTAATCATAAGAAATCTGTACCAATTTCCCTAAAAGAAAAAGGGGAGAAAAGTAAGCCACAAAGTAGTATTGAAACCCTTAGCTATGATGATAAGCCCACTTATACAAGAAGGAATTACATTGACAGATTTGGTAGACTTTATGAGAAAAATCGAGCAGTTAATGAAGTCTTTTGTACTGCCAATAGTAGGAAGATTAAAAGTACTTGCTGAAAAAATTGAGGGTTTAGAAAAGCAGGGAGTAGGTAATTCAGATACACTGGAATATTTGAGCTCACTAATTAGACCTATAGCTGCATCCATTGTTAACAAACCAGATGACGTTGCTATCAGTGTCTCAAACCCATTAGAACCCACAATTTTAGCGGCAAGGTGTGATAAGGGTTGTGTACCTCATACCTCACCTATGGGGACAAATTTGTTAAACCATAGGGATTCTGGATGTAAAGGAACTGAGAGAGAGAAAGGTAAGGGACCCATAGGGAAGGAGGGAATGACAGACTTGAATGTGACCAATCGAAATAAGGCTGTAAACACCTATGATAAGGCCAAAAAAATACATATCGATCTCCCCCCCAGTCAATTCCTTCCACAGTAGTGCTGGCAGGGGTACCAGAGTTGAGCAATGGAAAGGAAGAAAATTATCAAGAACTTAAGAACAAGGTAATGCATTGGCTGAATTACAACAGACCTTTACCTGGGCAAACACGTGTGGAAATTCTAAATGTTAGGAGAGTACATTGGATTGGTCACAGGCATAAAGATTTACCAGGAGATTGTATTATTGTAAATCTAAGAGATAGAAGAGCGGTGAGTTTTATATGTCATTGGGAACCTAATTATGATACAGGCAGAATTCAAACTGTAGATTTGACCTATTTTTATCCATTAATGAATCTAACGAGAGCTAATACGTGGTATCATGGGGAGCATAGGTTTAGACATAGAGGCAATGTCAGTCCAAATTTTGATATCCCATTAGTAAATGGATTTCATATCTTGCAAGGGTTAGAAGATATTGAATGACTTAAGGGGGACCACAGACCCACT
Source organism: Triturus cristatus (assembly GCF_964204655.1). Lineage (NCBI taxonomy): Eukaryota > Metazoa > Chordata > Amphibia > Caudata > Salamandridae > Triturus > Triturus cristatus. The sequence continues at coordinate 64,006,836 of NC_140591.1, read as the reverse complement.
GATCTGATCTCCAGTGAATGGACGGAGCTTGAGGACCGAGGGTTGCAAAGTACCACCACAGACCATGAGATAGTTATGGTGGTTGATATTAGAAAGAGGCAAGGCCTCGTGTGTCAGCAGAGCCCACAAACTGAGGTACCTTATGGGGAAATAACATATTCAAATAGTAATAATGACCAAGTGGTCGATCAGACTAGTGGGGAGGTATGGTCTTTTCTGAGTTGGAATATTGCAGGGTTGAGATCTATATTGGGTAATGAAAATTGGGAAAAATTGCTAAGTAATTATGATGTGATAAGCCTCCAGGAAACCTGTACAATTGAACCTGTACATATCAATGGATTTAAAACCTATTTCTCCCCAGCAGTAAGCTCACCTTATGGTAGGGCCAAAGGAGGTTTGTGTACCTAAGTTTCAAATCTGTTGGCAAGTATCAAAATTGAGTTAGTTTTTAATAATATATATTATCACATTATAAGGATCACAATTAATAAAGGGTTTTTCTTAGTGTTGGTTAATTTTTATAATAATATCCAAGGAGAAGACTCAGATGATGTCTTTAGATTATTAGGAAGTAACATCACTTCCGCTATAGGGAGGAGGTCCAAGGACACTTGTATTATTTGGGTTGGAGATTTTAACTGCCCAATATGCAGAAATGCAGAGAGTGGGATATGTGGGGTAAAATTAGATAGAGACATTGGCCTTAGTCATTTTGAACATTCCAGATGGGGGGATTATTTAAATGAACTTATATTTGAGAATGACATGGACTTTGTAAACAGGTTGACTAGTCCAGAAGTCCCCTTTTTACCAACGTTTAATGGCAGAGGGGCAAACACAACTATCGATTACGCCATAATGACTTCTAGTCACAGGGATATGATACAGGATTATAGTATTCTGGATTGCCCGCTTAGCGACCACTTCCCTCTAAGTTTTAAATTAAGTTTGAGATCTAAAACATTTCGTGGTAGGGCCAAATCTAAAGTTATAATAGACAATATTACTATGGCCCGTAAAAATGGATATGCTTTAAAGTGGACAAAAATTTCTCCAGTTGACTTCCAGGAGAAATTTATAAAAAGTATGTTGCCCCAATTTTATGAATGTACAGATGAGAATGCCAATGACTCTGATATCATTAACAATTTTTTGATGATTATTGCTCAAACAAGAAAGTTATTATGGCTCGGTACTAGAGGTGGGAATACAAAGCAGAAGGGGTGGTTTGACTCTGAGTGCACAAAGGCATACTCAAGTCTAAAGCAAGCCCTACATGCTACGGAGAAAGACATTGGCCTAATTAGAAACTGTAGGAATGTCTATAAGCAAACCCTTAAAAACAGGAAAAATGCTTTAAAGATTGAAGCATGGGATGCTTTATGTGACGCTTCGTTAAGTAAAGACTCTGCTCTATTCTGGAAAGTTGTTAATGCCCCTTTTTTAAATTATAGTAATATAGACCCACTAGATGTGGCAATTACAGAGAATGAGTGGGCTGAACACTTTGCTAAGTTGTATTCCAATGCACAAGATAAGAGGGAATGTGCTAATGAGAATACTCAAATGGGAGCATGTACTCACACTAGTAGCACACTTGTACCCGAAATAACAGTAACAGAAGTGCAAAACTGTATTGATGCCTGCCTGGCGGGGAAAGCACCCTGATGGGGTCCCTGTTGATTTATTTAAAAACAACAGGGAATTATGGGCCCCAATTCTCACACGTCTTTTTAATGCTACTTTAGACAAAGGTCTCTTCCCATCGTGGTGTCAATCCCTGATAGTCCCTATTTTTAAAAAGGGCGACCGAGAAAACTGTCAGTGTTACTGCCCAATATCACTCCTGGATTCTACGATTAAAATCCTAGGAAGAGTAATTTTAAATAGATTACATGTATGGGCAGATGAAGCTAAAATTTTAAGTGACCTACAGTATGGTTTTAGGAAAGGGCTTGGAACAATCGAACAGTGTTTGAACTTGCATATTTTAACTGAAAAATACACTAAAGCCAAAGAGGGACGAATGTTTTTAACTTTTGTTGATCTTACCTCTGCATTCGACTCTGTAACACATAGTAAACTCTGGCTAGTTATGAGTAACATGGGAGTAGACCAATTAGTTATTAACTTTCTCAGAGATCTCTATGCAGGAGCTTCGGCCAGAGTCAGATATGGAAAAAATGGTGAATGTACTAGATCCTTTGCAATTAAAAGGGGTGTACGTCAGGGCTGTGTCCTGGCACCGTTCCTTTTTACACTCTATATTAACAATGTGGAAAAAACATTGATAGCTGAGTGTAGGGACGTGCCGATGGTGGGAAAAAGATCAATCCCAATTCTGCTATACGCAGACGACGCGGTCCTGATGGCTAGAACATCGCAGGCCATGCAAAGACTAGTTACCTCCTTTTCTGATTTTATGAATCAGCTTGATTTAAGTATAAATTGCTCTAAGACATTTACCATGCACTGTGGGTCGGGTGCACAGAGAAAGAAAAAAGTAATTCATATTGGATCTACCCCAGTAGAGGATATTTTAACATTTCCCTATTTAGGGGTTTTAATTGATAGTACAGGCCTATGAAGCAATACAATTAAGACTAGGAAATTGTTGTACTGTAAATCTATTATGGCATTGAAAAGTTTTAGTCGTAAAATAGGGAGGAAGCCAATTAAAGATATGTTGACTGTATATAAAGCGACTTGCGTAGCTATTGTTACTTATGGGGCAGGCCTGTGGGGGCATGCAAATGTCAGTACTCTACAAGTGGTCGAAAATAATTTTATGAAACATCTCTTAGCGGTCCCACAGAGTGTCTCGACATATGTTTGCCATGTAGAACTTGGGGAGCCATATTTGGAAGATACAATAAAAACTGCACCAGTTCTACTATGGCATAGAATATGGACTGCGGATGAGTCTGGTCTAAACCGAATGGTTATGGAAAATGCGATGAGTTTAGAGAAGTGTGGAAAAATTAGATGGCTGAACTACATTAAGCATTTTTTCACGCTATTAGGCATGGGGAATTACTATGCAGAACCATCTACTCTATGCAATATATCTAGGAAATGTTTAAAAGAAAGATGTATGACCTACTTGCATGAGACTAGAACTAAAAATGAGATCAAGAAAACCACAGTGGCAGCTCACGAGCAAATCGTTCTTTGCAAGTATTTACAGCCGTCTCTTAAGTTATTGATGAGTGACTATGAAAGGTTTTTGTTAATACGGTTCAGATTTAATTTATTATTTAGATCACTCAGCTTTCCAGCTATGAATGACTGGTCAAAAATTTTGATCAATTGTCCCTGTGATGATTTATCAGTCCAATCTGATATGCATATACTTTTCTTCTGTAAGTTTTATATAAGACCCAAACGAATGTATGTTGTTCCTTTGCTAAAGATCATGGAAATTAATCGCTGTCGCCCTGCCTTTTTAGCTGTACAGAAATTGGATAGTATTTTAACAGTTGTATTTATTTCCTCATTTCTTAAAAAATGTTTTTAAACTACGAAAATCAATTGTGATCTGAACTTATGTGGATTTTTCTCTGTGTGGTGTCCATGACAGTAACTCTATTTTTGTAATTTTATCTTTTGTACTTTTATGGTTATTTTGTTATAATAACCGAATAAAGTTTACTTGACTTGACCTGACCCACCTGTGTGGAACCTAGGTGCATTGATTTGTAGTCTTGAAATCAGGGGCACAGGGACCCTGTTCTTCCTAGGACGTGAGGGAGGGTTAGAAGGTATCCTCATCCCCCCCATCCTCTTTCCCATTCGAGAGGTCTTCACCTTGCTCAGAGGGATGGTCCTTATCCTACCCTGCCAACAGCTCCTGGAGCTTTTGTTTGGAGGACTGGGACCCCATGTTAATGATTTTAGGTTTACATAGAGACCTTAACTTCTTGAATGCTATATGGAGATAAGGTGTGAGGTCGAGCTCCTCAATCATGTTCTCTATGTCATTGATTATATTTTCACTAATGTTATGTTAAGTTATGTTAAGGGGTATTTAAGCACACGTACATCAACAGGTCTCTTGGAACTATGTTGGGAAGCCACCATTGACAAGGGTCCATGTCTAACTATATCCATGGGTGAAGAGCCATGTTTTCAGCTTTTTTCTGAAACACATGTAGTCTGTTACTTGATGGGCAAAGAATTCCAGAGTGTGGGTCCTTGTGTGGAAAAACGTGACCCCCAGCCCATTTACATCTGAATATAGGGACCAGCAATAGATTAATTTGCGCAGGTTTAAGAGTGCACTTGGGGAAGTGTCTGTGAATCCTTGTGCGTATGTATTTTGGGCCTGTGCTGCGGATAGCTTTAAAAATTATGCAATCTATTTTGAACATGGACACTGGGAGCCTGTGACGCTCCTTCAGCAGGGGCCTAATGTGGTAGCGCCTCGGTTGTTGGTAGATGATTCTGGCAGCTTGGTTTTGTATCAACTGTAGTCGATAATTTTGGTTGCTCGGGAGGCCTAAATAGATTGTGTTAGTGTAGTCGATTCTTGACAGGATGAAGGCGATGATTTGAATGCTGGCCTCTCTGCTAAAGAATCTTCCAATTTTCCTAAATCTTCGTATTTGGAAGAAGCAGGAGGAAGTGACCGAACTTATTCTGTGTATTCCCACCACCAATTGTAACTGCACTAGGGGGAGCAGGTGCCTTAGGGGCATTGGTGGGGGCTGGAGTATTTTCTTTGGCCTTGGTGCAGTCACTAGTCCAGTGAGTTTTCTGTTTACAGATTTTGCACCAAGGTTTCTTTTGGCCTTTACCCAATCCTTACTGTGAATCCCCACCTGAAGAAGATTTTTGGGGCCCTTGAGAAGACTTCTGGTCTTTACTCTTGTCCCCACCCTTGTCAGAGTTTTTGGAATCTTGCTTCTTTGCGTCACCACCTTGGTTCTGTACCTTCTGCCTCACCCTGGTTCGGACCCATTTGTCTGCCTTCTTTCCCAATTCTTGGGGAGAGGTCAGATCAGAGTCTACCAGGTACTGGTGCAACAGCTGATTTTGACAGTTATTAAGAATCTGCTCCCTCATTATCAGATTGTACAATCCTTTGAAGTCACTCACTTTACTGCCCAATAACCAACCTTCCAGAGCCTTAGCAGCACAGTCAACAAAGTCAACCCAGTCTTGATTTTGTGCTTTCTGGGTGTCTCTGAACTTTAACCTGTATTGTTCAGTGGTTAGGCCAAACTCATCTATTAGTTCATTTTTCAAGACTTTGTAGTCATCAGCATCCTCTTCTCTTACAGTGAAGAGCTTGTCTCTACCTTTGTCTGAAAAGGAGAGCCATAAGATTGCTGCCCCCTGACCTTGAGGGACCTTCTGAACTTTACAGGCCCTCTCCAAGGTAGTTATCCATTTGTGGATGTCATCCCCACTCTGGTAGGGAGGGACAATCTTACTTAGGTTTCTATGGTCATAAGACCTCTCCCTATCTCTAGGGAAATTGCGGCCACCAAGGGACTCTAGTCCCTCCTTTTCACTAGCTCTGTAGAGCTCTAGGGCTTCCCTATCTAAGGCCATCTGCTGCTTTCTGAGGTTGAACATGTCTTGCTCATACTTCAGCAGTCTCTCTGTCCTCTCCTGGGAGGTTTCCCTCCCTCTGTGAGAAGAAACATAGGTCCCTATAGATGAGTTAGACTGGATAGATCCCCTTGACAGAGATCTATCCCTTCTAGCCCTGTTGTCAGGCCTACATGGAGGAATAAAGGAAGTGGCATTAATGTCATCCTCCTCATTCTCATCCAGGAGATCTGTGTTCACCAGTCTGGTCACTGTCACCAGTCTGGTCAGCATTAGAGGAATTGTTACCCTTAGGCCCACCCTCACCTGCTGCCCCACCCACACTATCTACATCATCAGGCCCACTAGGCCCTGTTATATCATCCAGCTGAAGTATCTTTATGAGATGCTGGGTGGATGGACTTTTGCTTGTCTTCAGCTTCCTAATGGAACATAAGGCCCTAAGCTGAGAAAATAAGAGATCCTCATATTTATAGGGAAGGCGCTCACTGGTTCCTGGCTGGTTAGACTTTACTAATGTGGTGTGGTGTATTGCACTACCTACTCTAGTGTGGCCTGCTAAACTCTCTTGAGTTGTAGAAAGGGTGTGCTATCCCTTAACACACAACTCTAAGTTCAGTAGAACTTACTGTAGCTAAACTTGATAATATATTTACCTAAGGAACCTTTAGTGGTTTTCAGTTGATCAATTCAAATGAGATTATCTGGTAAAACAATAGCAAGCTGTAATCCCACACACTGCACACCAATGTGAGAAGGTGGCCTGATATATGCTGTCCACGAGTTCTAGTGGGCACCTTGTATCAGTCCAAACAACCCCTCATGGTGAGAGGTTAAAGACAACCTTTATTGAAAGCTATCCTAGTGGTAGCTATGGAGAGCAGCCTTCAGGCTAAGTCTTGAAGGAATGTAAAGCAGCTTGTTTTACCAGTCTATAATCTCTTGAATGATCAAATGAAAAGAAACCATGCATTTAAGATAAAACACACCCCTCTAGTCTCTTTCTGAGACTGGAGTTCGAAGTACTTTGTTTATAAGTCAGCAATCATCAGAAATAGCACAAATACATGTTTGGGCCCTGGGGCGTACCAAACCATATACCAAAAAAGTGGTATAAGAACCACGACTGGAATAGACACTAGGCCTATAGCCTGTAGAATCGCTGGGACCCCAAGCAACCACCCAAGGTAGTGACACAGGGGACCCACGGGGACTGTATGCAGTGTGTAAACACAACCGCAGGCTCCCATTATCTTCTATGGGCAATGTCGCAGTTGGAAATTTAAAGATTAGGGACACTTCTAATCGAGTCAGGACCAAACCCTTTTGGACATAAGAAGTTCTAGGGCTAGCACCCACGAGAGCACCAGAGTACTCGAGTTACCTCACCCAGGGAAGCCGGGTGCATACGTGTCTTTTGGTGTCGGTCGCATCGTCGATTTCAATGGGAGCCTGCAAAGAACTACTGCTGCCGTGAAGAGGAGAAGTGTCCGAAGAGATCCAAGCCTGGATCTGGGATGGAAGGAACCTAAAAGCAGAGGGGACAGAGTCTGGGTCACTAGCCAGTGACCAAGGGCAGGATGGACCAATGCCCACAGATGTCGGGTGCTTCAGGTGAGTTGATGGGTGTCTTTACTCTTCAGCCACGAGGTCCAGGAGGCGTCGGCGAAGTCCATGAGCCGGATTCGAGCTGTCCCGCAAAGTCTGTCGAGTGCTGCGCTGTCGACGACCAGAATGGACCCTACAAGCCATGGCAACGGCAAGTCACTGGAATTCAGAGAAAGGACTGCAGTGCAGACCAGCAAGGTCTGACGGACTCACCCAGCGAGGGTAAGTCAGGGCACGTCTGGAGCAACCAGGAACGTCCAAGCAGAAAAGGAGTTGCCTTCGTGGGGACCTGCTAGCCAACGGGCTAGTGATCGTGAAGGAGCCTCGAGCAGTCGCACTTGGAACTGGGCCACGGGTCACTCGTGGAGTGGAGGCCAGCAATCTTCGGTGCAGGAGGTGCTCGAGGCTGGGGCTACTCGGAGCCCAAAGCACAACTTCGAAGAGGTCCAGGAAGATAGTGTTGCTGCAAAACTTCACGGTGTCCAGGGGTCACAGCTCGACGTCACCCACGATAGCCACGGGCCTCAGATTTGCTGTGGACTCAGGGTAGCCTCCTGGAAGTCTGGAAATCCACCTCTGGTGATGCAAAGACTTTGGCATCCGGCGGGAGCTTCAGCGATGCAGACCGGTCAGTTGCTTCTTTGGTGCCTGCCAAGCAGGGGAGTCACTCCTTGACCCCAAGGGAGATTTCTTCCGTCTTCTAGTCGTGATAGAAAGTCGAAGGTCCAGGATATATGTTGCAGAGTTTCGTCCAGGGTAATCTAAAGTCCTAGGGACTGGATCCCTATTCTTATAGTAAGTTTAGGGGATGGACTAACTCTAAGGTCCCACCTATGGGTGGGCTTGGAAAGAGGGGTGATTACACTAGGGGTGGGCGGAATTTGCGGAATTAACCTTCGCAAATTATCGCGAGAATGTTTAAAATTATAGCAAACAAGCAGAAATATCGCGAAGATGCGGAAGTTTTTTTCCGGCATGTTCGCGAGATTTTCTGCATGGTTGCGGGTCGCCAACTTACCCATGTGGTTGCTTGCGGGCGCGGCCATCTTGTTTTGAGTTGTTCTCGCGGTGCATGATCGCGAGAAGAAAGACGTGATCGCGCGACGCATGACGTCACTGCGGGCGCGAACTGTCGCGAGACAGCGCAAATGGCTAAAAACAATACAACATCTCATGGAGAATGCGACCGGATCAAGAAAACTTGTCGGCGAACGCAGGGATTCAGGTAAGGCGATCGCGCGCGCGCGAGAATGTATCATTTTACAGCGCGAGCAAGAAACAAATTATCGCCAAGCTGCGGAAACCGGAATTTTTGACATTTTCGCGCTCTCCGCGGAACGCAAAAATGTCAAATTATCGCAATTTCCGCGAACGGAACGAAATTTTTGCCCAGGCCTAGATTACACCCATTTCCTTTGTCCAGTTTCGCGCCAGAGCAGGGGCAGGTAGCCCCTGCAACCGGTTTGAACTGGGCTATGACCAGGGACAGCAAACGTGCCCCCAGTGCAGGACTTCAAAGCACCAGAGAGTTCTCCCGCCTAGCCCCAATACACATCTGCCTGTCTGGGGAGGTGGTCACACCTCCCTTCGACAGGAAACCTATTGTCCAGGCCTCCCCTGCCGGAGTTTCGGTCAGCAGCAGGAGGCCAGACCTGTGTCTGTGGCAGAGGCATCGATTTTGTGATGCCAGGGCTCAGGAAAGTCCTACCGGGTTTTTCCAGTGTGAACATGTCTCTCCCTCTAGAAGGGTGGAATGCTACCCCCACCACCAGAACTGGCAGGGTTAGTATTCCAAAGCGTTTGACACCAAACATGACATGTTTGGATGCAGCCATTCCAAAGTTAGCATTTACCGCGAGGTTATAATGCACTTAAGAGTGTATGGTATGGCTGTATCACAGAACAGCCATAAGGAAGTATTTCCGAAAGCTGCAGAGGGGCTCAGCTCATGCTTGTGCACCCTCTCACACAAAACCAAGCACTCTGCCTTCAGGATTGTCAAAGCCTGCCATGGGAGTGGCTTATAGGTTTATATGTGTCTGTATATATGTGTGGATATAGGTAGCCTATACCACTGTAAGGGGTGCAAGCACACCCTTACCCAGGCTGCAGTAGCAGACCTGTGGTGCCATTTTGGAGTGCTTCCCAGGGGTGGCATAATACATGCTGTAGCCCCTGGTAGGCCTCTGAGGTACCTATGCCCCAGGTACACAGTATACCATATACTAGGGGCTTATAAGGCACTCCAGAATCCAATTAGATATGTACCTAATGTACATGCAAACCATTTTAGAGAGGAAGCAGCTAGGCTGTGGTCCTGATTAGCAGGACCACAGCCAGACTAAGGTTGAAAAACAGTGAAACACCAGCAAAAAGTGGGGGTACCCATGTGAAGCAGATCCTACTCTCCTACAGATAGGTCCACATCATTTTGTATGCCAAGACAGCATACCGCCCCTCCAGGAGGATCATAGCACAATATCGCTGATAACGCGTTTTATCTCTTTTACCGAACACTGCATACATGGCCGAGACATACGGAGCAAATCCCGGACCCCCGCGACCCCCGGAAGAAGCCGCAGCCTAGCACCGCCCCTTCAGGATCATTGCAAAATAACGCCGATATCGCGTTTAATCTCTTGCACGGAACATTGCTTCCATGGCGATAGCCTCTCCACAACTAACACTGTAACTATGGCAGCACAACCCATTGTTTGCGAGTGAGGCGCTGACGAGGCCCGCAGTTCGTCTACCCGGTCCTCACACCTGCACAGAAACATTTCAAAAGATTCATTGGCCACTTCCACTGGAAGCAGGGTTACGTTTATTAGGTCTCGCTGAGCCCCAGCGCATGCGCTGGCTCGGAGAGACATTTTGTATTTGGGATTTTTAAAGTGCTGCCTGTGTCTTAAAGCTTGAGTGCACGCGAGCGTGCACGCGCGCAGCCGCCAATCCCTGCTGCGTACGCACCACTCGCGTGCTTGCCACACAGCGCGTCCCTTCCTAGCGATCACGATCTCTTTTGCTTTGATCGCGATCGCTATTACTTTCGCTTTCACGGCCGCGCGGCCAATGCTTGTTTCTCTTTGTGTCTCTGCGGTTTGTTGCCCTATTTGTATCTGTCTTTCGCAATCGTTACCCAGCTACGTGTAACATGAAAAGGGTACATCACCAGTCCCTGCATGGTCCCTAACCCCCAAGGACTTAATCGGGTTCTAACCTTTCGTCAAACGTCACCCTTGTGTGACGTGACGCCGTCACTACTTGCGTGACTCCCCATTCGTCATATAATGTAATCCATCTCGCGTAGCAGAGCTCTTTGAACAGTGGATAAAACAGCAAGCCAGGGTCATTAACCCCTTCAGTGCCCATGACGAGCTGGACTCGTCATGGGGCGCGGTTGCGCTGTGCCCATGACGAGTCCAGCTCGTCATAGACACCGCCCGCTAATGCAACGGCCGGCACAGGGCGGGGAAAGGGGCGGGCACTGAAGGGGTTAAAAAAACGGGCAAAGCTCAGTCTCACCTCTCCTTGCTCTGTGTCAAAACCCAACACTGCAGCTTGCAGATCAAGTGCCTCTCTGCCTTTCAACACTCACGCGCGCATGTGCCTGGTTTAACTTGCAGCGCTCATACACCGCTTTCACTTTCACGGCCAATGCTTGTTCTCTGATGGCAGACTTCAATTCTGCGCTCCATGCTGCCCCGTGGAGTTGAGGCGATGACCAGTGCCCCCATGTTTATTTCCACTCCTTGAGCCGGTGAGTGAAGCGCCCTCTTTGTCTCTGCTGCTGCCTCCCCTTTTTCTGGGGCGCTCAATGGTGACTTTTTGCGGCTTTCTGAACGACGAGGGAACAACGAAGGGCTTTCCGTAGCACTGGTATCCAGTTCCCCCGAGCTCGTCTCCACTCTCCGAGCTGGTGAGAGAAGCGCCCTCTTGGTTCCCATGGCTGCCCCCCCTTTTCTGGGGCGCCCAAGCTGATCTTGCGCCTCATTGAACGATTTATTTATTTATTTATTTAAAGGTTTTGTAAAGCGCGTAGTAACCCAATGAGCATCCCAGCGCTAACCTGCATCTCCAGGGGTTTCAGCCGTCTAAAGAATTATGTTTGAGGGAAGAGGAGAGTCTTTAATGATCTCCTGAACTGGAGGTGATTCGATTCTGTCCTCAGTCTTCTTGGGAGGTGATTCCAGTATTTGGCCGTGTGGACCGAGAAACGACGGCCACCGGTCTTGGCTTTTTTGACTCTGGGGACTGAGATGAAATTTTCTCCGCTGGACCGGAGATCCCTTTCCACCTTGTAGGGGATTAAGAGTTCCTTGAGAAGGGGGGGGGGCGTTATTGTTGAGGGTTTTGTGGGCCAGACAGAGGGCTTTGAAGGCGACCCTTTCTCTGACTGGAAGCCAGTGTAGAGATTTGAGAGCTGGCTTGGCAGAGGATCTAGCCGGTGTGCCCGTAAGTAGGCGGGCAGCGGCGTTTTGGACTTTCTGCAACGTGTTAAGGGTGGCTTCAGGAGCTCCCAGATAGATGGCGTTGCAGTAGTCCAATCTCGCCAGGATGAGGCCCTGAATGAGGAGCTTCCTTGCGTTAGCGGGGAGCAGGGGGAAGATCTTCCTACAGGCTCTGAGGAGACCGAAGCATGTCCCTGCCATCTTTTTTGCCTGGGTTTTGAAGCTCAGGTCCTTCTCGATCCACACGCCTAGGCTTTTGACCTCGTCCTTGGGAGCGGGAGGGTCACCCAAGCAATTGGGCCAGAGGTGAGGTGGCAGGGAAGGCCCCTTATGACCCAGCATGAGTATCTCGGTCTTTGACCCGTTCAGCTTTAACGATGAGAGATTCATCCATCGGTGGACTTCGGAGAGGCAGCTGTGGAGATCAGAGGGGGCGTGATGGGGATGTGAGAGAGTTACCACCAACTGGGTGTCGTCGGCGTAGTTGATAATTGAAACGCCGAACGAACTAACTCTCTTCTCCAGTGGGGCAATGTACACGTTGAATAACGTAGGGCTCAAAGATGAGCCCTGCGGCACTCCACAGCGGAGGGGGATGATAGGTGAGTGGCTGTCGTTCTCCCAAACCTGGAAGGAACGGCCTGATAAGAAAGATTTTAGCCACTTCAGGGCCATACCCCTTAATCCAATTTCTCCCAGTCGTTGGATTAGGGTGGGATGGTCTACAGTGTCGAAGGCCGCACTGAGGTCCAGGAGGATCACTGCCACTGATCCTCCCGTCTCCAAAATGCTTCTGGCCTTGTCCACTGCTGCCAGGAGGGCGATGTCAGTGCCCTGACCTGGACGGAACCCTGTCTGGGAGACCCCTAATAGGTTATTGCTCTCCAGGAAAAGTGACAGTTGTTTGTTCACTAACTCTTACTGTTTCCTGGGAGAAGGGAGATGGGCCTGTAATTGGAGAGGTCCTGAGGGTCTAGAGAGGGTTTTTTTAGTAGACCTTTAACTGCTGCCGCTTTCCAGCTAGGGGGAACTGTGCCCTCCAAAAGGGAGGAGTTAATCAGAGCCGTGAGGGGGGGGATGATGGTGCTAGACACTTTTTTCAGGGAGCGGAGGGGTGCGGGGTCGAGGGGGGAACCACTTTTAATTGAGGCCAAAGTTGCCCCTACCTCTTCCGTTGTCACTGGGCCAAAGACATCCAGGGAGGGTCGAGGGATGTCAGACGGATGGGGGGGGTTAGTGGTCGAGATGGTAAGATCCCGATCCGTGTGAGCCGGTTCAGGGGGGGGTATAGCCAGGAGAATTTTTTGGATCTTCTCGTCAAAGAAGGTGGCGAGATTGGAGCATTTGCTTTCTGCTTCTTTAGAATCGAGAGGTTTGAGTGGGGGATCAGGGGCGTGGAGGAGTTCTTTAAGAACGGAGTAGGTTTCGTGGGCCGAGCAGGCAGCATTTATGATTCTGCTTTCGTAGAAACCGATTTTGGTGTTGCGTAGCTCCTTTTTGTAAGATTTTACGGAGGTACGAAATGTTTCTTTTTTCTCCTCTGTTTTTTCCTTCCTCCAGAGGCGTTCATTCCTTTTGCAAACCTTACGCAAAAGGTTGAGTTCAGGGGTATACCAGGGTGAAGGGTTAACTCTCTTGGTGTGTTTCAGAGAGTTGATTTTAGGCAGGGTTGCGTCAAGCGATTGGGTGACCCAGGTGTTAAATTCCTTGTCCGCTGCTATGGTGTCTTGAGAGGGGTAGGGAACGTGTTCCCTTAGTTTGGCTGCCCATACGTCTGGTTCCAATTTCTGCCATCGTCTGGTATGAGTTCTGGTTTTGGGAGGTTGAGGGGGCGGAATGTTGATGTCCCATACGAAGGGGACCAGGAAGTGGTCAGTCCAGGGGAGGGGGATGTGATCAAGGGTTTTCAGGTCTGGGATGTTTGAGAAGATGGGATCGAGCAGTTGCCCTCTTTCATGAGTGGCCTGTGGGTTTTTTAGGTCAAGGCCGATGGAGGTGATGTCCTGTAGCAGTTCACAGGCCTGCTTGTCGACCGGGTCCAAGAAGTGTACATTGAAGTCTCCCAGTAGTAGGTAGTTGGTGGAAGACGTACATTTAATGGAGGTCTGCTCGATGATTTTGTTCGGAAAGTCTGCTAGATTGCCCGGGGGGCGATATACCAGCGTTCCAGACAGCGAGGTAACTGGGGAAATTTGAATAGCGAAGTGACAGCTTTCGTGTCCCTTGATGTTGCCATCAGATATTCTGCAGGTAAAGTCGTCCTTGAGGATTATTGCTAATCCACCTCCTCTACCCTCTGGTCTATTCAGCGAGCACATAAAGTACCCGGGGGGGAGTGCGAGGACGATATCGGGGCCACTGCTAGGGGTGAGCCAGGTTTCCGTGAGGAACAAGATGTCTAAGGCTTGGTTTGTGATTAAAAGGTTAATTTCGTGCGAGTGCTTCACAAGCGACCTGCAGTTGAGTAGGCCTAGGTGCAGGCCATTGTGTGCCGGGTCTTGATCTGCGGGGTTACAGGTAGTGCATCTTGTGAATTGGTTATCACCCTTCAGGATGCGCGTGCAGGAGGGATGTTTTTGGGTATTTAAGGCTAGAAGCTCCTCACGGGAGTAGGTCCGGTGGTTCCTGGCTAAAATGGGCAGAGTGGCTTGCCTTTGGCGCGCCCGCTGCGCCCGTCCGCTGCGCTTCCTGTGTTGACACATTTTAAGTAGAGAGGAGGGGCGTGGCCTGAGGAGTGGGCGTGGCCTCAGTGCTCGCCGAAGGCGTCGTCAATTTCCCTCCGTCAGCGCTAGGTCCGCTGCGTGGCAGTGATCAGGGGGGCGGCAGGTGAGTAAAATATGCACAAAGCACAAGTTGCAAGTTTTTAAAATGAACACAGACAAACAAACAATCTCCCGGCTTCCGCCTCAGGAGTAGCAGTCTTCTGAGCGCGTATTGGTCAGCGTGCCTTTTAAACTATGAGCGGGGGGCGTGGCCTGAGGAGTGGGCGTGGCCTCAGTGCTCGCCGAAGGCGTCGTCAATTTCCCTCCGTCAGCGCTAGGTCCGCTGCGTGGGAGTGATCAGGGGGGCGGCAGGTGAGTAAAATATGCACAAAGCACAAATTGCAAGTTTTTAAAATGAACACAGACAAACAAACAATCTCCCGGCTTCCGCCTCAGGAGTAGCAGTCTTCTGAGCGCGTATTGGTCAGCGCGCCTTTTAAACTATGAGCGGGGGCGTGGCCTGAGTAGTGGGCGTGGCCTCAGTGCTCGCCGAAGGCGTCGTCAATTTCCCTCCGTCAGCGCTAGGTCCGCTGCGTGGGAGTGATCAGGGGGGCGGCAGGTGAGTAAAATATGCACAAAGCACAAGTTGCAAGTTTTTAAAATGAACACAGACAAACAAACAATCTCCCGGCTTCCGCCTCAGGAGTAGCATGTTACCCATGCAAACCAGAGTTCTGTTCTCGGCAACAACCCGTTTATCGGCATTCTCCAGCCCCCCTCCCTCCTAGCCCCGGCAGCTGCCTACGGAGCCAGCTCGTTCGTTATTTTGTCGTTTCTGAACTTTTTTACATGCTTTTGCCATCTTGTGTTTATGCTACTCTGTGCCCGAGTCATGGGTCCAGCATCTTGACGGTCCCTGCCTGATTCTCTGGCCGTCCTTGATTCGCCTGTCGGACCTTTTCCCCCCCATTTCCTCCCCCTAGGTCCCCTTCACCCCTTCTCATTTTTTTCCACCCTCCGTGACCCAGGGGAGTTATGATTGTTGATCTCTAGCCGGTCAGTTGTTACCCGGAACTTCTACCTTCTGTTGCCGATTTATTAGACCTAATTGATTTTCTTATCCAGCCACTGACTCTTCCCCCTTTCCCTCTTTTTTATCCTTGGACTTGTTCTTTGTGTCTTGTTACTATGCAATTCTTTTTAATTGATGTAACTGTGAAACTTTATTGCTATGTTCCTTCATGTAAAGCGCGCTGATACCTCCTGGTCTAGCCAGCGCTATATAAAACTCAATAAAATGAATAAATAAACATCAAACTTTTACCAAGTTCAAAAGTAATGTATTTATACATTGAAACGCACATCAGGTCTCTCTGCGTTTTGATCTCAAGAATCTCAACTTACGCTGCATTTTCTCAGTGAGAGAAAGAAGTAACTGTTGTAACAGGCTCAATGCCAGCGCTGTCTTCTCTGGTCAGGGCCCTAAACGTCATGGTATTCTATTAAAATGTTGCCTTTTTCAGAGTATGGTTGCCTGCACAACGGAGTTTGGGAAGATTTAAATTTTGAATAAGTTCGTTTTTTAGTCCAAGGGGCTCCCTTCTTTAATCGGTTATTAACTCTTTCCGCGCTCCATTATTAATGAAGGAGCGCTGAAAGAGTTAATGCCTTTATTGTTAATGAACAACTGTCCGGCAAGCAGAGCGCCCTGCCCGGGGTCTCTTTCTGGAATCCAATGAGAAGGAAGCAGCCGCACTGCCCGCATTCTGCACCTTGTACTGTTCGTCCTGACACCGTCCTACGAAAGATACCGTTTTACAAACAGAGCCCTTCCTCCTGCGGCCAAGAGCTCCTCCAACCTTCAGTGGTTGTTGTACAAACTCCAAGAGTACTGCGGGATCGGGCTGTTTAACCCAGTACTTAAAAATAAACATTGGATTTTGAGCTGGTGCCTCTGCTGCTTCTAGGCGCACTGAAGCCCTCGCAGGAGTTAGGCTTGCTGTGAAGCGCACCTTCACTGCCAGAGGCCTCGTGGGCAGCATAAGAGACTCCCACTGAAACACCTCAATGTGCACTCATCTAATGCTGCCCTTCATCCCAGGTGAGTTCATGCACCTAATGCCATCATTTTATAAGGTTGTATTGAGTTACTGACCTCACTGCTTGTGAGTTGTGGTTTGGTGAAATAATAGCATGGCTGACTGGGCTGTTCATTCTGCCATTCAGTTGGATGACACTAACCACCATTTTATTATAGTGCTTTGAGAAATGGAATATTGACATAATGCTACGAAAGCTTAGATTATTACTACGTCTGTGCTTTCAAGTACTCTTCTTAAGGACAGACTACCAGTCATGAAGAACCGAATTACCGTCACAATTTTGCTGTATCCGATCACGAGTGGGGTGGTGTTGTCACATCTAGTTTTCCCCGGTGTGGGAATACCAGAACTGATTTTACCAGGTGGCAATTCCGTCCGGTAACACCACAGGAGGCTTTAGCTGCAACAGCAGCCAAAGTTCATCCCCGGTCTTTGCTTTCTTGCAGGGCAGCAATTTTTGACCGCCACCAGGAGTATCTGCCTCTTCCCTCCCTTACTCTCTACTACCCTCTCGCTCTCACTTCACCCTCACCTCCAGCAGAATCTGCCACACACATTCACCACCTTCTCAGAGCAGCTGGTTAAAGTGTGCATCAAACCCCAGGGAATCAGGAATTCCATGTGGTTTTATGCCTAGTAATTGCGGGCCCACAGTTATTCTATAACCTGTGGTTTAACTCCTACCGGCACAGTGTCACTGCATGTGAGCACACACAGTGTCACTGCATGTGAGCACACACAGTGTCACTGCATGTGAGCACACACAGTGTCACTACATGTGAGCACACACAGTGTCACTGCATGTGAGCACACACAGTGTCACTGCATGCGAGCACACACAGTGTCACTGCATGCGAGCACACACAGTGTCACTGCATGTGAGCACACAGCACCAACTCAGCATCACTCGGCACCACCTGAGAAGTAGCTCAGCAACACCTGAGCACCAGTTTAGCACCGCCACCTCTGCATGACTCAGCACCACAGCATCACTCAACACCACCTCAACATCACTCAGCACCATCTCAGTGTCACTCAGCATCACCGGAGCCTCACATACGCACCAACACCTCAGCATCACTCAGCACCACCGGAGAATCATTCAGTATCACCCCGAGTATCATCTCCACACCAGACACCACCACCTCAACATCCCTCAGCACCACCTCAATCTGCCCTCGTAATCGAGCATCTGTTGGACCTCCCCTAGTGTCCATCCGCTGCTCATGTTGCAATTCAGGGCTTATTTCTCAACCTCCACTCTCCTGTTTATGTCTTCCACCCCCCCCCCGGAAAAAAAGCAATAACAAACCAGCATTACAACAGACAGGAAATAATTGCAAGGACAAAAAAAAAACACATTTTGTATGTATTTTCTTGTTTTAATTGGATCGTTCAGTTGTACATAATGTCTTCTTGGTTATATAAAAGGTAGCAAAATTCTTATAATACTCTTATAACTTTTCAACATGCCGCACGGCAGCCATACTGCTCTAAAACATAGCTTAAAAACATTGACAAAGCCTATAGCTCTGGCTAACCACTTATAAGGTCCTAAACATGAGACCTATTGCCTATGCCAATGCTTGTTTAAACATGGTATCTATCGTTGTTTCTACAACGCCTCCCATACCCCTCACGAGGTTAAAGCGCGTGCCCTCTCTGGAATGCCAATCACGAGGGATGGGTCATCGGAGCCAGTCCGGGCGCCTCCAGGACAAGTGTGCGTGCCTTGTGAGAAAGCACTGACCCCAGGGCAACACGGTGGTGCAGAAGGGCTGGTCTGACCGGTCGGGCTATTCCGGTTTGTTGGCTGTTTGTGGGTCCGTTTTATAATCTGCTGGGCCGTTTTTTGTTGTTGATTTCCCTGATATTAAAACAAACATTGCCTGCCGCAAATCCAAATGGGGTTGTAATGTGGAACAACGCACGCATGCCTTTACAACGCAAACACTAGGGTGACCATATTCCCAAAACAAGCATTGGCATAGCCAATAGGTCTTGCTTTTGGGACCTTATAAGTATTTAGTTATGCAGCACAATATCCTTGGTGCAACAATATCAACCGTTGCATGGCTAAGCACTTATAAGGTCCCAAAGGCGAGACCTATTGGCTATGCCAATGCTTGTTTTTACTTCTGCTTTTCTACGGTGACTTTTCACTAAGCTCAGTCAGCAGCAGCCTTGTTGTGACACAAACTGGCAAAATGGCCGCCCACATAAACTACAATGGTTAGGGGTCCGCCTCCAGCCAGTGGTCACTCTAAGCAGAGAAAGTCATCGACCACCGGGGTATCAAAGCAAAAGGGAACAAGCATTTGCAATGCAATAGGTCTCGCATTTACGCAAGTTTAAGCTATTGGCATTGGAAATGGCAATGCCTTTTATTTATGTTTTAAAAACCAAACCATAAAAAAGGCATTGTCATTTACAATGCCAATAGCTCAAACTTACGTAAATGCGAGGCCTGTTGCATTGCAAATGCTTGTTCTCTCTGGAAGCCGTGGAGATAATTAAGTTTTTGCGCAGGATATGAATGTGCCGCTCCGAGAGAAGGGCGGACATTAAACGGGAGGGGCACAGAAACCGTGATGGCGAGAAAGGTTTTGCTGATTAGAGAGAGACGAAGTGAGAGGAGTGAAAGGACACGAGGAAGTGGGAAGATCACGTGAAAATAAAAAGAGGTTTAGAGACGTGCACAGAAGGGAGTTACAAGGAGAAAGAAGAGTTGCAAGAGAAAGCCAAAGAGGAGAGTGAGGGGAGGCAGGTTAGCGAGTTATGGGTGTGATCACAGTGGTGAAGCTAATGCAATCACATGAGAAGGCGTACAGCAAATACATCATCGGCAGGAACAGGAGAGGGTGGATGTGGTGAGCCGATGGCTGGGGCTGCAGTGGTGAAAGCAAGAGCAGGGGCAGCAGAGGTGAGAGCAGGGGGGAGCTACAGTGGGGAGAAGAGAGGGGGCTGTTGGTCCATGAGGACAAGCGGCTTCTGTTGAAGCTAGGGGTCGCAAGGGGCATGCCAGGGGTCGCAGCAGCGACCCATAAATGACGCCCATGCTCACCCCTTCCCCACCACAATGACCCTGCACACAACAGACATGTAGTCCCTGTTTTGAGAAACACGCATTGGCAAAGCCTATAGGTCTCCCCTATGCGAGATCTATTGGCTTTGTCAATGTTTTTAACTGTACTGTACATGCTTTATGAGGCTTCCTTCAGCCTGGCTGGATTGATAGCCTGGCAGTCTGAGGCAACATCTGTGCAGCTGTAACCGATGCTTGCAGATGCAAGGTCAGATTAATCTCCAAAAGCAGATAACAGCATCACGTGGTCTGGGGTTTCAATATTAATGCAAGGGCATGGAGCTTTGTGGAAAGACACCTTCTGTGTTGCCAAAGCTGTGTTGTCATACCCTCCGAAAGACCGACTAATGAGGCATCCAAGCTAGCGCATGAGTTCCCCAGGGGCATCATGTCAGGGTAACACTGGTTACACATAGGTATGTGAGCAGAAATGCATGTAAAGAAATGTATTAACATTTCCATATCCCCCTCCCAAAAAAAATAATTAATGTGACCTTGTGTAATATTACTAGTGTTCATGTAAAAGGACTCAGATCATGTTCCAAGTATATAAAACTGTAAATATAAACACGAGGAGTGGTTGGAATGGAGCAGAGGTTTGGTGTTGGCAGGGGGGGAAAAGCAGCAGGAGCGGGGGAGAGCTCACAATGGAGGCGACAGGAGACTGGGAACAAGAAGTAGCGTAGGGCCAATATAAACTGGACTTCTGCAACGACATTAAACAAGCAATATGAATAGCCCCTGGTTTCGAGATGAGGACATTCTTGTTTTTCGTGGTTTTAACCCCAGCGAGTGTTGTGTTGTGCAGTGTGAAGTTGTTGCTTGTGAATGCTGTTCAACTGCTCAGACATTTTTCGGCTTTCTTTTTGTTCTGGTTGGCTGAGCCATAGTCATAAATGACAGATAAAGAGAGTGCAACAGACTGGGCATGTAGAGGGGCAGTGGAAGAGAGAGAAAGAGGGGCAAAGTAGAAAAGAAACATAGGCACAGACTGGCAGAGTGAAAAAGATATAGACACTGCAAGCACACTGTGTAAAACAGAAGTGGAGAAACAAAAGAAAACATAAAAACAGAACAGACGTGAATCTGCACACCAATGACAAACTGCAGAGAGGGGTGAGACGAAGGGGGCCAGCAACACGGTGACAGTGATGCACGAGGTTAAATGCAGAATTTAGAAGCATGCACAGTAAGTGAAACGAGCTTTGGCAACGCGGCCGCGAAAGTGAAAGTGATCGCGATTACGGGAGGAAAGACACAGCGAAAGTGAAAGTGATCGCGATTACGGGAGGAAAGACACATGGCGCTGCGCGCGTGCACGTTCACGTGCACTGTAGCTTTAGGCCACGGCAGCACTTTAAAAAGCCTGTATACAAAATGTCTCGGCCAGATCAGCGCAAGCGCTGGATCAGGCGAGACCTAAAAAGGACTAAAAGCAGCAACAGAGGGATGGAAAGTGAAATAGGACTACCCCTGGCTCAGCCCTGTTAATGGAAAAAGACACAGGACTACCTGGATGACTTTGATGCTCTTTCCAAAGGAGGCGGCCATATTGGACTGACTCCCTCACAGTGCAACAGCCCCTAGTTTACGACCTTCGATCTCCCTACCTACTTACTCAGGTCAGAATTTCATTGTAAACTTCAACTAATCTAATTTATCTTTATTCCTCTCTGTCCCACTCTTTCCCTCGCTTGCCCCACCTCCAACCCCTCATTCGCCTTCTGCGGTGCACCCACTACGGTACTAGAACCAACCCCCTTTTTCTCCCCCTGCCCAAAACCTAACTACCACCACAGTTGCTCCTTCTCCCTCCTTCACTCACCACCCTCCCCAATCCCATCACACCCGCATAGCACTGACCCCCCTACGAGCCACATACACACATACTGCCCCTTAACGTCATATCACCGTTCAACAGTGCTGATCTATCTATTATGGAGCTCACAGGCATGCATACCTACACTATCATCTACCCCCCAACCTCTCAAGAAAAGCATCCAAACGTTTTAAACACAATTTGATAAAACTTCACCCTGAAACACCCATCTCGGATCCTTACTTCTCAACAAACAACGGGCACATAACCACTGATATCGTCTTTCACACTAAACGAAGAGCACAATGGAGGAAGGCATTCCTAGCCTTATTTGCGATCTCCTCCACCAGGAAAACCGCTCATGGTCTCGTTATCTATATCTCCCCCTACCATCTTTTCCAAGCGACAGCAACCATCACCATTTACAATAACGGAATCATCCTCATGCAATCCACAGACCGCAGTTTAAACCTCTTGGATAACATCTTCCCCATTATCAAAGAACAAGTGACAAAACCCCAAACCTCCACCCAGATTACTCCCACCACCAGCACACAACATATCACATTGTCCAACCCTTCAGATAACCACGCTCCTCGACCATCCCAACCAATATTTACATCCGAGTCCTATGCTACCTCCACCCAGGCTACCCCCACCACCAGCACACATCACTTCACATCGCCAAACCCCTCCACTAACCACGCTCCTCTACTACCCCGGCCAATATTTACATCGGAGACCAATGCAACTCCCCCTTCCCCGCTAGAATAGCCTACAAGACACTCTCCCATTCCTATTGCACCATCATGTATATCCCTCACAGACTCACACACTACTACAACGTGTTCACGAATAGTAACTACTACCAAGCTCCCTGCCCCACCAGACTCCCCCATAAGAAGCCCCCCCCACTACTGCGGCAGCATACACACCCTTAACAGATTCAGCATCCCCCCATTAGTCAACACAGCTTCCCTCCTTGTCAACACTACCCTGTGCAAAACCAACACTCCCACGACCTCATCCACACCGTGCACCACTACGCCTCACACGTACACTCCCCATTCCAGTTCACCCCTCCCCGATCTGGAGATGGAACAAAATAGGACGTCCCACTACTACATAGAAGACGTGCCGCTCTTTGATCACCCACTTGACTCAAGCACACCTCCCACAACCATAACACAGCCACCCACACCCATAACACAGCCTCCAATCCTGCTCCCACCATCACCAGACCCTAGACTTGAGGAGATCATACTCTCATTACGTCAAATCAAAGAAGAACTACAAGCATTAAATGCGGTGATATCGAGACAACCGTGGTACACTAGATCTACAAGACAGTCTAAATCTAACTGGCACCTGACCCACCCAATAGACACTTCGAAATTTTCGCTCACCAGTTGGAAATCAGTTCCCTCTCATAATAAATCAACCCGCCCAATCCGTAGCATTAATCCGCTTTCGGAGAAAGAGTTACTCTCTCTATTACATTCCTATGAACCCTCTCACCGGAATCACAACATTTTGTTCCCAGATAACCCGCCCATTATAGTGACAATCCCAACTATCCCCTCTAACCCGCACAGGCCCACCAAACACAACCCTTGAGGCGTCATTGACAATAACCTCAGACGAGTTCCCCTCATTCAGGACTCTACTTCATCCCTCATCACGCCCCGTCTTAAATGCATACTCCTAAATTGTAGATCGGCCTCAAAACACACAGCTGACATAGCTGACCTTATACTCACACAAGAACCTGACCTGATCATTTTAACCAAGACTTGGCTAAAGGAATCCTCTACACCAATCATTGACATACTAGTACCCCCAAATTATGATATCATCAGACTGGATAGAATTGATAAGACAGGGGGCGGTATCGCCTGCATACACCGTAACAATATCTCAGTAAACAGGTCATATCCCCTGTATTCCTCTCTTACGAATACATATGCTTCGACATCACTAGTAATGGCAAACCAGTATGCTCTTTACACACCCTCTATCATCCACCAGGTGACAACCTCACCTTTACTGAACACTTCATTGATATTGTCTCTTCTAATATCGGACATCAAAATACCCAAATATTCCTCGGAGACCTCAATCTTCACTGGAACAACCACAATGATGCAGTGGTCAATACTCTCAAAAACTTCCTCGCTGACCTCGACCTCACCCAAATTTGTAACAGCCGTACACACGATAAAGGTTCAATCATTGATATAATAATCTCGAAAATCGACTCCATTCAGTGAGAGACGATCCATCCCTGCGACTGGTCAGACCAATATATTACCACCTTCTTCATCAATGAAACATTGAAACTTAACTCGGTCCAACCCACAAGACCTAAAGTATGGAAGAGGGACCTGCAAAACATTAACCCTAACATAATCTCATCCTCCAGCTATAACCTACTTCTGCCCCTTGAAGGGATTTCCGAAGTTCATGATCTCACCAATCACTACCTCAATTCCATGAACTTGATTCTAAATGAGGTAGCCCCCCTTCAACTAAAGAGAGTCTCCACAAAAGATTCTAAGCCCTGGTACAATGGAAAACTCAATGAGGATAGACGATCTCTCAGATCAACTGAACGCACATGGAGATCACATCCATCCGCCAATCACCTCAAGATACTAAGAAAGAAGAGAAATGCATATTACAGAAAGATCAAGCGCACTAAAGCAGACTTCTTCAGCCACCAACTAGACCAGGCAAAAAATCATCCCAAAAAACTTTTCAAGTTGATCAAAACTCAATCTAAGGATGCACCTCACCGTCCGCAAGATAAATCACAACCCAATTGTGAAGAATTTGCTTCCTTCTTCACTCAAAAGACTGATAGCATTAAGAAGGAGCTTCTCAACGATCTAATCTCACAAACTGTATCATATATGAACACTTCCACACCAAATCTCATCAAAGTTCGACCTAAAAAATGACGCATCCTGGTCATCTTTTGCTACTTACAGTGAAGAATCTATTCGCAAAATACTAACTGCCCTGAATCCTGCCAATCACTTCACTGATCCTCTCCCCGCAAACGCTGTAAAAGACTTCACCCCGCTGCTTCTACCGCTCTGGACCAAGATCATAAATAGCTCACTACGACAAGGTTGCATCCCGGACACCCTCAAAGCCGGGCAGGTATTCCCCATTCTAAAGAACAACTACCGCCCTATATCCAACATTCCTACCTTGGCCAAACTATTAGAGAAATGTGTACACCTCCAGCTGATAAGACATATTGATCACTTTGACCTATTTAACAAATACCAATCAGGTTTCCGTGCAGGTCATAGTACTGAATCAGCCATGACACACCTAATTGACGATGCTCTACAAATCCTAGATCAGAATGGAGCTTGCTTACTCATCTTGCTAGACCTCTCCTCACCCTTTGATAGGGTCAAACATGAGAACCTGATTGATCTTCTGAAATACAGAATGGGACTATCAGTGCTAAATTGGTTTACCTCGTTCCTCCAAAACAGATCACAACAATTCAAGGTCAACCACTCCCTGTCCAAACCCGTCACAGTAACTTTAGGGGTTCCGCAAGGGTCTTCACTATCCCCGACACTGTTCAATCCTTTCATGGAACCACTCACCGAAATTCTCTATGCGTCTAAAGTGCAATATCACACGTACGCTGATGACACACAACTATACCTTAAGATCTATACCCTAGAAGACATCAAATCGCTCAACATAACTCTCCGAAAACACCCAGACATGGTTGGCTGAAAACCATCTCAAATTGAATGTCCTCAAAACAGAATTCTTCCTAATCGCTCCTCCCGCCCAAGTTCCCATAATGCAAGACTGGATCAAACACCTTACTGCACTCAATGGCCAACCAATCATCGTGGACTCAGCAAAATCGCTGTGAATAACACTTGACAGAAACCTCAATATGCAAAAACACATCAGCAACGCAACAAAAGGAGCAAACTTTCAGATTAATACATTGAGGAAGCTGAAACCTTTCCTGCCGGAAAAGGACTTCAAGCTGGCAGTACAAGCTCTAGTTATCCCAGGAGTGGATTACGGGAGTGTCTCTCTCTGTGGCCTGCTCAAAGCTACAACGGGCCCTCTTAGAGCATCAATCAATGCCGCAGCGAGACTCATCACTGGTTCTAAAAGAAGCTCCCACATTTCCCCAGACCTAAAATCCCTAAATTGGCTACCTTTTGAAGCCAGAATTCATTTGAAAATAGCATGTATGACTCATAAAGCCATGCATCACAAGGCACCCAGCTATTTGGCACAGAAACTGACACTCTCTGCTGGGATCAGATCCTCAAGAAGCGTGAAAAGCCTGCTACTGAAACCGCAAAGATTCAACAAGAAGAAAACATATAACCGAACCTTTTCAGGGATGGCGCCCAGAATCTGGAATGCTCTACCCCCAGAAATCAGACTTAATCCCTCTACTACATCCTTCAAAAAAGAAGTGAAATCGCTTCTCATGGCTAAATTCACCTGAGCATGGATTAAAGAAATTATGAGACCAAAGTATCCTCATTACTGTACTTTTTTATGCCCACGGACCATCCAGGTATCCTAGAAAGTAAATCTACACTTTGCCTGATATATCGGGAACGTTTTGTTATGTACCTTATAACTATGCATTTACGAGACTATGTGTATACGCGCTTTGACTTGCATTTAACCAGATGTGTAAATAACTATACTCTGTAACCTAGACACGCACCTGTAACCTAGACACTCACCCTGTAAAGCGTTCTGATATCCGCAAGGGTCTGGTTCGTGCTGTATAAAACCATTAAAATAAATAAGACTTTTTATTGTGCTCTTAGGAATTAGTGCGGGACCAAGCTCCATAGGTCAGTGAGCAGGAGTCCAGTGGATGAGTTTATTATTAGGGTTGACAATCTCAGTTTTTTCAGAGTTGAGTTTTAATTGATTACAGTTCATCCAGTTTCTGATGAACAGCATGGTGTTCCTTAGAAACTCCTTAGAGTCGGCTGACTCATCGATTATAAAGATCAGCTGCATGTCATCCGCATAATTGTAGATTTCTACTTTTTTTTGTTGTAGCATATGTATTAGCGGTCGAATGTAAATATTGAAGAGGTAGGAAAATTAAGAGGAACCCTGAGGTACTCCACAATTCATGCTTACAGTGGCAGAGCAGTGGGGCAGTAACTGGACTGATTGCTTGCAATCCTTTAGGAGAGATTTCATCCAGTTTAGGGCGACATCTCTGAGACCCACTGCAGCAATGCGATCCATAAGGCTAATAGCTGGGTTCTTGTTTAAAGACATTCTACACAAAGGTTTCTAACCCTCTGATCCCTAATTAAAGTGAGTTTCTACTTTTCTAAAATTTTATAGGGACTTAACCAAGGCCCTGACAAGACTTTTAGTAATTTGGAAAAATTTGTCAATTCCAAAATTCAGAATTCTAAAGACAATTTAGGAGTTCTGTTGTATGATCAGGCGTTGACCAAGTCAGTCCAACAAATGCGAAGTTGTATATTTCACAGCTGATCCACCAATGTAGGAAGCTGGCTCTGCATATACCATACCAAAGTAAGGTATGGTGTGCACAGCGTCCAATGGATCCCCAAAGGTAGGCGGAGGTGAAAGTAGATAACTCCTTACTCTCTATTTGTGGTAATGTAGGCAAGCAGTAAAGCTCAATCAGAGGGTAGTGATAAGCATTTGTCGTACACATTCAGGCAAGAAATAATGTCACACACTCAAAGACTTGAACTCAGACCAAGTTGTTTATATAAAAATATTATTTAGATATATTTCTTTTCTAGAACAAAGCCAGGCCTGGTATAGGTAAGTATAAGAATACTTTGTAAACATATGCAGTTTAGATACAGTTTGAATGCAGTGAAATAGTTACAGTATGTGAGAAGTTGGCCTGATGTATGATGTCACTAGTTATAGTGTACACCTTATATCAGTCCAAATACCCTTATGGTGATTGGTTGTAAAGTCAACCTTATAGACCAGCTATCCTAGTGGTAGCATGGGCAAGAGCAGTCTTAGGCTAAACTCTGAATGGCATGTGAAGCCAGCTGTGATACCATATATAATCCCTTGAATACCAAATGAAAGGACACCACAACAGATATATATATAAAATAAAGTGTATTTATTCTAAGCAAACCCTCAGCACTCTTTATGAGATTAGAGGTAAGTACAACACAGTCTTATTAGTGCATACAGTAAGTCACACAGGTAAGTAATACAGTTAGGCCCTAGGGGCCACGCAAACCATATACTAAGTAAGTGGTATAAGAACCACTGTCACGGAAATAGAATAGGCCTAGGCCTAGGGAATCGCTGGGGCTACACTACACTAGCGTTAGTTAGGAAGTGGGAGGCCCACGGGATTCGTGTGCAGAGTGGAAACACTCACGCGTAATGCGTAAAAGTCAATAGCAATAGTACAGTTTAGAAAACGGTAGATTTAGGACACTTCCGGAGTAGCTAGGAAGTTGAGACTTGAAAACTAGACACTAGGATAGTCACTATCCTGATGAGCACCGGAGTACCCAAGTTACCTAGCCCACAGGCTGCGGGTGTATAGGGGTGAAGATGCGTCGTTTTCGTCGTCGACTCCTATGGATGCCTGAAGAAAGATGCTGACAGGCAGTCAGTGAAGAGTGTCCGGTGGATCCCAAGGCTGGGATCAAGAAGAGAAGAAACCTGCAAGCAGAAGGGACAGAGTCAAGGTCACTAGCCAGTGACCACGTGGAACCAGGAAGGAACCAGGCGATGTCGTGAAGACTTGCAGGTGAAGGTGAAGCTTGTCGCTGCAGCCAGTAGGACCAGGAAGCGTCGAGGACGACCAGGACCAGGAGGCGAGCTGTCCCACGAAGGCTCTTGCTGTCGGCGGCGTCGAAGTTGGACTAGGACTCACCAAGCCTTGGCAAGCGGAACCCACGAAGAACGAAGGACTTGCTTCTGGTGCAGACCAGGAAGGTCTGGGGTGCTTCTTCTTTGCAGAGAAGTGGGAGCCAGTCTGGAGGAGCCAAACCAGCGCAGAAGATTTCAGGGTGCGTCGTCACAGAGGCCACTAGCCAGCGGGCAAGCAACCGGACAGACGCGGCAAGCAGGAAAATGCTGAAGGGCCCCACGCAGGACTCGTGGAGTGTGGGGGGCTGATCTTCGGTGCAGATGGTGCTTGGGGTTGGGGCTTCTCAATCCCCGGTGCACAACTTCGAGGGTACCTCAGAAGCTGCGCTGTAAGTTACTAGCCACTTTTCCCAGGTAGCCGGTCCCACGTCGCTCGTCGCCTCCACGGATCTCAGCTCTGCTGCAGATGTGGATGAGGGTCGGAGAAGTCTGGAAGTCAAGGCTCTGGTCGGGCTCTGCAGTCGGTTCCTCGTAGAACGGTCGCAAAGCAAAGGGTAGTCTCTTGATGGTGCCTGTTTGCACAGGGTAGCCACTCCTTGGCTACAAGGGAGATTCTTCAGTCTTCTTCTTTCGTCGAATGTCGAAGGTCCAGAGTTTCTGTTCAGTTTTGCAGGTTCAGGATAATCTAAAGTCTTGAGGCCCAACTCCCACTCTTATACTAATCTGGGGGGCTGGGATACCTGCTAGGTCACGCCTTATGGGTGGGACCTGGGAGGGGGTGGTTACACCCACTTCCCTTTGTCCAGTTTCGCGCCAGAGCTGGGGCTGGAGTGCCCCAGCGCCGGTTTGAACTGGACTATGCAAGGAACACCTTGTGTGCCCCAGGCATGTCTCATTCCTTTCAGCCCACCCTGCCCCAATACACTAAAGGCTGTCTGGGGAGGTGCTAGCACCTCCCCAAGCAGGAAACCTATTGTCCAGGCCTCCCTGGCTGGGATCACTCCCAGCTGCAGGAGGTCAGACTTGTGTCGTGGCAGCAGCATCCATTTTGTGATGCTGAGGCTTTGGTCAGAGGCTAACAGTTGAAGTATGATTTTAACATGTCTTTCCCTCTAGGAGGGGGGAATAATATTCTCATGTCCAGAAATGGCATGGGGGTATTATTCCCTAGTGTTAGACACCTTACACGACATGTTTTGATAAAGCCAAACCATAGTTACCATAACCGTCTAAGATTATAAGGCACTTTAAGAGTATATGGTAGGCTATATCATAGAACAGCTATAAGGACAAGGTTCCGAAAGCTGCAGACAGGCTCAGCTCATGCTAGAGCACCATCTCACATGTTACCAAGCACTCTGCCTCCAGGATTGTCAAGGCCTGCCATAGGAGTGACTGATAGGTACACATGTGTCTATATGTAAGTTAGGTATAGGAATACTACACCTAAGCAAGGGGTGATTACACGACCTTGCCCCAGCTGAGTGATCAGCCAGTTGTGTCAAAATGGAAGGCCAGGCCAGGGGTGGCATAATACATGCTGCAGCCCCTGGTAGGCCTAGGGTACACCTATGCCCTGGGTACCTAGGGTACACTGTACAGGGGCCAATAAGGTGATCCTATCCAAATGGGTTATGCACCTAAAGTACATAGTATTAATTTAGAGAGAGAACAGCAGGGCTGTGGGTCTGATTAGCAGGCCCACAGCCACATCTAAGTCGAAAACCAGTAAAGCAAAAGCAAAAAGTGGGGGTGAACATAGAAAGCAGACCCTACTCTCCTACACAGTATAACTACTTTGTATTTGCAGATAGTCAGGATTGCCTTGCAATTACTTTTTTTTACGCAGCAAGGGATCTCTCGATGCAAGGCTGGAGCACTTCCTGGGGGGGAAGGAAAAATGATACAGTGCGTTTTGCAAACTTATTGCAGGTTCACAGTATTACACACAAGTCACATTTAGCCCTGGGGAAGCAGAACTGAGGTTAGGGGTCTGTGGTAAAGATTTGGTTGAATGGGCACTCGAGTTGCACTTGCCAGCGGCATTGAGGCGGCCGGGTGCAGAGTGCAGGGACCACACGTCAGCGAACGGGCTTAGCATGGTCGTGGGCTTGGGGTCTGCGGCAAGCAGGCCACCAGGATGGAAAACAAAAAGCTCCTGGGGTCGAGGTCAACACTAAGGGACCCAATGGCCAACAAGGACTATACCACCTGTGGCGCAGAGGCGGCCAGGTGTAGGATGCGGTCTTGGCTGATGCTCCAGATTCGGTCGTGGTTCCCTCGGAGTCGGTCAGCTGCTGTGGAGGTGAATGGGGTCTTTGGAAGTCAACATTCAGTGACAGCAAGCATTCGTGGACAATTCTGGTTGCAGTTGCTTTTTCTGGGCCACTTCGGTTACAGTCGGTCAGCGTGTCGCCTTTGGTCGCGGTTGAGGGGACCTTCCAGTTGTTTGGCTGCAGGTTTGGTCTAGGAACTTCTTGACATTTATATGTCATTGGGGCCCAGGCTAGGATAATTGGAGAGACCTCCTTGGGGTGTTGGTTCACTCGTGCTCGGGGTGCTGAAGTGGAGTGATGGAGACTTAAGGAATTGGCTGGAGTCAGAGTTGGTTATTTTTTAGCAAGTCTAGTGCTCAAGGCAGACAGAGACCTTTTAGTCACGAATGCAGGGCAGGTTCTCTGTTTTTTTTAGGTCTGCCGGCTGCAGGACACACCCTACTTCTGTTGGAGGAGTCTGAGGTCAGGACACGTCGGAAGGGCTAGGACCAAGTCAGTTGGTGTCCTCCTCTTCTCTCCCTACGGCTGTTCTGTCCTTCTTCTATTCGCTTCTTTTTTTCGGCTTGGATCTGAGGAGGCGAGGTTCAGGGTTGCCCCTAAACACTAAAATCTGAAAGAAACACGTTAGTTAGATTCCTCACCTTAGAATATCCCCAGGCGTCAGACTGGATCCGGAAGATTTTTCGTCAGCAATACCCCTTGCGCGTCGCTAGGCGTCGTCTGCGGCTCCGCGTCCGTCGTCGGCGTCGTGCGCCGGAATGACGTCGTCGGAGTACTTAGACGCCGCCCTCGCGCGCTGACGTCAGTTCTTCTTTTTTCCGCACCAGTAAGCGCAGATCCGGGAGAGCTACCCCTTTAGTCACTTTTTGACTAACTTTTTCGATCCTTTTTGATCTTGTCTAACGACGCCGGTTCCGGTAGGATGCCTGGTTTTAAAGCCTGTGCTGACTGTAACCGCCTGATGTCGGTTACGGACCATCACCGCCGGTGCCTGTACTGCTTGGGCCTCGACCACGACGCGGTGTCGTGTGCGGACTGCAAGGCCCTGACCTCGAAGGCTAGACGGGAGCGGTCCCATAAGCTTCTCGAGCTTCGCCACTCGGCTCCGCGCCCCTCTCGATCCCGGTCCAGGAGGAGGTCCAAGGATCGGTCGCGGAGCCGCAGCCGACGTCATCATCGATCGTCTGGCTCCAAGTCTTCGGTCGACCTCGTCACGCCTCCTCCGCCGGCGTCAACACCGGTTCAGCCCTGGTCCGGGCCCGGCGCCGTTACGGCGTCGATGGACGCCGCGTTCGGTGCCGCTGGAGACACATTTTGTCTATCGCCCGGCTCCGATCCTTCCTCCTGCATACCAGGAATCGGATGATGGGGGCGAATGGGAGGGATCCGAGGATCCTATGGCCGCTCAGGCTCAACTGTCACAGGACTGGGCAGATGAACTGGGGGAGGCCAGTGGTCTGTATACCTCTCCAGACACTGGATTCATCTCTCCTCCGACCATGGCTTCGGAGGAGGGTGCTGCTTTCTCTGTGGTGCTGCGCAAGGCGGCCGCAGCCCTTGGGCTCGAGCTACCTGCCGTGGCTGTGAGGACTAACGTCCTCACTGAGGTGCTTCAGTCTGCAGCAAGCTCCACTGAGCCTCTGCTGCAATTCAATGAGGCCCTCATTGACGTTCTGCAGGGCACCTGGTCCAAGCCCTCCACAGTTCCTCCTGTGGACAGGAACGTCGCCAGGCGCCACCGCCCTGCTCCGGGCGACCCCAGTTTTCTGTCCCAACACCCTACCCCCGAGAGCCTGGTTATCCAGGCCTCTACCTCCCAATCCTCCTTCCCGACCGCTCCGCCGGACCGGGATTCCAAGAGACTGGAACAGTTTGGCAAGAAGCTGTTCTCTTCCCTTAGTTTGGGCCTGCGGTCTTTAAACACCGCCTGTCTCTTGGACCGTTATTCCCACTCTCTGTGGGATGCGGTGGAGGACGTGCTGCCCCTGTGTCCGGAGGAGGTCCAGACACGACTTACCCAGGCTCTGGCCGATGGGAGGGATGCAGCGCGGCACGCTATCCGATGTGGGCTTGACACTACGGACTCGCTGGGTAGGGCAATTTCTACCACAGTGGCGCTTAGACGTCACGCCTGGCTGCGGTCCACGTCATTTTCGGGCGATGTTCAGAGCACTCTCATGGACATGCCCTTTGATGGCACTCCCCTTTTTGGCGAGAAAGCGGACAGTGCGCTGAATCGCTTTAAGGACTCCCGGGCTACGGCCAAGTCCTTGGGCCTCTCGGCCCCGCGATCGCAAACTTCCGCTTTTCGCCCCTTTCGTGGCCAAGGAAGGGGTGCCTCCTCACGTGCGCCTAGCCACCAGCCGCAGAACCAACATGCGCGCGGACGTGGTTTCCGCCGAGGCGGTTCTGGAGGACGACGCGGTCAGCCCACATCCACCCCGGCAGCATCCGCCTCAAAGCCTTCCTAGTCCGAGCTTTCAGGCCCATTTCACGCCAGTGGGCGGCAGAGTTCGCCATCACCTGCTCCACTGGCGGTCCATCACATCGGACAGGTGGGTGCTGCAAATCGTCCGAAGGGGCTACTCCCTCCCCTTCGAGACGACCCCTCCAGCCATGCCACCGCAGCACCACCGTATCTCGGGGGATCATTTGAATCTTCTCCACGAGGAAGTTTCGGCTCTCTTGTCCAAGGGGGCCGTCGAGCGCGTTCCGAGTCCAGAAGTAGGTCGTGATTGTTATTCCCACTACTTTCTGGTTCCCAAGAAGGGCAAAGGGGGCCTACGCCCTATCTTGGACCTCCGGAACGTCAATGCCTTCCTCCGGAAGGAGAGGTTCAAGATGTTAACTCTGGCTCAGGTTCTGGCTGCCCTCGACCCTGGAGACTGGATGGTAGCGTTGGTCTTGCAGGACGCATATTTCCACATCCCCGTCCTGCCGGCCCACCGGCGTTACCTGCGGTTCACGGTGGGCCAAGAGCACTTTCAGTTTACCGTGCTCCCCTTCGGCCTCACCAGTGCCCCTCGGGTGTTCACGAAAGTGATGGCGGTGGTCGCAGTTCATCTGCGCAGATCAGGGGTTCCGGTCTTCCCCTATCTCGACGACTGGTTGTTGAAGGCGGGCTCGCCCCAGACAGTCGTCTCCCACCTCCAGACTACGGCGGATCTCCTGCATTTGCTGGGATTTTCCATCAACGTGCCGAAGTCACACTTGAGTCCCTCTCAGAAGCTCCTCTTCATCGGAGCAGTTCTCGATTCGGCGCAGTTCCGGGTCTATCCACCGGAACAGCGGATCCGGGCTATTCAGGCCCTGATTCCCATCTTTCGGCCTCTATCCTGGGTTTCGGTCAGGCTAGTGTTGCGGCTTCTGGGGCTGATGGCCTCCTGCATCCTACTAGTGCATCACGCCAGGGGGCGCATGCGGGCTCTGCAGTGGTGTAGGAGAGTAGGGTCTGCAATCCTATGATCACCCAGATTTTTTGCTTTTGCTTCATTGGTTTACGACTTTCTCCGGCTGTGGGCCTGCCAATCAGACCCACAGCCTAGCTGTTCTCTCTCGAAATTAACACACATGTACGTTAGGTGCATCCACTAATTGGAACTGGGCCGCCTTGTCAGTCCCTGTCTCAGCATACCACAGGTATCCAGGGCATCGGTGTACCCAGGGCCTACCAGGGGCTGAAGCATGTATTATGCCACCCCTGGAATGGCCGCCCAAATCTGACACAACTGGCTGCACGACAGCTGGGGCCACGTGGTGTAATCACCCGTTGCTGTAGGTGTAGTATTCCTACACCTAAACCCTAAAATGGACACATGGATTCCTATCAGTCACTCCTATAGCAGGCCTTATCAATCCTGAAGGCAGAGTGCAGGGGATCATGTGGGACGGTGCTCTGGCGCGAGCTGAGCCCGTCGACGGCTTGCGGAACCAAGTCCTAATAGCCGTTCCATGGTGACGCGGGCCAACTACTTTTAATGCAATTGCTAACTTTGGCCTCACCTCACCTATACATGTCGAGTAAGGTGTCATACGAATGGGAATACGAACCCCTCGCCAGTCCTGGTGACGGGGTTAGCATTCCCCCCTTTTCGAGGGACACGACATGGAAGTAACCTTGAACCCTGGTTAAAGTTGACTCAAGCCTCAGCATCACAAAATGGATGCTGCCACCAGACACAAGTCTGACCTCCTGCTGCTGGGGGACCTTCCAGCAAGGGGAGCTTGGACAAAGGGTTTCCTGTCGAGGGCGGTGTTAGCACCGTCCCAGACAGGGTTTGTGTATCCCAGGTAGGCAGGGCTGAAAGGAAGGTGATTGCAAGTGGCACCCCGGTGCTCACTGTGCATAGCCCGGCTCAAACCAGTTTCGGGGGCACACCAGCCCCTGAGCTGGCGCGAAGCCGGACAAAGGTTAGGGGTGTAACCACCCCCCTCCTGGCTCCACCCATAGGTAGAACCTAGTCACGGGCCAGCCCCTTTTCTTAGAATAAAGGTAGGAGCGAGTCCCCTTCCCAAATTGGATAATCAGATAATCGGATAACTCCGAATCACGAACTACTTTCCACGAAAGGAACTCTTGACTATTTCTGAAGACTCTCCCTTGTGGCTAAGGAGTAGCCACCCTGCACCAGCAGGCACCATCTAAGCGCTTGCGGTTTGCTGTAAGTCTCTCCTACGGATCAAGACTGCCCAGCTCGACGAGACCCGAGTACCCTGCCATCTCTGACCTTTTACCTACCTCATCAGCCCAGCTGAGAGACGTAGGTGTGACGAGACCCGCGGGACCGGCCATCTTCAGAACCTGCACGACGCTTATCTAGCACGCCCACCGAGGGACCCTCGAGTGAGTGCACCTAGGGTTTGAGAAGCCCTAACCCTGAGCAGCTCCAGCATCGAAGTCTGCCTCCCCAGCATCCCCGAGATCTGCGTGGGGGCCCTTCCGCTCCTTGTTGTTCACCGCGTTGTTCGACCACTTGCCGACCGGCTTGTGGCCCTCTTCACGACGCACCACGATTGTTTCATCACTAGTCTGGTTGCTCCAGACTGGCTCTTGCTCCCCTTCAACAGAGGAGTACCACGGACCCTCCTGGTCCACTCCCGACGCCATCTTGACTCCCCCGCTTGGGTTGCCACTGCCAAGATCCGCTGCCCCGGCCTGGGCCCAGCATCATCGACAGCAGACACCTTCGTGGGACAGCTCGCCCTCCATCCTGGTCGCCGCCGCGCCTCCTGGCCCGAGGAACAGCCGAGTCCGACGTCACCCACTCACCTGGTCGAGGTGACTTCAGCCGGTACCCTCCTGGTACCCACACGATCGCTGGCTAGCGGTTGAGAACTGAGTCCCCTCTGCTTTCAGGTTTCCTTCATCACCGATCCAGGCTTGGATCGCTCTGAACATCGTCACTGGTCGCCTGCCAGCAACTGCTTCTTTCAGGCTCCTGAGACTACACGAGGACTCCCGACATCTTGCCGAACTTCACGCAGCCGCAGCCTCCGGGCTAGGTAACTCGAGCATCTCGGTGCTCCATCGCAGGTTCGCTCTACAAGTGTCCAGTTCCTTTTTCGTTTAGTCCCACTGATCGGATCACTCCGGAATCAGTACCTCCAGACTCTAACCATTCGCATTTCACTGTTAGTGTAGATGGTTTCTCGTGCCCCTCGGGCATTTGTGTAAATTGTGCAACTGAAGTATTTTCCTAAGAGTTTTGTAGTGTGCTTAGCTCCCTGACTCATAAAGAGCCAGGGTAGTCTTGTTATAAATAAATATCCTTTTATTTTCATAACAACTTGTGTGGTGTCCTTTCACTTGGTGTTCAAGGGGTATATGTGATGGTAAACAGCTGGCTTAACACGCCCTCTAGAGTTTAGCCTAAGACTGCTCGTATCCACGCTACTAGGATAGCTGGTCTATAAGGTTGACTTACAACCAATCATCAATAAGGGTCGTTTGGAATGATACACAGTGATCACTAGAATAGTGAGCACTACATATCAGGCCAACTTCTCACATTGGTGAGCAGCGGTTGGGATTTGAGCTTGCTGTTGTTTTACCACACACGTATCCTAAGAATATCGCAGTGAAAGATCACATAAGTACCCAGGTACATATAACTTAACTTAGAATACTCCGAGTTCTACTGAACCGGCTGTTGTAGTGTAACAGGGCTTAG
This sequence comes from Triturus cristatus, assembly GCF_964204655.1. NCBI lineage: Eukaryota > Metazoa > Chordata > Amphibia > Caudata > Salamandridae > Triturus > Triturus cristatus. The sequence continues at coordinate 63,970,203 of NC_140591.1, read as the reverse complement.
CACACCCTGACTACAACTCTTAGCAAGGGATCAGTAGGTAAACCCATAGTGTAGGTAGGTGCAACACTTACACCTCACTAGAAAAGCATGTCGATCCACGGAGAGTCTTCGCAGACTCCCTTAGTGGTCAGTGACCCTCCACAGGTCGTGTCACGATATGCAACTCTTAGCTTCAAGGAGATGCGACAACTGTGTGCCTCCAGGAAGCTAAACCAGGGTTCTAACCCTACCATCGCAATTCTGATAGGTCTCTTAGAGGCGTACGATGCTAGGAGGTCCTCTAACACAGGTCCCCCCAGTGCAGATGGGGACATGCCGCCCTTAGAGGGAACCCTCGGTGACCCAGACCTCGACCTCCACACAGAGGAGGAGGACGAGGACGAGTTATCGGGAGACGAGGCAAACAAAGGTCCAGTGGTAGTCGGCAGGCTTACAAGGACCAACTTAAGCAGGCATGAGAATGGAGCTGGGGGAGCCCCGGGCCCACGCTCAAGCAGGCTTAACCTTGGGAACGGACGAGCTAGGTCTCTCTCCAGAGGCTCTGGCAGATCGGTTCATACACATGTCTCTCAGGCATCTTCTCAGAGAGGAATGACTTCCCCTCAGAGGAGGGAGCATGAAGCGAAGATGCGGGAGGTCAATCTGAGGATCGAGCGGGAAGAACTTGCCCTCGCCAAAGAAAGACTTGCCTTGGCCCGAGAGCAGAAATTAAGTGGGTTAGATCCCGCTGGTGGCAGCATTCTCAATAGAGAGAAAGACAGGGGTATAGACACTAGACACCTGAGTAAAATAGTGCCCCCCTTTAAACAAGGGGACGACATCCACAAGTGGATAACTGCCTTGGAGAGGGCCTGCACTGTCCAGTGCGTCCCCCCAAGTCAGTGGGCAGCTATACTGTGGCTTTCCTTTGAAGGTAAAGGAAGGGACAAGCTCCTCACTACAAGAGCTGAGGATGCTAACAACTACCAAGTCCTGAAGAACACACTGATTGATGGGTTCGGCTTAACCACGGAACAGTACCGGGTGCTGTTCCGGGACACCCAGAAAATTCAGTCTCAGGATTGGGCTGACTTTGTCGATTGTGCCACTAAGGCTTTGGAAGGCTGGTTGCTGGGTAGCAAGGTTACTGATTACACAGGATTGTACAATCTTATCATGCGAGAACAGATTTTAAATAATTGTCAGAACCAATTGTTGCATCAGCACCTTGTCGACTCGGATTTGACCTCTCCCCAAGAATTGGGAAAGAAGGCGGACAGATGGGTCAGAACAAGGGTCAAGCAGAACCAGAATCAGAACCAGGGTGGTCAGAAGAAAGCAGACCAAAAGGGTAACAAGAACGAACAAAATGACCAGAAGTCTTCGACAGGTCCCCAACAAACCAAAGAGGGTGGGGGTCAGGCTTCACAGAAGAAGAAGACTCAAGAAGGCCAGTCAAAAAGGTGGTGCCAATACTGTAAAAGTACGACTCACTGGTTTAGTGAGTGCACCAAGAAAGGAGGGCAAACTCCTACCACTGCAGCCCCTAAGGCACCTGCGCCCCCTAGTACAGTCAGCAGTGGTAGTGCGCCTCCCAAGGCATTAGTTGGGTTAACCTTGGGAACCGAGGGGAGTGACGACTTAGTCGGCACGCTCACTCAGGCCGTCCTTGTCTGTACAGGGGATATGGATATGTCCCCTGATGCCAGTCCCAATACTTTGGGCAAATACAGGCAGACACCTTTGATAAATGGAAGAGTGGCTCAGGCCTACCGGGACACGTGTGCCAGTGTCACCATGGTGACGCCTAACTTCGTGGACCCTGGACAGATCATGCTAGGTACCAGTTACCTAGTGACCAATGCCAGCAACGTCACTACCAATCACAGTATGGCAGTTGTTGATTTCTCCTGGGGAGGGGTAAGTGGCCCGAAAAAGGTTGTGGTTAGTTCAGACCTCCCCGTAGAATGTCTGTTGGGCAATGATTTGGAAACGTCACAATGGTCAGAAGTGGAGCAGAGGACTCACATGGAAATGTTAGGTTTGCCAGCACATGTCCTTGCTGTGACCAGGTCACAGGCCAAAAGATGCCCCACTGAACAGGTGCTGGATCCTGGAAGAACGGACCAGACACCTTCCAAGAAAAGGAGCAGTAAGGGTAAGGCTTCGCCTTCCCCCTTGCCCCAGGTCGTGGATCAAGTCTCCGAGGAGGCTGACCTTAAAGAACTGAGGGAAACTGAGCCGCAAGAGCTTGAACCTGGTCAGGTTGAGTTTCTGGGCTCAGGGGGACCCTCCAGGGAAGACCTGGGGAAGGCACAGTTAGACTGCCCCTCACTTGAACCCCTCAGACAGCAGGCCGCTGCTGAGGCTGCAGGGAACGCCACAGGTACCCACAAAGTGTACTGGGACGATGGACTCCTGTACTCTGAGGCAAGAGACCCCAAACCTGGTGCGACCAGGAGGCTGGTCATCCCCTTGTCTCTGAGAGGTTTCCTTCTCACCTTGGCCCACGAGATTCCCCTTGCAGGTCACTTAGGCCAGAATAAGACTTGGGACAGAATTGTTCCACACTTTCACTGGCCCCACATGTCCGAAGATACGAAGGAGTTTTGCCGCTCCTGTGTCACTTGCCAAGCCAGTGGTAAGTCAGGTGGCACGACAAAGGCCCCCCTCATACCACTACCAGTGGTGGGGGTACCCTTTGAACGAGTGGGGATCGACATTGTCGGACCAATGGAACCCCAGACAGCATCAGGGCACAAGTTTATACTGGTGGTGGTGGACCACGCCACCAGGTATCCTGAAGCTATTCCCCTTAGGACCACTACGGCACCTGTGGTGGCACGGGCCCTACTTGGAGTGTTCTCCAGAGTGGGCTTCCCTAAGGAGGTCGTCTCAGACAGAGGTGCAAACTTCATGTCGGGATATCTGACTGCTATGTGGAAGGAATGTGGTGTCAACTACAAGTTCACCACACCCTATCACCCACAATGCAATGGGCTTGTTGAGAGATTCAACAGGACCCTAAAAGGGATGATTCACGGACTACCTGAAAAGCTTCGGCGGAGATGGGATGTCCTGATACCCTGCCTCTTGTTCGCCTACAGAGAGGTCCCGCAGAAGGGGGTTGGCTACAGCCCTTTCGAGCTTCTGTTCGGACATCCTGTAAGGGGACCCCTTTGTTTGGTAAAGGAAGGATGGGAGAGACCTCTCAGAAAGCCGGCATCAAACATTGTGGACTATGTGCTCGGTCTCCGCTCGCGGATGGCGGAGTACATGGAAAAGGCGTCTAAAAACCTGGAGGCGAGCCAAGAATTACAGAAAGCTTGGCACGACCAAAAGGCTGTCCTGACTGTGTACCAGCCTGGACAGAAGGTGTGGGTACTGGAGCCAGTGGCCCCAGCAGCACTCAAAGACAAATGGTCTGGGCCCCACACGATCATTGAGCAAAAGGGAGAGGTCACCTACTTGGTAGACCTGGGAACTCCCCGGAGCCCCCACAGGGTGCTCCATGTAAACAGGCTCAAGGCATATGTCGACAGGGAGGGCATGGGCTTGCTCATGGCCACAGATGAGGGACAGGAGGAGGAGAGTGACCCTCTCCCAGACCTGCTCTCTCAGAACCCTGACGATGGATCAGTAGATGGTGTTGTCTTTTGTGGCAGCCTCTCTGGACATCAACAAGAGGATTGTAAACAGGTTCTTCAATCCTTTCGACATATGTTCTCTCTGACACCCAGTCAGACCAAGTGGTGTACCCACGAGGTCGACACTGGGGACAGTCTGCCCGTAAAGAGTAAAATCTATCGGCAACCTGATCATGTCAGAGACTGCATCAAGACAGAGGTGCAGAAAATGTTTGAGCTGGGAGTCATTGAACCCTCGGACAGCCCCTGGGCTAGTCCCGTAGTGCTCGTGCCGAAACCTCACACCCAGGGCGGTAAGAAAGAGATGAGGTTTTGCGTGGACTACAGAGGTCTCAATGCGGTCACTAAGACCGACGCCCACCCGATACCAAGAGCAGACGAACTTATCGACCGGTTGGCCTCGGCCAACTACTTAAGTACGTCTGACCTGACAGCTGGGTATTGGCAAATCAGGTTAGCTGAGGAGGCCAAGCCCAAAACAGCATTTTCTACCCCGGGTGGGCATTATCAGTTCGTGGTAATGCCCTTTGGTTTGAAAAATGCACCTGCCACCTTCCAAAGGCTGGTGAATCGAGTTCTCACTGGGTTGGACGACTTCTGTGCGGCGTATCTGGACGATATCGCTGTCTTTAGCTCCACCTGGAAGGATCACCTGGTCCACCTGAGGAAAGTGTTAGAGGCCCTGCAGAAGGCAGGCCTCACTATCAAGGCCACCAAGTGCTAGATAGGGCAGACACAGGTTGTATACCTGGGCCACCTTGTAGGTGGAGGCCAGGTTCAACCATTGGAGAGCAAAATACAGGCCATCCAGGACTGGGCTCCTCCAACCACCCAGACTCAGGTTCGAGCTTTCTTGGGCCTGACTGGTTATTACCGGAAATTTGTCAGAAATTATGGATCCATTGTGACCCCGCTAAACGACCTGACAAGTAAAAAGATGCCAAAAAAAGTTCAGTGGACAGCAAGCTGTCAGAAGGCATTCGATGACCTAAAGCAGGCCATGTGCACAGCACCTATCCTAAAGAGTCCAGACTACTCCAAACCATTCATTGTCCAAACAGACGCTTCGGAGCTGGGTGTGGGAGCTGTTCTATCGCAACTGAATTTTGATGGTCATGACCAGCCCATAGCTTTTATTAGCAGGAGGCTGACCCCCAGAGAGAAGAATTGGTCAGCTATTGAGAGGGAGGCCTTTGCTGTGGTTTGGGCCCTGAAGAAGTTGAGGCCATACTTGTTTGGCACTCACTTCAAGATTCAGACCGACCATAAGCCCCTCTTGTGGCTAAATCAAATGAAGGGTGAAAACCCCAAACTACTTAGGTGGTCCATTTCCCTACAGGGGATGGACTTCACAGTGGAGCATAGACCTGGCACTGATCATGGCAATGCAGATGGGCTCTCCAGGTATTTCCACTTAGAGCAAGAAGACTCACCTGGTCAAGGTTAGCTTATTGTCCCGAAGTTTGGGGGGGGGTCATGTAGGAGAGTAGGGTCTGCAATCCTATGATCACCCAGATTTTTTGCTTTTGCTTCATTGGTTTACGACTTTCTCTGGCTGTGGGCCTGCCAATCAGACCCACAGCCTAGCTGTTCTCTCTCGAAATTAACACACATGTACGTTAGGTGCATCCACTAATTGGAACTGGGCCGCCTTGTCAGTCCCTGTCTCAGCATACCACAGGTATCCAGGGCATCGGTGTACCCAGGGCCTACCAGGGGCTGAAGCATGTATTATGCCACCCCTGGAATGGCCGCCCAAATCTGACACAACTGGCTGCACGACAGCTGGGGCCACGTGGTGTAATCACCCGTTGCTGTAGGTGTAGTATTCCTACACCTAAACCCTAAAATGGACACATGGATTCCTATCAGTCACTCCTATAGCAGGCCTTATCAATCCTGAAGGCAGAGTGCAGGGGATCATGTGGGACGGTGCTCTGGCGCGAGCTGAGCCCGTCGATGGCTTGCGGAACCAAGTCCTAATAGCCGTTCCATGGTGACGCGGGCCAACTACTTTTAATGCAATTGCTAACTTTGGCCTCACCTCACCTATACATGTCGAGTAAGGTGTCATACGAATGGGAATACGAACCCCTCGCCAGTCCTGGTGACGGGGTTAGCATTCCCCCCTTTTAGAGGGACACGACATGGAAGTAACCTTGAACCCCGGTTAAAGTTGACTCAAGCCTCAGCATCACAAAATGGATGCTGCCACCAGACACAAGTCTGACCTCCTGCTGCTGGGGGACCTTCCAGCAAGGGGAGCTTGGACAAAGGGTTTCCTGTCGAGGGCGGTGTTAGCACCGTCCCAGACAGGGTTTGTGTATCCCAGGTAGGCAGGGCTGAAAGGAAGGTGATTGCAAGTGGCCCCCCGGTGCTCACTGTGCATAGCCCGGCTCAAACCAGTTTCGGGGGCACACCAGCCCCTGAGCTGGCGCGAAGCCGGACAAAGGTTAGGGGTGTAACCACCCCCCTCCTGGCTCCACCCATAGGTAGAACCTAGTCACGGGCCAGCCCCTTTTCTTAGAATAAAGGTAGGAGCGAGTCCCCTTCCCAAATTGGATAATCAGATAATCGGATAACTCCGAATCACGAACTACTTTCCACGAAAGGAACTCTTGACTATTTCTGAAGACTCTCCCTTGTGGCTAAGGAGTAGCCACCCTGCACCAGCAGGCACCATCTAAGCGCTTGCGGTTTGCTGTAAGTCTCTCCTACGGATCAAGACTGCCCAGCTCGACGAGACCCGAGTACCCTGCCATCTCTGACCTTTTACCTACCTCATCAGCCCAGCTGAGAGACGTAGGTGTGACGAGACCCGCGGGACCGGCCATCTTCAGAACCTGCACGACGCTTATCTAGCACGCCCACCGAGGGACCCTCGAGTGAGTGCACCTAGGGTTTGAGAAGCCCTAACCCTGAGCAGCTCCAGCATCGAAGTCTGCCTCCCCAGCATCCCCGAGATCTGCGTGGGGGCCCTTCCGCTCCTTGTTGTTCACCGCGTTGTTCGACCACTTGCCGACCGGCTTGTGGCCCTCTTCACGACGCACCACGATTGTTTCATCACTAGTCTGGTTGCTCCAGACTGACTCTTGCTCCCCTTCAACAGAGGAGTACCACGGACCCTCCTGGTCCACTCCCGACGCCATCTTGACTCCCCCGCTTGGGTTGCCACTGCCAAGATCCGCTGCCCCGGCCTGGGCCCAGCATCATCGACAGCAGACACCTTCGTGGGACAGCTCGCCCTCCATCCTGGTCGCCGCCGCGCCTCCTGGCCCGAGGAACAGCCGAGTCCGACGTCACCCACTCACCTGGTCGAGGTGACTTCAGCCGGTACCCTCCTGGTACCCACACGATCGCTGGCTAGCGGTTGAGAACTGAGTCCCCTCTGCTTTCAGGTTTCCTTCATCACCGATCCAGGCTTGGATCGCTCTGAACATCGTCACTGGTCGCCTGCCAGCAACTGCTTCGTTCAGGCTCCTGAGACTACACGAGGACTCCCGACATCTTGCCGAACTTCACGCAGCCGCAGCCTCCGGGCTAGGTAACTCGCGCATCTCGGTGCTCCATCGCAGGTTCGCTCTACAAGTGTCCAGTTCCTTTTTCGTTTAGTCCCACTGATCGGATCACTCCGGAATCAGTACCTCCAGACTCTAACCATTCGCATTTCACTGTTAGTGTAGATGGTTTCTCGTGCCCCTCGGGCATTTGTGTAAATTGTGCAACTGAAGTATTTTCCTAAGAGTTTTGTAGTGTGCTTAGCTCCCTGACTCATAAAGACCCAGGGTAGTCTTGTTATAAATAAATATCCTTTTATTTTCATAACAACTTGTGTGGTGTCCTTTCACTTGGTGTTCAAGGGGTATATGTGATGGTAAACAGCTGGCTTAACACGCCCTCTAGAGTTTAGCCTAAGACTGCTCGTATCCACGCTACTAGGATAGCTGGTCTATAAGGTTGACTTACAACCAATCATCAATAAGGGTCGTTTGGAATGATACACAGTGATCACTAGAATAGTGAGCACTACATATCAGGCCAACTTCTCACAAGTGGGACCTGAAGTTTCAGTGGGCCCAGCATCACGGCAACCTGTCCGACCATGTCTTGATCTCGTAGGGCACTGCACAGCAGTTGCAGTGGTGGCTCGCGGACCGCGATTGGGTCATGGGCAGAAGCCTCTCCCTTCCCCAACCGGAGCATGTCGTAGTGACGGATGCGTCCCTCCTGGGATGGGGTGGCCATATGGGAGAGGCGGAGATCAGAGGCCTCTGGTCTCCGGCGGAGTCTCGTCTCCACATCAACCTGTTGGAGTTGAGAGCGATCCGGCTTGCACTGAAAGCCTTCCTTCCCTCTGTCAGGGGCAGTGTCGTGCAGGTGTTCACGGACAACACCACCGCCATGTGGTAGTGCAACAAACAGGGCGGGGTGGGGTCGTGGACCCTTTGTCAGGAGGCTCTGCGCCTCTGGACGTGGCTGGAACACCAGGGCGTCACCCTAGTGGTTCAACATCTGGCGGGCTCTCTGAACGCCAGAGCAGACGAACTCAGCCGCCGGTGCATGATGGATCACGAATGGCGTCTGAACTCCGAAGTGGCGCAAGGTCTCTTTCAGCAGTGGGGAGAGCCTTGGTTAGATCTATTCGCCACCGAAGAGAACGCGCAATGTCAGCAGTTCTGCGCGTTGGAATTTCCAAGGCGGCACTCGCTCGGCGACGCTTTTCGTCACGAGTGGAGTTGCGGTCTGTTGTACGCCTTTCCGCCTATACCACTTCTGCCCAGAGTGCTGAAGAAGATCAGGCACGACCGGGCCCAAGTCATCTTGGTGGCTCCGGATTGGGCACGAAGGTACTGGTATCCCGAGCTACTCAGTATGTTGACCGATCCTCCGATACGTCTGCCCCTTCGGGAGGATCTTCTGTCGCAGCAGCAGGGGACGGTCCTCCACTCGAACCTGTCCAGCCTCCACCTCCATGCGTGGAGATTGAGCGGCGGCAGTTGATGCCATTTGACTTGCCTCCTGAAGTCTGTGATATAATTCTGGCAGCCAGGCGTCCCTCCACAAAGACGGTATACGCCTGCCGGTGGAACAAATTTGTGGCATGGTGCACAGCAAAGGCTGTGGATCCCCTTTCCGCCCCTCTTTCTGAGGTTCTACTGTTTCTTCTTTCTTTGGCCCGGCAGGGCTCTGCCCTGGGCACCCTGAAAGGTTATCTTGCTGCCATCTCTGCCTTCTTGCGGCTTCCTGATCAGCCTTCTCTTTTCAAGTCCCCTGTGGTTACACGCTTTCTAAAAGGCATTACTCACACGTTCCCTCCTGTTCCTATTGTAATGCCTCAGTGGGACTTGAATCTTGTCTTGACATTCCTGATGTGCGCTCCCTTCGAGCCTCTTCACAATTGTCCTCTTCGTCTTCTGACTCTTAAGACTGCTTTTCTGGTAGCCATCACCTCGGCTAGATGGGTGAGTGAGCTCCAGGCTTTATCTTCAAAGCCTCCTTTTCTGTCTGTTCATCCGGACAAGGTTGTCCTTCGGCCTCGTCCCTCCTTTCTTCCGAAAGTGGTGACTCCATTTCATCTTGGGCAGTCTGTCACCTTGCCCACCTTCTTTCCGCCTCCGCATCCTTCCAAAGAGGAAGAGAGGCTCCACCGTCTGGACCCAAAACGTGCGCTCTCCTTTTATTTGGACCGCACAAAGCAGTTCCGAGTGGACGACCAACTTTTCGTTGGATACGTGGGTGCTAAGAAGGGGAAAGCTGTGCACAAACGGACCATCTCTCGGTGGGTCGTTTTGTGCATCAAAATTTGTTACTCCTTGGCAAAAAAGGACCCTCCTGTTGGGCTGCGCGCCCATTCTACTCGGGCCACGGTGGCTACTTTGGGACGAGGTGTCCCTTTGCAGGACATCTGTCAGGCGGCAACGTGGGCTTCGCTACACACGTTTGCCAGGCATTATTGCCTTGACAGCCAAGTCCGGAGGGATGGCTTCTTTGGCCGTTCTGTCCTCCAGGACTTTCTGGTGTGATCTTGGTTCGCAGACCCACCACCGGGGATGGTATTGCTTGGGTATCTATTCTAAGGTGAGGAATCTAACTAACGTGTTTCTTTCAGATGAACAAGTTACTTACCTTCGGTAACGATGTATCTGTAAGAAACATTAGTTCGTTAGATTCCTCACCGACCCACCCATCCTCCCCGTTCTGCGAACTGACATCTAGGGTTAAGGTTATCCTTTTCAGGCCCCTAGATTTTCTTTTTGGCACCAGTGTCGTTCTTTGCATGGCTCTGCGTTCCTGGCTCGGAAAGCTATGAACAAGAACTGAAGTCAGCGCGCGAGGGCGGCGTCTAAGTACTCCGACGACGTCATTCCGGAGCACGACGCCGACGACGGACGCGGAGCCGCAGACGACGCCTAGCGACGCGCAAGGGGTATTGCTGACGAAAAATCTTCCGGATCCAGTCTGACGCCTGGGGATATTCCAAGGTGAGGAATCTAACTAACTAATGTTTCTTACAGATACATCGTTACCGAAGGTAAGTAACTTGTTCTTTAGGGGCATTTACAGGTAGGTACAGGTCGAGACTAATGGGTCAATTCCTTTGGGTGATTACACCCCCTATTATGCCACCCTCTCTTGGTAGGGGAGCATGAGCCTCACTCTGATTGGTTGAGTCCCCCATCTGCCCAGAGGGTGGAGCCCACGGCAAGATGGCTGCACAGTAGGGAGGCTCTGCCAGCTGGGTTCGATGATCCTTTAAAAATCTGCAGATCCACCAAAGATCGCGCCCCGCGAATGTCAGCTCTTTATAGCTGACCTCCTCAGGAACCACCCAGTATGCTGCAGTGCTCGTTTCCGTAATCGATCGGCCAGAAACACTACCTTTGTGTTTCCTCCTTGCAGCCTCAAAGACGTGCCAAATTGCGGCTGGACCGAGCCACAAACACCCTGGACCTGAGGAAGACGGATCTCACTCCGCGAATGAGGCAGAGAAAGCAGATAATCATGGCTCATGGCAATAGACGCGGCCAGGACATGCTGTGGGCTGCATGATGCACGAATGATACCTTGTACACCTGCTCAAGACCGCTTTTAACTCAACGATTGAATAGTCACGGAGCCAAACAACAGATGAACCTACCCAGCAGGACAGAGTAAGCATCTTCAGATTTTCCTACTAGCCGGCAGGACAGAGTAAGCATCTCCAGATTTTCTTTTCTAACCCAGAAACCCAGCTCGTTGTAAATTACCAGCCTGGCTGATCCTGGTGCCTGACCCCAAAATGGCGGGTGGCGCTGCAATATGAGCGCGACTAGGGAAGCAAGCCAGATCGGTGTTCCTGCATTCGCAACTCCAGGCTTTAAACCATCCTCTCGACAGGAACAATGTAAGCACCTGCCTTCTTCTCATTTCCTAACCACCTGATGCCCACCTAGCTGAATCTCATCGGATACTCTCTAACTTGCCTGACCCTGGTGCCGGACACTAAAATGGTGGATTACTCAGTAATAAAAGTGCAATCAGGGTAGCAACAGCTGCTCTGACCGGGGCCCCGACCTCCCTGTTAAATCATTCGCACTGCTTCCCACGCGGAGGATACAAACAAACCACGAAGAGGCACCCGAGCACTGCCTGACCTCAAGATGGCGATCGGACAGGCCTGAATTTGTCTGCCCTCATGACCACGGCCAGCAAAGATTTCAAACTGTCAGTGTGAGCAGTCCCCTTGCAGGTCTGAGGTTAGCCTGTGGGGCAATTTCATGTCTAACTGAAATCGTAGGACTTTGGGGGCTTTGAGGACATCGCAGACATCGAGATTAGCCCTGCCTGACTTCAGCATGGCGCCCAAGACGAGGCAAGCCTGACCCTGACTTGGCGCGCGCTGTTTAGTAGTGGAGCAACATGCAGTAGTGAAGCTATTGCAAGATGGCAGCCAAACTACATACCCCTTCCCATCTTATCATCCTCATCACCTCCTCCCTCCCGTTTCTGGACTCTAGACTTTCGGTCACCTCATGATCTTCATTCTAAATCCGGCGGAACCCGAACCAGATGGCCGATTCCCAGTGGAGCTGCACTGACAGCTATAGGGGAGATCCAGCACACCGCTATGGCCGTCACCTACCCAGCCGGACTTCGGACATATGTCTTGTCGTTTTTCCCACTACTGTCTCCCCTCCTGTGAACTTCCATCTCCCATGGTCTTTGTGGGTCTCGACTTTTATGTTCGCAAGTCAACCCTCTCTTGACTTTGTAATCATTCAGTAATTCATGTGAAATCTTGTAACTTGCAACTCGCTTTTTTTCTTATGTAAAGCGCTCTGATACCTTCGGGTCTAGCCAGCGCTATATTAAACTCATAAAAATAAAAAACTCATAAAAATAAAAATCTGCAAAATGACGAAGATCGAGAGTCGTGCTTCACCTTGCTTCCCACACCTGAGGGGTGGGGTTGGCAAAGGTTGGCACACCTCCCTTCCTATCTTGGTTTTCCTGCCGATTGGGGGTCAGACACGGTGGGGGCCAGTTGCTGGGAGCAGCTAAAGGCAGGGCTAGCTCACAAAGGCAGCATACTTCCCCTCCATGGACCCTGCCCATACTAGGGGAGGAGACTAGGCCCCCCGTCCCAGGATATGCTTTGTTTCAGGACCCTGAGAGCGTCAGGCTCTTGACGCAGGTGTCTAGAAACATGTCTGGTGGTGGCAGCTGGCGAGCAGCCACTCAGCCAGGACACTAGAGTTAGGTCATTTTTCAGGGGACATCTCTAAGATGCCCTCTGAGTGCATTTTTAATTAAATCCCACACTGGCATCAGTGTGGGTTTAATGTGCTGTGAAGTTTGATACCAAACTCCCCAGTTTTTAGTAATGCCATTACGGTGCTGTGGAGTTTGTAACGACAAACTCTCTTACCATATGCTCTTTATGGCATTACTGCACTTACAGTGTCTAAGAATTGACTTAGACACTACAGGGGTACAGGGCTCATGCACCTGTACCCTCACCACTGGTATACTGCACCCAGCTAGAGGGGTGGCTTACCTATGCCAGGGCAGTGGGTTGTAGGCATGGCACACAGGGATGTGTGTCATGCGACTCTTCATTTTGCTCTGCAACAAAACGCACAGCCTGCAATGGCAGTGTGTGAGTGTAAAGGTACAGGGACTCTAAAGGTGGCACAACAGGTGCTGCAGCCCTTAGGTGTCTTCCCTGGTCACAGTGCCCTTGGTACCTAGGGTACCTTTTACAAGGGGCTTACCTGTGACCTGAGTGTCGCCAATTGAGTTTTGCAACAGTACAGTTTTAGGGAAAGAACATAGGCCCTGGGTACCTGGTTGGCAGGAGCCTAGGGCACACTCAGTCGAAGTACATCAATATTTAGGCAAAAAGTGGGGGCAACCATGTAAAAACGGGCACTTTCCTACAACCAGCGTCAAAGAAGACACCGGCGTCGACGAAGATAATGGTATTGCCGGAGGTGAAGACATCATCGTCGAGTCCACCTCTATCGATGACAATGCAACCATCGCCAAAAGCCCTCATGTTGACAAAGATTTATTCGCTGCCAATATCACTGTTTTTTTTTTTTTTTTTTGAAAAGATTTTATTGTGCATAAAAAGGGTTACAAACACGGGCCTACAACCACCAGGGCCGGCCGCTAGTAGTCAAAGTGTTCCAGCATATCAGAAAACAATGGCTGGCCCACAGGGGCTCCGCACTATCACAGTAAATCAGACTGCACATAAAGGAAATCAGAATACACACTTTTAGTATAAATAACAACAAAAAAGAAAAATACAAAAATACAACAAACAAGGCGAAACGACTTATGAAGGGCGGCGAACACCAGCCGGGGGAGTCAACACCCAACCACCCGAGGGCGGTCAATAAAAGAAGACCTGAGAGGGAGGGGGGGGCCACGAGAGAACCAAATCTGTACTCCGAAGTACGAGATGTACAAGGAACCCTCAAGGATCAGGGGGAAGAGGCAACCCCGGACGTATCTACCAAAGGGGGAGCACAGATAGACCCACGATACGCGTTCCACTGCCCCCAAATTTTACCCCAAGCCCCCGGTTTACCACGGGCCACATACACCGTTTTCTCCCTGAACATGCACCAGTCCATGTTTTCCTTCCAGACGGACACGGTGGGAGGCCACTGGGAACCCCAAAGCTGCGCAATATCTCTCTTTGCAATCATGTTCCCCAAGGCCGCCCACCGAGCCTGAGCCGCATTGCAGTCATTGGGCTCCCATACATTCAGCACACAACGACGCACCTCCGGCAGCAGAGCGACCCCGGTGACTCGTCTCATAATATCATGCACCCGGCGCCAGTATTCCGCCACCTCGCGGCATTCCCATAGGATATGGAGAAAAGTAGCACTGAGCCCGCAGCCACGCTTACAGAGTCCGTCGTCTGAAAACCCCATCGAGACCAGGCGGGGGCCCGTCACATATACACGATGGAGAATCTTAAGCTGGACCAGGCAGAGACGGGCCGGGATGGCCACCTCCTTAGGGGATGACAGTGCAGTCTGCCAGTCCTCATCGTCCAGCTCCACCCCATCTCCCGTCCATGCCTCCCGAAGACGCACCAAGAGGTCAGCCCGATTGTTTATCAGCTTTTTGTAAATCAGGGAGATAGTACTGTCGGGGACGTGACCATCGAGTATGCGGTCCTCGAGAGGCGAAGAAGAAGGGACCGTGGTCCCCTCCCCAAAGACCGAAAGCAGGGCGTGCCGAACCTGTGCATAACGGAAGAACTCTCTGTCACTAAGCTCATACTCGCGCTGAAGCGCCGCGAAGGATTTACCGCACCTTTAACCCACAGGTCCCCCACTCTTCTGATGCCGATCGTATCCCAGCGCTCGAAGCCTTTCATTGTCCAGAGGCTTCCCAAGCGGTCTGAGTCGAATAGAGGAGTGGCGCACGTTAAACGCTCACTCCAGCCCATCGTGCCTGTCGCCCTACAAACCCCATTCTACGAAAAGACCCCGGAGGAGGGAAGGGACCCGTCCCCGCCCGCTCCCCACACACAACATAGTGAAACAAAATGCACAAAAGAAGTAGAACCCAGCCGAACAGTACAACCTGGCAGAGTCCGGGACCATAAGTCACTCCAAAGGAGACCCACCACCCTCGGCACCGGCAGAGGGCCCAGTCCGGTCACCCCGGTCTGGCAGCGAATCCAGCCAGTCACTCACAGTCACAGGAGAGTCAAAAAAGGTAGTCCGATCTTCATGTTTCACTCGGAGCCTTGCAGGATAAAGCATAGAGTACTTGAGACCGAGGTCCCGGAGACGCCGCTTCACCCCCTGGAAGCCCATACGCTGTTTCTGGACAAGTTGGGTGAAGTCCGGGAAAAAGTTAATGGACGAGTTCTCATGTCGGACCGGGCCATGAACCCGTGAGGCCTGCAGAATCGCGTCTCGGTCTCTGTAATGGAAAAGTCTCGCAACGATAGGCCTCGGGGGGGCACCCGGTCGCGGCCGGCCACCTGGGACTCGATGGGCCCGCTCCACAGCGAAAAACTTACTCAGGCCAGCGGGAGCAAGATGTTCGAGGATGAGCTCCTCGACCAGGAGATCAACCGGGCGGTTATCGGAAGTCTCCGGAACGCCTATGACGCGGATATTATTGCGGCGGGCCCGTCCCTCGAAGTCTTCCAGCCGCCAGGCCATCAGATCATTGGCCGACTTGAGATCGCCGAGAGTGGCCTGCAGGTCCGACACGTCCGTACCAAGGGAGGACGTCCGCACATCCAGCGATTGAACCCTCTTGTTGGTCTTAGAGAGATCCGCCCGGATTAGCGTAATGTCAATGGCCACCGTGTCGATTTTACGGGCCAAGGCCTCGTACTGTGTAGCGATGGTCTCTCTGATGCCCTTAATGGCGCCCATGATGTCCTGCAGGGACAGATCCGAAGAAACGGACGGGCCACCACTGGTGTCCTCCGGGGGGATATTGGCTGTCCCGAGGGATCCTTTACCCTGAGTGTAGCGGTCCATGTTGTTCGTCTGGACCGGTCCCCCACGTAGGGATGTCTTGGTCTTACGCCTCTCGGGGTCTCCCTTGCCTCCCATGAGAACCTCGATCGCCGAAGGGGACCACCGAGGAAGCGTCGAGGTGGCACAGGCCAGGCAGGCGTGTGTCGCACCACAGGCCGCAATATGGCGGAGCGAAGGGACCACCGTCAATGATCACACTGGCAGCAGACGAAGCCACCGGCATCAAGCGAAGGCAAAATGGAAGCCCAGTCGCACCAAGCAAGTCCACAGTCCAGCCCCTCAAAGACCAAAAGTGAAACCGAAAGTGATGTGACGGCCACTGGCACCGCTCCGCTGCCGTTGTTGTTCAACTACGCCCCGGCTCCACAGATCACTCTTGCATCGGGCACAGCAGTAGGGTGGGCCTCAAAAGTTCAAACCACCATAACTCTGGATTGCCAGGTCCGATTTGATTTCCGAAAGGAGTTTAGTGTTCAGCCAGCATTCGTCTCCCAGATTCCATCAACCGAGTCAGGATAGATTCAGGATAAATTCCGAGGAGCAGCGAGGGTCCGGGGAGCCCTGTGCTCACGCGACCATCTTGGATGCGCGCTAGGCTCCTCCTCCGCCAATATCACTGTTGACGGCAAAATCACCATCACGGACTAGATGTTTGCCGACGACGACTACTGCTGCACCTATGGGAAGAGAAATTACCCCAGAACATACTTCCCCCAGTAAAATTACGCCTCTTTTACCCACTCATTTCCTGGAAGAGGGAGACTCTAAAGAGGAAGGCCTTTTTGGAGATGCGTATATTCTGTCTGACTGGCACGTTAAGTGTCAGCTGGATGATGACAAAGATGATGAGCAAGAATACTATGGTCAGGCCTACTGTGCCCAACCTAAACCGTGCCATCAGCAGTATCAATAAGAGATGGTGACAATGCCATCTGCCTTACTCTCAGATCTTCAGTTCATGTTAGAAGATTACTGCCCGCGCTCCCCACCTTCAGTTCCTGTTGCCAAATCTCCACCTCCACCAGTGGGATCACCAGTACAACCGACTACTCCTACGATACTTTCAGTTCTTAACACTCCACAGTCCATTCCACTCCCAGAAGCGGTTTCTTTGGATGAAGAGAGTGAGGAAGGAGAATTTTGTGACACAGCCACAGAATGAGACAACTGTATGATGTCTTTGCCTGCTTCACCAACACCTCCTCCGGTAGAATCTCTGTCAGGGGACATAGGAGGATTTCATAATCTGTTAGAACGTGCAGCAAAAAGATTTGCTTTAACAATGCCCTCAAAACAATCTGACTGTTTCATGTATAATTTTAAGGAATCGTTTCGTAAACCTGTCAGGGCTGTACCCATAATTGACTACATCTGGGAAGAATGTATTAAGATTATGAATACCCCGGCCTCTATACTGGAGGTACTTTCACGCCTTGACAAAAAATACAAAACTACAGATGATACACCAGTGAGTCTCACGGGGCACCTAAAACCAGATTCTGTGGTTATGCAAGCTGGTCAACGCCGTTCAAAAAAATCCTGCGGTACCTCTTTCTGCTCCTCCTGATAAGGACGTTACAACAAACAAATGATGGACGGAATGCTGACAATGCATACATTCTCCCCCAGTCAAGAGATCTGGGTTAAATCCATCGTTCTTTTGCCCACTACACCACCCCAGTTTAGACATGGCCATATGCAAATCAGTCTTGACCCTGTGCCTCATGGGTACAGTCCAGCCCGAACTGCCAAGCCATGTCTTCCCTGGACCGGAATCAAGCATCCTAGGACCGGTTTCTGGCTATCAGCCGTCATCAGCCAGGATAGCTTGACTCCAGTGGCGTAGTGAGCACGGGTCCCACGTCTGGGAATACCCATACCACTTAGGGCAAAAAGCGTTACAACAAACAAATGATGGACGGAATGCTGACAATGCATACATTCTCCCCCAGTCAAGAGATCTGGGTTAAATCCATCGTTCTTTTGCCCACTTCACCACCCCAGTTTAGAGTCATGGCCATATGCAAATCAGTCTTGACCCTGTGCCTCATGGGTACAGTCCAGCCCGAACTGCCAAGCCATGTCTTCCCTGGACCGGAATCAAGCATCCTAGGACCGGTTTCTGGCTATCAGCCGTCATCAGCCAGGATAGCTTGACTCCAGTGGCGTAGTGAGCACGGGTTCCACGTCTAGGAATACCCATCCCACTTAGGGCAAAAAGCGTTACAACAAACAAATGATGGACGGAATGCTGACAATGCATACATTCTCCCCCAGTCAAGAGATCTGGGTTAAATCCATCGTTCTTTTGCCCACTACACCACCCCAGTTTAGACATGGCCATATGCAAATCAGTCTTGACCCTGTGCCTCATGGGTACAGTCCAGCCCGAACTGCCAAGCCATGTCTTCCCTGGACCGGAATCAAGCATCCTAGGACCGGTTTCTGGCTATCAGCCGTCATCAGCCAGGATAGCTTGACTCCAGTGGCGTAGTGAGCACGGGTCCCACGTCTGGGAATACCCATCCCACTTAGGGCAAAAAGCGTTACAACAAACAAATGATGGACGGAATGCTGACAATGCATACATTCTCCCCCAGTCAAGAGATCTGGGTTAAATCCATCGTTCTTTTGCCCACTACACCACCCCAGTTTAGAGTCATGGCCATATGCAAATCAGTCTTGACCCTGTGCCTCATGGGTACAGTCCAGCCCGAACTGCCAAGCCATGTCTTCCCTGGACCGGAATCAAGCATCCTAGGACCGGTTTCTGGCTATCAGCCGTCATCAGCCAGGATAGCTTGACTCCAGTGGCGTAGTGAGCACGGGTCCCACGTCTGGGAATACCCATCCCACTTAGGGCAAAAAGCGTTACAACAAACAAATGATGGACGGAATGCTGACAATGCATACATTCTCCCCCAGTCAAGAGATCTGGGTTAAATCCATCGTTCTTTTGCCCACTACACCACCCCAGTTTAGAGTCATGGCCATATGCAAATCAGTCTTGACCCTGTGCCTCATGGGTACAGTCCAGCCCGAACTGCCAAGCCATGTCTTCCCTGGACCGGAATCAAGCATCCTAGGACCGGTTTCTGGCTATCAGCCGTCATCAGCCAGGATAGCTTGACTCCAGTGGCGTAGTGAGCACGGGTCCCACGTCTGGGAATACCCATCCCACTTAGGGCAAAAAGCGTTACAACAAACAAATGATGGACGGAATGCTGACAATGCATACATTCTCCCCCAGTCAAGAGATCTGGGTTAAATCCATTGTTCTTTTGCCCACTACACCACCCCAGTTTAGACATGGCCATATGCAAATCAGTCTTGACCCTGTGCCTCATGGGTACAGTCCAGCCCGAACTGCCAAGCCATGTCTTCCCTGGACTGGAATCAAGCATCCTAGGACCGGTTTCTGGCTATCAGCCGTCATCAGCCAGGATAGCTTGACTCCAGTGGCGTAGTGAGCACGGGTCCCACATCTGGGAATACCCATCCCACTTAGGGCAAAAAGCGTTACAACAAACAAATGATGGATGGAATGCTGACAATGCATACATTCTCCCCCAGTCAAGAGATCTGGGTTAAATCCATCGTTCTTTTGCCCACTACACCACCCCAGTTTAGACATGGCCATATGCAAATCAGTCTTGACCCTGTGCCTCATGGGTACAGTCCAGCCCGAACTGCCAAGCCATGTCTTCCCTGAACCGGAATCAAGCATCCTAGGACCGGTTTCTGGCTATCAGCCAGGATAGCTTGTCTCCAGTGGCGTAGTGAGCACGGGTCCCACGTCTGGGAATACCCATCTCACTTAGGGCAAAAAGCGTTACAACAAACAAATGATGGACGGAATGCTGACAATGCATACATTCTCCCCCAGTCAAGAGATCTGGGTTAAATCCATCGTTCTTTTGCCCACTACACCACCCCAGTTTAGACATGGCCATATGCAAATCAGTCTTGACCCTGTGCCTCATGGGTACAGTCTAGCCCGAACTGCCAAGCCATGTCTTCCCTGGACCAGAATCAAGCATTCTAGGACCGGTTTCTGGCTATCAGCCGTCATCAGCCAGGATAGCTTGACTCCAGTGGCGTAGTGAGCACGGGTCCCACGTCTGGGAATACCCATCCCACTTAGGGCAAAAAGCGTTACAACAAACAAATGATGGACGGAATGCTGACAATGCATACATTCTCCCCCAGTCAAGAGATCTGGGTTAAATCCATCGTTCTTTTGCCCACTACACCACCCCAGTTTAGACATGGCCATATGCAAATCAGTCTTGACCCTGTGCCTCATGGGTACAGTCCAGCCCGAACTGCCAAGCCATGTCTTCCCTGGACCGGAATCAAGCATCCTGGGACCGGTTTCTGGCTATCAGCCGTCATCAGCCAGGATAGCTTGACTCCAGTGGCGTAGTGAGCACGGGTCCCACGTCTGGGAATACCCATCCCACTTAGGGCAAAAAGCGTTACAACAAACAAATGATGGATGGAATGCTGACAATGCATACATTCTCCCCCAGTCAAGAGATCTGGGTTAAATCCATTGTTCTTTTGCCCACTACACCACCCCAGTTTAGACATGGCCATATGCAAATCAGTCTTGACCCTGTGCCTCATGGGTACAGTCCAGCCCGAACTGCCAAGACATGTCTTCCCTGGACCGGAATCAAGCATCCTAGGACCGGTTTCTGGCTATCAGCTGTCATCAGCCAGGATAGCTTGACTCCAGTGGCGTAGTGAGCACGGGTCCCATGTCTGGGAATACCCATCCCACTTAGGGCAAAAAGCGTTACAACAAACAAATGATGGACGGAATGCTGACAATGCATACATTCTCCCCCAGTCAAGAGATCTGGGTTAAATCCATCGTTCTTTTGCCCACTACACCACCCCAGTTTAGACATGGCCATATGCAAATCAGTCTTGACTCTGTGCCTCATGGGTACAGTCCAGCCCGAACTGCCAAGCCATGTCTTCCCTGGACCGGAATCAAGCATCCTAGGACCGGTTTCTGGCTATCAGCCGTCATCAGCCAGGATAGCTTGACTCCAGTGGCGTAGTGAGCACGGGTCCCACGTCTGGGAATACCCATCCATGGGCAAAAGAACGATGGATTTAACCCAGATCTCTTGACTAAGGGTGGGCGTAGTTCGCGAAGTAGCACTTCGCGAAGCTACGCAAAGAGAAGTTCGCACTACGCGAGCTACGCGTAGCACTTCGCGAACTGCGAAGTAACATGTTCGCACTGTGCAAGATGTTGTTTTCAATGATTGCACAGTGCGGACAAGCAACCGGCACTGTGCAATCATTGAAAATGGCATCTTGCACAGTGCGAGCTGTAGTTTTCTGCTGCTCGAGTAGATTTTTCCTCGAGCTGCAGCTTTCTCAACGCGAACTGGTAGTTTCTCATCGCGAGCGGTCGCGAGCATACGCGACCCCTCGCAATGAGAAACCTGACCTTCTCGCGTTGGGAATCTCGCCGGGAGGTTTATTTTCCATGCTCGCGATCGCGAACAAGGAAAAAGTCTCGCCAGGATGTCATTTTGCTTGCTCGCGGTCGCCAACTTGACGTTGAGGACCGCGAGCAAGCAAAAAATGACCGCAGCACTACGCAACACTACGCTACGCGTGTTCGCACTGTGCTACGTGCAGTTCGCGTAGCGCGAAGTAGCGCGAACTTCGCAAACTACGCGAGCGTAGCGTAGTGCTTCGCCCAGGCCTACTCTTGACTGGGGGAGAATGTATGCATTGTCAGCATTCCGTCCATCATTTGTTTGTTGTAACGCTTTTCGGCCAAAGTGGGATGGGTATTCCCAGACGTGGGACCCGTGCTCACTACGCCACTGGAGTCAAGCTATCCTGGCTGATGACGGCTGATAGCCAGAAACCGGTCCTAGGATGCTTGATTCTGGTCCAGGGAAGACATGGCTTGGCAGTTCGGGCTGGACTGTTCCCATGAGGCACAGGGTCAAGACTGATTTGCATATGGCCATGTCTAAACTGGGGTGGTGTAGTGGGCAAAAGAACGATGGATTTAACCCAGATCTCTTGACTGGGGGAGAATGTATGCATTGTCAGCATTCCGTCCATCATTTGTTTGTTGTAACGCTTTTCGCCCTAAGTGGGATGGGTATTCCCAGACGTGGGACCCGTGCTCACTACGCCACTGGAGTCAAGCTATCCTGGCTGATGACGGCTGATAGCCAGAAACCGGTCCTAGGATGCTTGATTCTGGTCCAGGGAAGACATGGCTTGGCAGTTCGGGCTGGACTGTTCCCATAAGGCACAGGGTCAAGACTGATTTGCATATGGCCGTGTCTAAACTGGGGTGGTGTAGTGGGCAAAAGAACGATGGATTTAACCCAGATCTCTTGACTGGGGGAGAATGTATGCATTGTCAGCATTCCGTCCATCATTTGTTTGTTGTAACGCTTTTCGCCCTAAGTGGGATGGGTATTCCCAGACGTAGGACCCGTGCTCACTACGCCACTGGAGTCAAGCTATCCTGGCTGATGACGGCTGATAGCCAGAAACCGGTCCTAGGATGCTTGATTCTGGTCCAGGGAAGACATGGCTTGGCAGTTCGGGCTGGACTGTTCCCATGAGGCACAGGGTCAAGACTGATTTGCATATGGCCATGTCTAAACTGGGGTGGTGTAGTGGGCAAAAGAACGATGGATTTAACCCAGATCTCTTGACTGGGGGAGAATGTATGCATTGTCAGCATTCCGTCCATCATTTGTTTGTTGTAACGCTTTTCGCCCTAAGTGGGATGGGTATTCCCAGACGTGGGACCCGTGCTCACTACGCCACTGGAGTCAAGCTATCCTGGCTGATGACGGCTGATAGCCAGAAACCGGTCCTAGGATGCTTGATTCTGGTCCAGGGAAGACATGGCTTGGCAGTTCGGGCTGGACTGTTCCCATGAGGCACAGGGTCAAGACTGATTTGCATATGGCCATGTCTAAACTGGGGTGGTGTAGTGGGCAAAAGAACGATGGATTTAACCCAGATCTCTTGACTGGGGGAGAATGTATGCATTGTCAGCATTCCGTCCATCATTTGTTTGTTGTAACGCTTTTCGCCCTAAGTGGGATGGGTATTCCCAGACGTGGGACCCGTGCTCACTACGCCACTGGAGTCAAGCTATCCTGACTGATGACGGCTGATAGCCAGAAACCGGTCCTAGGATGCTTGATTCTGGTCCAGGGAAGACATGGCTTGGCAGTTCGGGCTGGACTGTTCCCATGAGGCACAGGGTCAAGACTGATTTGCATATGGCCATGTCTAAACTGGGGTGGTGTAGTGGGCAAAAGAACGATGGATTTAACCCAGATCTCTTGACTGGGGGAGAATGTATGCATTGTCAGCATTCCGTCCATCATTTGTTTGTTGTAACGCTTTTCGCCCTAAGTGGGATGGGTATTCCCAGACGTGGGACCCGTGCTCACTACGCCACTGGAGTCAAGCTATCCTGGCTGATGACGGCTGATAGCCAGAAACCGGTCCTAGGATGCTTGATTCTGGTCCAGGGAAGACATGGCTTGGCAGTTCGGGCTGGACTGTTCCCATGAAGCACAGGGTCAAGACTGATTTGCATATGGCCATGTCTAAACTGGGGTGGTGTAGTGGGCAAAAGAACGATGGATTTAACCCAGATCTCTTGACTGGGGGAGAATGTATGCATTGTCAGCATTCCGTCCATCATTTGTTTGTTTTAACGCTCCTGATAAGGACGGCAGACGCCTAGATTCCATCGGTAAATGGTTTTTGGCAATGTCAGCACTACCAGTGAAAGTGTTGAATTCTCTGGCAGTCTTAGGGCACTATGCTTGCCAGATGTGGTTGTACATTGCCCCCTACATTGACCAATTGCCGGAGGATGCCAAGGAGGAGGCAAAAAAGATCTTGCATGAGGGAGAGAGAGCATCCAATGAGATTAGAAATTCGGCCATGGACCTCCCTATAATAGGATTCAAGCAGTTGTCAGGGGCGGCAGGTCTTAGAAGACAAGGATGGGTCAAAGCCACCTCATTCCGTCCGGAAGCCCAAAATAAGATATTAAACCTCCCGTATGACTCAGAAGGGCAACTTTATTTTTATGGATTCTGAGGAAGAGGACAGCCTTCCTATAGCGGGGGGTATCTGTATTACCGATACCCTGCCTATTCCTCGAATAATCAGTCTTACCGTCGACAATTCCAGCAAAGGCAACTTCCTCAGACAAACTGTGTCAGATCAAATAGGGGAAATACACCACGTGCTGGCAAAGATACTAACCGTCAACAATTATATTTTACAGGCTCCAGCTCCAACTCCTCCGCCTCCACATTCTCCTCATTCTTTTCTGCCACAACCCCCCTACCTTGGAGGCAAAATTCCCAGCTACAGTCAATATTGCATATCATAACATTCTACGCCAGGTACAATTTAGACACACACTGGAGTTTCCAAAAAACCCTCTCTCCAGAGGCATCTCAAGGCTTTTCAACAAGAGTTCAAAGTCATGTTTCACAAAGGAGTGATCGAAAGGTTCCCAGTCTGCCACAGGGGCAAAGGTTTCTACTCCCATTTCTTTTTGTTCAGAAAGAAGTTAAGGCAGTGGCGGCCAATTTTAGACCTCAGAAACCTCAACATCTACTTGACGACACAATCATTTTCTATGGTCATGTTGCAGGAAGTACTAAAGCTCCTAAACCAGTGCGACTTCATGACTATCCTCGACCTCCAAGAAGCCTAGTTCCACATACCCATTCACCCAAGACACAGGAAATACCTGAGGTTTATGGTTGCCAGACACCACTACCAATTCAAGGTGCTCCCTTTCAGTCTCAAGTCCGCACTCAGATTTTTACAAAGTGTCTTGCACCGGTCGCAGCATTTCTTGGACAACACCAACATGAAATCTTTCCAAATCTGGATGACTGGCTGATCAAGGAACCTTCCAAGACAACATCGCAAGCGTCCACGAATGCCTGCACAACTCTCTTCTGGTGATTGGGTCTTACTCTCAACCTGCAAAATCCAAACTGAACCCATCCCAAACAATTGTCTTTCTAGGAACCAAGTTAGACATGGTATGCTTAAAAGCTTATCCTGCAGAAGAACGACAAAAGTGGTTTCTCATGCCAACAAAAAGTCTCCTTCAGTCTGACTTTACAAATCACTCTTGGGAATGATGTCATCATGCATACCGCTCATTCCATTATGTCACCTAAAAATACAACCCATTCAGGAGGAGCTGGACAATCAGTGGGTACAATCCGTCGGCTCCTTTTGATGACACCATCAAAGTGACTCCACGCATGCTAAAAGCCCTGGAGTGGTGGACAGACAAAAATCATCTGTCATTAGGGCTATCCGACAACAAATCACGGCACCTTTACAGATTACTATGGATTCGTCCCTGGAAGGATGGGGAGCTTACCTCCAAGAGCCCCAAGTAAGTGGCAAGTGGATCAGACTCAATCCCATATAAATTTACTGGAACTGAAAGAAGTGCATCTGGCCCGCCAAGCTTTTCTTCCCAGAATGCAACATTCAACATTGCTCGTCCGTACGGACAATACCATGACAATGCACTATATCAACATGCAGGTTGGCACAACATCTCGCTGGCTTTCCAGGGAATCACTGAAGATATTGGAATGGACTATAACTCACAAAATTTGCTTCCGAGCGGAACATGTTCCAGGTGAACAAAATACTGTTGCGGACACACTCAGCAAACTCTCAGTCTCATGCCACGAGTGGGAACTACACCAGAGGACCCTACACATGATCTTCCTTAGCTGGGGCAGACCAGACTTGGATCTATTAGCAACTCCCCAGAACTGCAAATGCTGGAATTATGCAAGTTGGCATCCCCAACCGTGGTCATTGGGGAATGCCTTTTCAATTGCATGGTCCAGCATCTTTACTTGCGCTTCTCCTCCCAAGAGTCCTAAGGAAGATGAAGGTCAACCCTTGCAAACTGATTCTCATTGCTCCAGCCTGGCCACGTCAACACTGGTACAAATAATTGCTTCTCCTATCCCAGGTTCCACACATCCGGCTTCGAGTCTTTCCCAATCTTCTGACAATGAACGAGCGGTGGCAGACAAACTCCGCTCCGTCGGCAGAGTTTGCTGAATTTTTGCTATTCTGTGCTCTGCTCAGAGTGCGAAGTTAGGCAGAAACTCCACCTTCCACTGTGTAGCAGAGTTTTACCGCCCACCCAGCCTCACGGCACCTGAATTGTCCCATATGTGAAGCTCTAAAAGGCTCCCGGCTGCCAGTATCAACCTCAAAGATCCCCCACTAGCATTAAACTAGGAGCTTTCAATACAAAGCGCCAGCAGAAGAAGAGAAGACTAGAGTAGTAGAGATCGGCAGCCGGACCCCCTTCCCATGCTACCCATGGAGAATCGATTCAATAGAGATTCGAACAAGAGGCGAAGCAGGGCTGCCCCTCCCATGTGCTGAGGAGAGCCAGACAGATCCACTCTCTCACATGTGTGCTGCTGCTGCTCAGAAAAACAACAGTAACGGCACACCAGGATAAGGGCAGCCGGAGGACTGCCTCGGGACCGGCTCTGACTCTCCTGCTGTTGGTGAGTCCCTTGGACCTTGCTGGTCTAGCCGTTGCTCCTTCTTCTTTCTTCACGCCATTTGCAGCTACCAAGGCATGTTGGTGCTTCCGCCAGTCACCGACATCCGATGTGTGACAGCTTGTGCAAGGCTCCTTGTCTTCCTCAGCATCTCCTGGTCCCACAGCTGCTGCAACAACGTCACCTTCATCACTTCTGAACCGTCCAACATCGTGGGCATTGCTCTTCCATGCCTCCTGGTCACTCCTGAGTGTCAGACTCTGTCCCCTCTGCTCGCATGTTCTACACTTCCAGAATCCACCCTTGGATTCCACCAGACTTCTTCACCTTCTTCTCCAGAGGCACTTTTCTCCAAGTCTTCCATTGTTGTCTACGGAGATTTCTGATGTATCGTCACCCCGTGCATCTGGCTTCCCTGTTGTAGGTAACCTGGTCTCCTGGGCATCCACGGGTGGGGTGGCTCTCCAATGGAACTCTTCGGCGTCCTCTGGTTAGGGTCCTTCTTCTGCAAAACTACAACTACGACTTCTCCTTTGACTTCCATTGGGTACGTGGTTGTGTTACCACTCTGCACATAGCCTTCGTGGGGATCCTGGGTACTTACTTGGGTGGTTCCTTGTGTCCCCAGCTCCACTGGGTCTCCTGGTCCAAGTCCTGTCCTCACCTGCAGTTCTGATTCCACTTTCCTAATATATGGTTTGGTCTCCCCCTGAAGACCACTGCATTGTGCTACTTACCTGATTGCAATTGAAGCTTTATTGTGTATTTGTGTTGATATCTCCTGGTAGGAGGCATACCAATGTGTCAGTGAGTGTTGTGTAATAAATAGACACATTTTTATGTATACACTGTGTGGTTCTTTTGCGTTTAACCTACACTACATGATTAAACTGGCAAAACAAGCTGCTTAACACAAGATAAGTCTGAAGGCTGCTCTCAACGTCTACCACTTTGGGAGCTTTCTATGCTTATTAAAGACCACTAAAATCACCATAAGAGTTGCCTAAATTAGTGCAAGGTGCATGACTTAAATAAGTATGTACCATATACTAAGCCAG
The DNA here is from genome assembly GCF_964204655.1 of Triturus cristatus. NCBI lineage: Eukaryota > Metazoa > Chordata > Amphibia > Caudata > Salamandridae > Triturus > Triturus cristatus. The sequence continues at coordinate 63,942,910 of NC_140591.1, read as the reverse complement.
CCTCCTACATTGGTGTGCAGCAGTTGGTATTTAATCTTGTATTGTTATACCATTTGATCTAGGTGTAGTTAGATGAAAAACCACCACTAGCTTAGGCACATATAACATAATTTTTGTGATCAGTAAATTCTTCTGAACATTTAGATTGGTAGTTAAGGGTCTAGCACAACCCTTTCTCCAATCTGTGTAAGTTTATTTTCACCAGAGTAGGTAGGTGCAACACCACACTACACCTAGTCACCATATTTTTAGTTGGGAAAACCAGTGGGTCTCAGCCCTCTAGATACAATGGTCTTAAGATCCATGAACTTAGGACCTGGGCTCCTTCCAGGAAGATAAAGACAGGTAGCAACCTTAACACCGTTCAACTCCTACAGATTCTCCTGCAGTATGACCTCCAGACTCCTGTGAGGCTAGTTGGTTAGGCCTCATGAGAAAGGGTCAGGGGTGGCTCACCCCAATGATCCTACTTCTGAGCATGATCAGGAGGAGTCTGATTACTCCGCAGTGGTGAACTTTAATCCCCCAGGGAATAGTACAAATGGTACAGAGGTTGTCCCTAGAGGTAGGTCCCCCTTTATGCCTCCTGGGAGGATAAAAAAAGAGTCCTGTGGAGGTCTAGGTCCCCCTCTGTCAATTCCAATGCCTCTAATTATTCCATAGGGACCTCCATCTCTAGTCAGATGGAGAACTCCTTAGAAAGAGAATACCATCTGGTCAAGCTTGAAAGAGCCAAGCTCAAGATCAAGAAGGAGCAGTTGGCGCTTGAAAAGCAAACCCTGGAAGTTCAGAGGGCTAGGAAACATTTGGGACTAGGGTCCCATGGTGGCATCGCTAGCGAGCCTAAGGTAGTAGAGAATTGCTTTGATACTAGAAACCTGAGCAGGATAGTCCCTCCTTACCAGGAGGGAGATGATACCTATAAATTGGTCACTGCTTTAGAGAGGGCCTGTAAAGTTCAGAAGCTCCCTCAAGAGCAGTGAGCAGCTATTCTGTGGCTCTCCTTTGCTAACAAAGGTACAGACAAACTTCTCAGTGTCAAGGAGGAAGATGAATATAATTACTCAGTCTTGAAAAGTGCCCTCATAGATGGGTTTGAACAGTACAGGGTTATGTTTAGGGATACACAGAAGGCACACACAAAAGACTGGGTTGATTTTGTAGACATTGCTACTAAGGCTCTGGGAGGCTGGCTTCATGGACAAAATGTACAAGACTATGAGGGACTGTACAGTTTATTGATGAGAGAACACATCCTTAATAATTGTCAAAAACATCAGCTGCACCAGTGCCTGGTGGACTCTGATCTGACCTCTCCCCAAGATTTGGGAAAGAAGGAAAACAAATGGGTCCACTCTAGGGTCAAGCAGAAATCTCATGATAGTGGTGGTGACCAGAAGAAGCAAGATTCTTCTAAGGCCCAAGAGATGGGTGGGGAGAAAGGTAAAGACAAAAGAGTCTTCACAAGATCCCCAAAAATCTGCCTCTGGGGATAGGTCCCAAACCTTCTCTTCCTCTAATAAGAAAACTTGGTGTTACCTATGTAAGAAGAAAAGCCATAGATCAAAAGATGCCAATTGCTCTAAATCTGAAACAACAGGAGGGGTTAGGCCCAAAGGACAAGGGTCAGGTAGGGCCATAATAATTATTAAAGACAAAAGGGGAACCTGACTCCTTCACGACTTTCGAGCGACCTCTTTGCACCACCGATCACACAAACACCTTTCAGTTTGATCAGGTTATTTATTTAACCTTCCCATTTGTAATTATTTAAGTATTTTTTCAACACAATTCAAGTGCATGAAAAGGAAAACAACACTTAGGGGCCGATTCCGATCCTGTAAAAAGGCAGTACGAATTGTCGTACGGAGCGTTTTCTCCGTAGGACTCGTACCAGGTAAACTCATCTTACAACCTAGGAAGTACGATTCGTACAGAAAGCCTTTTTCTGTACGAATCGTACAAAATACCATACGGCAAAAAAAAAACAACGATTCTGATCCGGAACTGCAGGTACGCGACCTCCGCATGTATTTAAGCAGCGTTTTCCGGTCCAGCAAGTACGATTCGTCACTACGTACGTCTCTTTGATTACGGGAGCGAAAAACAGCCGGGAAAGCAGAATCCTACGCAACGGAGCCCCGGTACGCGACGTACAGCCATGAACCCCATCGTACGTGTCATCCCGGACCTCTTGGCCTACGACCTGGTGCACCGCACCCGACGCACACGCCACAGAAGGTGAGAACAACACCCAGGGGCCAGGGTGGGGGTGAGGGACAGGAAACATACCCCATACTCAAACCCAAACCTATAATATGGAGGCCATACATTACCACCAGGGTCTGGTCACCTGGGGGGGCTTGTCCAGCAACCACTGCGTACCACAACAACGGAAGTGGACGTGTACGATGCGTACCACACGTACCCCTACGGCACCATTACAACAGTGGTACGGACGGACACACGCATGAATGCGTGGATACGGTGTGTACCACACGTACCCCTACGGCACCATTACAACAGTGGTACGGACCGTACGGCACCATTAAAACAGTGGTACGGACTGTACACACGCATGAATGCGTGGGACGGTGCGTACCACACGTACCCCTACGGCACCATTACAACAGTGGTATGGACCGTACACACGCATGAATGCATGGGTACGGTGCGTACCACACGTACCCCTACAGCACCATTACAACAGTGATACGGACCGTACACACGCATGAATGCGTGGGTACGGTGCGTACCACACGTACCCCTACGGCACCATTACAACAGTGGTATGGACCGTACACACGCATGAACGTACCCCTACGGCAGCAGTAAATGTGTGATACGAGGCATGCACATGCCAGGAATGTGGGCTTAGAGGACTGGCCCAGCATGTTAACATCATATTGGTTTGTGTGTAGGTCCAGGCCAGCAGTGTACAGCTCCAAGGGGATGCGTGGGTTGGTGCATATGACTCCCAGTAGTGTCCAGACATATGAGGGGTGGGTGCATATCACTACCAGCAGTGGACAGACAAATGAGGGGTGGGTGCATATCACTACCAGCAGTGGACAGACATATGAGGGGTGGGTGCATATCATTACCAGCAGTGTCCAGACATATGAGGGGTGGGTGCATATCACTACCAGCAGTGGACAGATATATGAGGGGTGGGTGCACATCACTACCAGCAGTGTCCAGACATATGAGGGGTGGGTGCATATGACTCCCATCAGTGTCCAGACGTATGAGGGGTGGGTGCAGAGGACTCCCAGCAGTGTCCAGACATATGAGGGGTTGGTGCATATCACTACTAGCAGTGTCCAGACATATGAGGGGTGGGTGCATATCACTACCAGCAGTGGACAGACATATGAGGGGTGGGTGCAGAGGACTCCCAGCAGTGTCCAGACATATGAGGGGTGGGTGCAGAGGACTCCCAGCAGTGTCCAGACATATGAGGGGTGGGTGCAGAGGACTCCCAGCAGTGTCCAGACATATGAGGGGTGGGTGCAGAGGACTCCCAGCAGTGTCCAGACATATGAGGGGTGGGTGCATATCACTACCAGCAGTGTCCAGACATATGAGGGGTGGGTGCATATCACTACCAGCAGTGGACAGACATATGAGGGGTGAGTGCATATCACTACCAGCAGTGTCCAGACATATGAGGGGTGGGTGCATATGACTCCCAGCAGTGTCCAGACATATGAGGGGTGGGTGCAGAGGACTCCCAGAAGTGTCCAGACACATGAGGGGTGGGTGCATATCACAACCAGCAGTGTCCAGACATATGAGGGGTGGGTGCATATCACTACCAGCAGTGGACAGACATATGAGGGGTGGGTGCAGAGGACTCCCAGCAGTGTCCAGACATATGAGGGGTGGGTGCAGAGGACTCCCAGCAGTGTCCAGACAAATGAGGGGTGGGTGCAGAGGACTCCCAGCAGTGTCCAGACATATGAGGGGTGGGTGCATATCACTACCAGCAGTGTCCAGACATATGAGGGGTGGGTGCAGAGGACTCCCAGCAGTGGACAGAGATATGGGGGTGGGTGCATATCACTACCGGCAGTGTCCAGACATATGAGGGGTGGCTGCATATCACTACCAGCAGTGGACAGACATATGAGGGGTGGGTGCAGAGGACTCCCAGCAGTGTCCAGACATATGAGGAGTGGGTGCATATCACTACCAGCAGTGGACAGACATAGGAGGGGTGGGTGCAGAGGACTCCCAGCAGTGTCCAGACATATGAGGGGTGGGTGTATATCACTACCAGCAGTGTCCAGAAATATGAGGGGTGGGTGCATATCACTACCAGCAGTGGACAGACATATGAGGCGTGGGTGCAGAGGACTCCCAGCAGTGGACAGAGATATGGGGGTGGGTGCATATCACTACCAGCAGTGGCCAGACATATGAGGTGTGGGTGCAGAGGACTCCCAGCAGTGGACAGAGATATGGGGGTGGGTGCATATCACTACCAGCAGTGTCCAGACATATGAGGGGTGGCTGCATATCACTACCAGCAGTGTCCAGAGATATGGGGGTGGGTGCAGAGGGCTACCAGCAGTGTCCCACTCCCAGGAGGATGGATGTCTTTCACACTCTGCATGACACACCACATATGGGTGTGAGGACATATAACACATGCATACCCACCCATGGCGGATGCAGCACAATACACACCCTGATTTCATGCCAACAGAATGTATAGTCATGTAACTGCATACAAAACTAAGATAGCCAAAGGGAATGTCCAGGTGCTGGTCCAGCCACCAAGATGTTGTCTCTCATGGTAGGAACAGGGTTCAATGCCACTAGATACAATTTTTTTTTTTTGTTGTAAAATATGTTTATTGATTAACATTAGATATCTCTCAATAGCAATGCAATCAGGAGCCTTCACCTACGTAAAACATCCTAATGCACAGCATTCCTTATACAATCATGTCCACTTCTAACTGATGGTATACAAGCTGAATTACCACTCTCCCTGCAAACCTTGCATGGTACTACCTAGAAATTCCACCATCATATTTCCGTATTAAGTCATACTGTGAGCATATGAATAGCAAGAACCTTACCCAAAAGCTCCATTGCGTAATCAAGATAACCAACACAAAATCTAGAACCTGTACCATGTTACATCCCCTCCCCCCTCCCTCCACCCCTTCCCACAACTCCTCCGGCATGACTTATTGGCTGGATACATAACAAGGCACTCAATTCTTTGTAAGGTACACTTTAGACTTTCCCAACACAGGACCACTGACAACCCAAGTGAGATAGTGTCTTTTCCCCCAACACCCTTCTAACCAGATTCAGGGGAGGGCAGGTTTTGCGTTTCTCTAAACTCCGAGTCCGCATTCATATCAGAGTCTGCGGATTTCAAAAGTTCTGCCAATGCCCCCCAGGCATGGGCTGAGTCCAATGCCCTATCGCTGTGAGCACGGGTAGCCATTTGCAGCCGAATAACCGCTTCACAGTCTACCCACCGGATAAATTCTGCCTTCCACTTCTGGAATCTCGGCCCACGCTGCGCCTTCCAATTAGCAGTAATTTCCCGCTTGGCCAGTACCAGCCCTAGATCTATAAATTTACTGGTTATTTTAGTCTTTGAAGTGTGGGGAAACTAGTGTAACAAGCATGGACTTATACCAAATTCAATCTCCCTGTCCGTAATATTGCAAAGTAGCGACCACACTTCCCACCAGTAAGCCCTAATCCGAGGGCAGCTCCACAGCATATGGCAGAGGCCAGCTCCCTCTCCGTGACACTGGGGGGGAGGACGCCGCGAGTGTGTGCAAGTAGCGTTGGATTTTGACTGGAGTAAGATAAGCGCTGTGCAAAATAAAGAATTGGATCTGTTGAAAACGAGCATTCCTGGAGCATTTCCAGGGACGTTCAAGCAATTCAGCCCATATTTTATCAGGTATTTCCCTTTCAATATCCTACTACCAGTGCTGTTTCAGCCTGATAAGGGGGGCCAGCTTTTCGCAGGTCATCCGTCGATATAAACATGTGACAGCTTTAATGGTACCAGCCGCCAGCACCACATATCGGCAAGCCATGGATGTCTGTGGCTCAGATAGTCCTCCCTTCCACCGTCGCTGAATAGCCGATACCAAGGCTGTATGCAGCAGATAGTCCCCGCGAGGAAGACCAAAACGTTCGCAGATGGACTCATAGGGCAACAGAACATTGTCTTCATACAAATCTTCTACGGCTGTCAATCCCGCATCACGCCACCCCGTCAGCGCCGACCAGTTGCCCCCATGTGGCAGCTGCTGGCACATTAATAGCGGGATCTCTGGCGCATACGGACAAGTTATCCGCGCCCTTTGCTGACTCCTATTCCAACATAACCGAAAGGTCTGCACTTCACCAGAAATATCCCCAAGACGAAGCGGCTGTTGTAAAATAATCCTAGATAGCAGGTAGGCAGGGATCCGCCCCCCGGCGCCATCTCCTACTCCCCAAAACTCTCGAGCCACCGCCTAGGTCAACCACTGCAGCTGAGCGGCTAAGTAATAGGACTCCAGGTCCGGAACCGCCAATCCTCCCTCTCCCCGCAGTCTCATCAACGTATGCAAAGCTACCCGACGTTGGCTAGCATTCCAGAGAAACCCCGTTATCATCTGTTGGAGTCTCTTAAACGTCGACGCAGGAATCCAAACTGGAAGCGTCCTAAAATAATACAACAACCTGGGGAGTGCCACCATCTTGAGAAGCGCCACCCTCTCCATCAGGGACAGCGGCAATGACTGCCAAAATTCCATATTGCCCCGAAGACCTCGCACAGCTCTACCAATATTGCCCTCCACCAAGTCTTTACGGTCATGGTAAATACGAGTCCCCAAATATGTTATACAAGTGTATTCCCACTGTACCTCCTGCGTATACCGAGGGCCCTCCGCTGTCTTGGAGGTGGGAAAAAGACATGATTTTGACCAATTCACCTTCAGACCTGCCAAGTCTTCGATACAACGAAGCAGTCTCTTAGCCCCCACCAGCTGCCCCCGAGTATCAGCTAAAAACAGGAGGAGGTCATCCGCATAAAGGGCTATATAATGGGTATCGTCATGTACCTGGAGTCCCCTGAACCAACTTCCCGTTCGGACTTGGGCCGGCAACGGCTCTATGGCCAACGCGAACAGCAGCGGTGATAAAGGGCACCCCTGGCGCGTCCCCCTACCCATCCCACAGGAAGATGATATCAGACCTCCCGTTTTAGTTCGGGCCGTGGAATCCCTATATAACAAGGCCGTCCAAGCCACGAAACGTTCCCCCAGCCCAAAGGTATGCAGCACCTGGAATAAATACGGCCATTCCAGGCTGTCAACGGCCTTTTCTATATCTACCGAGAATACAGCAGCAGTATGCGATATGTTCGTCTCGGCCTCTAACACACGGAGCAGGCGTCGGACGTTGCCGGCTGTATTTCATTTGGGTATAAATCCTGCCTGATCTACATGAACCAGCCGACTCATATACGTCAGGAGCCGAGAGGCCAGTATCCGACTCAAGATCTTATAGTCGGTGGTAAGCATGGACAGTGGACGGTAGGCAGTCACATCAGATGGGGGCTTCCCTGGTTTCAGCAACGGAATTATCAGCGCCTCTCGCTTCGTGGCAGGAAGCCTACCCACCCTCCACGACTCGTTGTAGAGGCTGACCATCCACCCCTGGAGTCTTCTTCCACGCCATGTGCTTGATTGCACCCCGGACTTCCCCCAGCGTGATGTCTTGGCCCAACAAATCTGCCTCCCCCTTGGCAAGGGCCGGCAAGTCCCCTCCAGCCAAAAATCCCCCCAGTCGATCCTCATCCAAGTCTACTCTACTGGAGTAAAGTCTCTCGTAGTATCCAGCAAACAGACGATTAATGCCCTGCTGGGTGTAGCACATGTCCCCCACTGGGTCACTTAGTGCCAATATAGGGACCGTCTGCTTCATGGGATTCGCGAGCCACGCCAGCAATGCTCCGGATTTATTGCACTCCGCGTGGGCTCGTGTCAAATACTGCTTATAATCGTAACACCGTAACTTCTCAACCCCCACTGCCACGGCCTCACGGGCCGCCAACACGTCCCCCTGCCCCTCTGGGTGTTCTGGACGAGCACGCTCCAAGACGTGCAGTCGCTGGTCCGCAGTATCTATGTCCTGGAGGAGGGCCTTTCGCACCCCAATCTTATGAGCAATGCATATCCCCCTCACTACCACTTTAAAAGCGTCCCACTCTACCTCCAGCGAAGAGGCAGATCCCGTGTTCTCCTGAAAGTACTGGGTCACCCCTTTTCCAATTGCCTCGTGGAAGACCGGGTCCTCCAACAGCTCCGGACCTAGACGCCATGAAGGGATCGCTGGACGTCGTGGGACCCAGCAAACCTCAGCAACAGGGGATTATGATCCGAGATTGTTCTGGTCAAATATTCACTGTGCTGAACCGCCATATGTATATCAGGGGAGCAAAGTATTGCGTCTAACCGAACGTGCAACTCATGAATCGGAGAGAAAAAGGAATAGTCCATCTCACTTGGGTGATGTTCCTTCCAAGTGTCCAACAACCCCCAATTCGCCTGCCATGCGCCATGGGCCCTGGCAACCGTAGCAGTCGGCGCTGTCAGGAGCGGCGGGTGGGACCTATCAAGAGCAATGTCTGTTACTGAATTAAAGTCACCCCCAAGCATGATTGGGCCAGATAAGTAAGATGACAACTTACGGGACAATAAAGCGAAAAAGGCCTGTTGCTCAGTGTTCGGGGTGTAAATACTGCCCAGTGTGATGTCCCTCCCATTCAACCTACCCTGCACTAGTACATAACGCCCTTCCGGATCTACAATTTGCTGCACCATTTGAAAGGGGACTCCAGCTCTAATCCACACCAAGACTCCTCGCGCAAATGTAGAATATGAAGTATGGTATACCTGTCCCCTCCATCTTCGTCGTAATACTAGCCCCTCCCCACCCGCAATATGTGTCTCCTGTAGGAACGCTACCTGTATCCCCCTCCGCACCAGGTATGCATGTATCTTATGTCGACGGGTCATGGTGTGCAATCCCCTTACATTCCACATTATACACGTTAAGTCACTCAGTGTCCCAATGGTACATGATATGTCAGTCGCCTCATCAACAACACACGATTGTCACACCAGAGACCTCGGTAAACATCCCCCAACTCCCAAACCCCCCTCCCAAGGACAGTTACCTCAAAACTAGTACCCATCCAAACAAGATTTAATTGAACAAATAAGCAAATCCGTCTGACTACTTCAGAGGTAAGGGTGAACACAGCTGACCCAGGGTCGGCTCTGCAGTCAACCAGCTATCACCAACCGCATAGAAAGAGGCTACCTTCCCATGAACTTCCCACCCCGCACACAATCGAGTTCCTGCAGCGAGACACCCAATGCGTTCCAACCTTCCCACCACAGTGTCAGATTATCTCATCCACACTTTGAGGCGTAACCACCGGAAGTCTCGTGCTACTAGCTGAAGAATTGTCTGTTCCACTCTCTGCAGAATCCTCAGCGGAGCCCCTCTCCTCAGCCCCCACAGGCGGGTTGGTAGAGCCCGATACAGACTCCACTGCCTTTAGAACAGCCGCCCTTTCCAGTCCCTCCTGCACAGTGAAGGGCCCCGTCCGGGGACCCCGCCGCATTCCAGACCTGCCAGTCAATCTGCCTCGGGGCGCTGACCTCTCATGCCTGCCCGTGGCTGTCAGACCACCTGTGTACTTTTCCAGCCACTCCCAAGCCTCCGCAGGAGAGTCAAAAAAGTGAGATGTATCATCAAGGGTGATTCGTAGCCGTGCTGGGAACAAGAGGGAATACTGCAAGTTCTCTTTCCTCAATGCTTTTTTGACCTCCAAATAAGAAGCCCGCCGGCGCTGAACCTCCAACATATAATCTGGAAACAGTGTTACTTTACTGTTACCCACGATGAAGGGACCCATCGTTCTCGCCCTTTGCAGCAGCAGATCCCGATCACGATAGTGCAGAAGTCGAGAAATCACTGGTCTCGGCGGTCTTCCCGGCTCAAGGGGTCTAGCCGGGACCCTATGGGCCCGCTCCAACGTGTAGAATGCAGACAAACCCTCCGGAGCCATGTCTCTAGGTACTCCACCATGTCAGCCCCCTCCACTCCTTCCGGCAATCCTACCACACGGATGTTGTTCCTCCTATTTCTCCCTTCCGCATCATCCGCCCTACGTTCCAAGATGTTCACCCTCGCCGTAAGAGCGTGCAGCTGTTGGGCCGTATCTTTATTAGCCGGTAACAACTCCGCTATACTAGTTTCGGCTTCCTTGACCCTCCCCGCCAACTTCTTATGTTCGTCGCGCAGCAGCCCCAGCCCAACCGACACTGTGGTAATGTCCTGGTGGAGGGTAGCTTTAGTGTCCGTTATGGCTGCCAGTATTTCTTGGAGCTGCCATTGTATAGGGTCTCCAGCGGCCACCTGCGACAAGGTAGGGGCCGCCTCCTCCGACTCACGTCCCGTGTCAGTGTTCTTAGGCCTAGGCTTACCCATGGAGGCAGACCAGCAAACCAGACTCCAGCAGAAGTGCCACCCGTTCGCAGGCCGAGAGTTCCCAGTCCGAAGGGCCCCGCCGCTCCCTTCGTCTATCACCACTCACCGTCACCAAGGGCCCCCCGCTGAAAGTGTCCTCTGACCGCCGCTCGTCCTTTCAGCACACACGCCACATCTGCCAGACCCAGAGGAGGGGCCCCCGCACCGCCCGTAGGCCACAGGCAAGCCACGCCAATCCTCAATCCGCAGTTAGGTCCAACAAAGCGTGCGGCCACGAGAAGTACTGGTTCAGGGCGAGCGCAACCCCAGCACCCAAGCAGCCCCCAGGTCTGCCGATCCAGCTAGCCCCCCAGCAGCCTACAGGGCGTCACCACCAGCCTCAATCAGCAGCCTCCACCGCCGGAAATCCGGGGAGGGCCGCCACAGCGGCATCCCCTCGCGGGCTCGTCCAACATTGGCCCTCCAGTGCAATGGTAAATCTTTTCCCCTCTCTGCTCAGCAACGATGGGCCACTCCGGGCCGGCGACACACGCTCCCCAGGGGCCCCGGCGCCCCCTCAGCTCGTCAACTGTACACAGCTTCCAACCTCAGTGATGCCCGGGGAATGTAGCAGGTGCCCTCAATGCTCCCCACTTCTGCAGGACCAACGCCCGGATCCCCACCCGGTGCTCGAGCATTACCGCTCCCGCCTCCAACAGGATCGCCCGATTGGCAGCGTCCACAGTGCGGCTAACGTCGCGGCGCCGCACCCAGCACAGCGGCCAGTCAGCAAGGCGGAATCCGGGAACCCCCGCCGGAGGCCGCCGCGCAGCACCAACATCGGCCCAGGGTAGGACGCGGTAACCCAGTCTCCGTCCCTCAGGCGCGAGATCCCGTAGGGTTGCGCACAGCCGGGGCAAGTGTGGCACACGCCTCTCAGGAAGGCAGGTCCCGGGACGCAACGGCCAGCGATCCCGCAACGTCCTCCGCGGGACAGCCAAGCCGCCGCAGTGCGGCGCCGGACGCGCAGCCTTCCGAATCACCAGCCGCCAGCAGAGCCGTTCGCAGTCTGCAGCCAGGGCATCCACTCGCTACAATAGCGGTGCAATTGTGGACAGCATCGTCATTTTGCCCTGCAGGGGCTCCGCCGTCACAGCCTCACCTCCCTTCCAGGGACAGGACTCCCAGCGATGAACCTCGGTTCCAGGCGGGATGGGCGGCGCCGCGGCTGTGATCCGTCGAGGGTTTTACTCTGGCATGCCTCGCTCCTCGCAATCCAGGATTTCAGCGAGGGTGCTAAAGGGTGTTAGCTCCTAACTGTACAAATTTGGAAGGAGCCACAAACGTTATTTAGGAGAAATTTGCAGTTTGATGAGCCGACCTGCAGGAGCCTCACCACAGTGCGGCCATCTTGTTCTAGCGCCACCTAGCGCCCCCCATGCCACTAGATACAATGCCCACAATTGTGAGTCAGGTGCCCAAATACCCTGCATAACTCGTACCATTTGTGTGGTTGGCCGGAAATTACACACATGCATAGTGCTGAAAAGGGGCAATTGGTCCCTGATGCCATTCCTACATACCCAAAACACAAGTACAGTGACTAGCAAGGATGGCACAGACGATTCAGCAGGAGACATCGGTGAGCAGGCATGGCTATTGTTGAAGGAATCCGTCACCAACAAAGGAAATGTTAAAACAGGTCAGCACAACAATTGTGCAACTGTTTGCAGGGACGATGTCAGGTGCCACAGAGGAAGGAACACTCCTTGGGACAATGTCTCCAAACAAAATGAACACACACTACCAATGATTATTTGCACAGACATTGTGATGGCACACAGATACCATGGTCCACCTCATGACCATCATACAAAAACATATCTCATTACCCTAACACATTACCAGAACACCAACTTCATGAGCCTCATCACCAACATCAAGTACCTGAAATGCAATAGTGTTGAAAGTAAAAGGAAAGGCTTTTTATTCAGCACACACAAATAATAAATTAATAAGAGACTATGTACAAAGGCCAATGGCCAGTCCATTTCTCAAGTCCAAGGGTGGACGTAGGGGACCGCGTCCACCCCTACTTTGCCTGCACAAAGGAACCTCAAGGTTTGTCGACCGGGGGGGGGGCATCATCTGTGGCAGTACCAGGCACCGCAGGAGGGGGTTGGGTAGGTGTGGTGGGTGCAGGGCTGGACGTCTCCACCACAGGGGGTGGGGCAGCGCCAAAGGTGGAGGTGAGCTCGGCGCTGCACACTGCTGCTAGGGCGTCCAGAGTAACCCCTGCACCTGAAGATACCCCAGGGCCAACGGAGGGTGTGGTGGCCGAGGGATGGGGTGCAGTGCTCTTGGGGGAGGGGGTGGACATGGGGGGGGACTCAACTCCCCTGCCCGGGGACTTCCTCGCCCGCTTGTGGGGTGGTGTCACAGTGGGGGTGAGGGCCAGCTTACCCATGTAGATCTCCTTGGGTGACAGTTTGGCAGGGGAGCTAAGGGGAGTGGTTTTGGAGGAACTGGGTTGTGAGGACTGAGGACTCTGACTGTGGCTGCGTGTCTGTCGTCTGCCTCCAGACCCTGTGGGTGTGCCTACATCCCCCTGAGTGTGCGTGCCAGGATGTGTGCACTGTGCCTTACTTGGAGGTGTGCTGGATGTGTCTGTTGGGGTGCGTGCCCGTGACTGTCTGAGTGTGCGTTGGGCAGGCATGGGAGAGGGCAGTGTGGATGGGTCCGGGGTAGGGGGGGTCGGAGCGCTGCAGGACAGTAACTGTTGCCGTCAGTGAATAGTCCATGGACCGCAGAATCCTGCGTTGTTCAGACATCGTTGCTGACATGCCCTCCATGAACGACACCACCTGTGTGAGCAGTCTAGTGTGGTCATGGAGGACATTCAGCACCGATGCCTGCCCAACCTGCAACTGCTGCAGTATGTCCACAGACTCTTCACTGAGGGCAGCAGGGCTGACAGGGGCAGGGGGTGCGGTGCCTGGCTCGAAGGAGACATGGTGGGACGCTGCACGGACAGGAGGGACGGGAGCAACTGGGAGGGCGGAGATGGAAATGGAGGAGGCGGGGACAGATGTGGGGATGCTGCCAGTTGGTGTTGCAGCCTCCGCCTCCTCAGGGAGTTCAGCCTCGGACCCGTCGGCGTCGTAGCTGCTCTCGCCTCCAGACAGGTCCTCCAACTGACTCCCCTCGCCCTCCGTGCCACTGGCTCCTGCTGACTCCACAGCACTGGCGGCACTGTCGCTGGGTCCCTCCTCCAGGTCCATGCAGGTGTCTCCCTCGGTTTCGGGTGATGATGCTGTGGGCAAGGAGAAGAAACCAAAATGCATCAGTCACCTGTATACATCTGACACATGAGCACAAAACAGTTGGTCACAGTGCATATTCGGCAATGCATCATGAGTAACAGCTAGATTACTCCGCACATATGTAAGCCCTGTACTGCCCAGTTGGTAGACCCACTATGCCACTAGGACACCAGGAAAAAAATAACACACCAGGCCACAACTTGAATGAGAAATACACTGAGAAGCTAGTGTCTGTGAAGCGGTGAGCACAGCAATACAATAAAGTCATGCCACCTCTTGCTTACCCTGAAAGAAAAAGTAGTGGTGCACCCAAGGTAAACTAACACACCTCAATACTCAAGGTGTCACCACAATCTAGACCTGTAAGTACTTTGGAACACAAAACCAAAAAATGTTGTTACCTTGGGACTCACAATACTTTACACAATCGACATGTTTTGAATGTGGCAATTCGCCATCTCGTGAAAAGAACACTTATGTGCCTGGATGAACTATGTCGCACGAGGCAGTGCACACAAAAGTACATTTACCCTGTCATTGAAGAAGCTGGCACCTTTTCTGAGAAGCCACTGTTAGAAATAAATGGTGTTGCAGAAAGTACATATACATGTGCCCACGGAGGTCTTGAAGTCTTGACACTCGTTAGTTTGTATCACCAACAAAGGAGTCTCACAAAATCAAGACCACTGTGGGAACATGTATATGGAGAATCTGCAACACCAATTAATTCTAACAGTGGCTTCTTTGAAAAGGTGCCAGTGTGTTCAATGAAAGTGGAAATGCCGTTTGGTGTGCACTTCCTCGGGAGATATCTTTCATGCAGGCACATCAGTGTTCTTAACACAAATCATCAAATTACCACATTTAAAACATGAAGAACTGTTGACAAGTGCTGTGAGTGCCAAGGTACAATTTTTTTAGAGTAACAACTTGAATTATGTCATTTGTCACATGGCTATCCGTCACCTGATTACACAGTTGGCTACACATATGACCTACTGCCTGTCATCTGGAGTGGCACACATGTCCACACCCAGGACAATGCATAAGCTAATGGGCCTGCAATTGGGTTGAAAAAAAGCCTAGCTGTACTGTGGGGACACCCTCATGGCAAGCCAGAATGTACACACAGATGTCAGCACACAAAGTCCAAACTGCGTCGCATCTGAACCATACACAGGTGCCAAAAATGTATGAGCACGATACATGTTTGTAAAAAACTGACACAGGCTGCAAAGCACGAACATTAAGCACTGGCCACCATCACAGGAGCACTGCACGGTGATTTGCTGTACAGCCAATTCTCACACACAAGTCAGATCTGGCAATGAAAAATCAGGGTTGCACATGTATGCCCCTCCCGCACACCCCGCCCCCATACCTGAGTCAATGTGACTGATACAGATCAAGAAGTGACACCTCTTATTCAGGGTTACAATAACTGTGCTTGAAAACTTGCTTAATTTACACAACATTACCTCGTGGGGATGGCAACACATATTTGTGACAAACAACCATCAACAGATTGTTGTGAATAGCCAAACAGTCACTGCCCAGTGTGAGTATGCACAAGCAAAATGGTGTATCCCTGTCCAGTGGACACATGTAGCACACATTTGAAAAATACAAACTAGGCCAGGTAACAATGCCACAGAGGCAGACCTATGCTGAACGTCACAATTCCGGCGCTACACGGAGAAGGGGTAGGTTTCCACTCCATAGGCGACTGAGCACTTTTTCTCTGTCCGCCTACTCCGAGCCGCTGACGGAGCCCATTCCTTTCATTTTAAAGGGTTGGGTGTAGGTTTCCTAAAAGAAGGAGCACCTACCAGCGCGAGGACGCAATATCCCCTTACTATCAAGGTACTATAGGTTCACAGTACTCTATTTCACTGGCGCCAATTCCAATTCATTCATATACTTTTTACACTCACTTGTCTGATTTGGTCCTGACGAAGCGCGATCGGATCCCTTATGGACCTACTCTGAAGCGCGAAACATGTTGACCCTATTTTTCTAGAACTTTCACCCCCTATTCACTCACTTATCCTGAGAGTTGCAGTAAATTTTATATCTGCCCTCATTATTTTGTTCCCTGAGGACCTCCAGGATCATTTTTTAATCTATACTAGACAGAGCCGTGAATAAAGGTCTTGGCTTCTACCTAGTAGTTTTAACGCACCACTCACTTCCCTTATAGATAGACCCACACACCCCCATGCACAACTGCGGCGTCTCCAAAAAGAACTCCGACAAAGAGCCCTCTCGCGGGGCCCGTGGGGGACTGCAGCGCCACCCCCACGAGGAGCAACGCCCCATGATGAAGCAGGACACCCGAAAGGGTGTGTGAGGGCACTATATTTCAAAGGAGAAATTCCCCACACTCATTCCGGCCCGACCATACTCAGAGCACACACAATCTTTACTCTTATCTTTAGGAACAGCTACCCTCTCAATATAAACAGGGAAGACCACCGCCAGGACACGTTTCATGTGGAGGGTCAGGCGTCGGCGGCCGCCGTGGGGGCAAGGACTGTCGAGCCCCAGCTGGACCCGGGCTATCCGCCGGGTCCAGCACCTGATGTCCTGCCACCTCTTGCGGACCTGTGGCAGCTGCCGACTACGCTCCCCCGCAGTTCTCACGGCCCTGACGACATTGTTCCAGATCACCCCCTTCTCGTAGGCAGTTACCTGTCAGGATGACAAAGTGACAAAACATCAATACACCTGCTCCATGTCCCAGAGACACACATTAGAACATCTTTGAAATGTTGAACAGGGCATAGGATGCTGACATGAATTGCCTCATTCACAACAAGAAATTGCCCTGTGAGCAAGCGCCAATGCACTACATGGCATTGAAAGTCAACAGGTGGCATGAGGGGTGCAACACACTCACTTATCATGCCACACACTGTGCAGCACATGCAACAGCAGGCTGATGGCCCTGAGGAAATATGAATTTTATGATCAGTTATGTCCCCTATCGTAGACCCCAACGGCTCCATGTGCATGCTACAAGTACATGTATGTTCCCTCCAGTTCCAGTTATGAAGACGCAAATATATGTGCGTCCACCGTCAACATGTCCTCTTTCAGATCCGCCATGAATGGTTCAGATATTCCATTCCTAAGTATGAAAGGCCACCGACTTTATGTGGTTCACTTTCCACATTTTACAGATTCAGGCGAGTAGGCCCTGAATTCTGCCATCAAGCCTTTTCCTGCCTTCTGCCTCTGAAAGCTCCAGTCCGAGCCCGCATCTGTATCCATGAACTTTGTCCTACTCCCTGTGCGGCTAACGGTGCCTGATCCGGCCTATTGCCTGCCAAAAACTGTATTTCACCTTCAAGATTATCTGCTCCGCTCCTCATCCGATGCATTCCTGTCTAGTAGTTTAGGTAAACATTCTTCCAGCTACCGAGCAAAGGGCCAGGCCTCACTGTCCTCATGCAAGTAATTCATAGCCCCTGTTACCATGGAAGATTCCTGCCCCCTCGCATCTCATGTAGACACTTAGACGCTTGCACACGCACTAACAGTCAGTATAGAATAGATTCCATCATAGAGACCTTTCCTTTTGGATAATACAGTTCTTTAAACATAAGATATTAGATATGATTTGGGATTAGGTTGACATGACCCCCCAGACTTCTGTCTCCACATGTAGAGCTAAATGTCAAGTCCCCTTCACCCTCTAGTTGCACGTCAATCACACGTCATGCGGCTGCGCGCGCATCTCTGCCAAATATTTCTGCTGACATTGCAGGATTCTCTTATGGATCCACCCACTTGTGACATCATGTTTAATGACGTTTCTAGTTACGCCTATATGTACGCCTTTTTTCATTACTTATGTGTATTATTATCTGTATTATCAGCTGTTACGCCTCCTGCATCTGTCTTAATGTAATACTTTTCATATAAATATCTTTACTTGTCAATAATGTATTGCCTTCCCTTCCTGAACCCTCGTGGTGATGGAATTTGAAGCCTATGGTTCGAACCATAGTTCCTTTGTAGAGGAATAAAGCCTTTCAGAACCTCTAATACCACGGATTCTGCCTCTTATTTTTACTGAGTTATTCTTACTAGACTTTACCGCATAAAAAATAGTACAGGTAATGAAATATTTACCACATAAATTGGCGCCCGAACAGGGACACTTTCTCATCTCACGCGCCGGAGGTGCGTTGCAGGCCCGGTCTCCTGCCACAGCTGAACGGACAAAAACGCGTACCTGCAGGATTTCCTGTATCTCCCTCCGGCCAAGCGGGGGTGACTGAGGCTGCGATCAACACCCAGACGAGGCGGTGAGAAGTGCGAAGTATCCCGACCAGAGCCTAGCTGAGAGAGCAAGATCCGAGGTATACAGAGGCCCACCAGGTTCCGAAGTTCCGAGTCCAGTCGAGTCGAGTCCAGTCCGGTCCAGTCCAGTTCAGTTCCGAGGCCTTCCGTTCCGTGCTACCCGGTGAGTACCGTTGCCGGGGAGGCATTTAGACGTGCACATAGGTTGTGCCGGTCAAGACGAGTTTGGGTACACAAATCCGGTCTGCACTGTTTCAGCAGTGTATCTGTACTGTTTAGCAGTATATCTAGTATGTTTTGCATATAATTCAGTATTATCCAGTGTTAGTATTATGTCAGTAATTAGTTTCCTATTAGTTATCATCGTTCGTTAACTGTTAAATGTTAAATGTTTTAATACGTTCTACATATTGTGGTGTGAATGATTGTTCATTATTGTGTTTATTGTATTAAGTGTGTTCAAGTAATAAGGTCTAAAAATGCCGCTCTTTTCAAAATTAAGACAGATCAAAACCAGAAAAGGGGTACTCGAAGAAGCTGTTCCCATTCCACCTAGGGACACTCCAGGGTACTTTATGTATCATAAGCATGGCCTAGATGCCGTATTATTTCTTGATTTATGGGTGGACTACACCAAGGATTTACCAGAGAGTCAGAGGTGGCCCGCAGCTGGGACCTGGGATGCAGATTGCATCATGAGAGTAGAAGAAGAATTATGGAAAAAGAAAGCCAGACAGTCACAGAAAGATGCCATTGAATTATGGCGTAAAGAATCATATAGACGTACAGAAAAAGCGCTCAGACAGGAAGAGAAAGGTAGGGAGAATTCGAATAAAGCCAGAGAAAATATATTAATTGAGGAAGGTACCCGAGTAAAAGCAGAACAAGTAGACAGACAACGAAACACTCTTATGAATGGTATGTATCCTCTTCTGGCCGAAGGGTTACCTCAGGCCACCCCGGAAATACCGAAAGACTTGACACCTCCATTACTCCCGATAAAAGAACATCCCAAAACAGCAAAAGATATTTTCCTTTCTTCCTATTTAGAGGATGTAGCTCCTGAATATGCTAATGTTCCGTCACACACACCGCCCACCGATGGTGCTCAACGCCAAGATCATCCGTCTGTATCCCCGCAACAACAAACTCCTACGCACATTCCCACAGGTCCATCTGTTTCTACCGCTTTTCCTACATCCACAGTTTCTATCTTACATCCAACAAATCCTTTCGTGCCTAGCACCTCAGACGGTGCGACAGGAGGTACGACAGAAATTTTTGCCACGCCACCCCGAGGAACTAAATTATCCCTCAGAGATTTAGCATACGAACGTACACCCCAACTAGCAACTTCCGACATGTTTAAAGAGCATCTAGTGGATTGTAGATATGATCCTGTGCCCGGTAGACGGGACGGTATGCTGCTGTCATCACTACGTATACGACGAGCTTCAAGGTATTTAGCGACGCTACCAGGAATGGTGGCACATTTAGACAATATATATCACTTTGTCCAATCAGGGCGAGGCCCTGAAAGTATTGACGTAGCTATGGAATACCAGAAAGTGGATGTACAGAGACAACTGTTACGCTTCTTCATAAACTGTGTGATCAGAAACAGAGATAGGCCTGGGGTAGATCAGGAGGAAATGCAAGTACTTACCAGATGGGGCCAGAATATATCAGAAGGGAAACATGATAAACAGACATGTATAGTAGTTATGTGCCGTAAGATTCGCAAAGAAGTAGAACGAATACATACAGAAAGATTAGAGTCAGATCAACATGAATCAGAGGGAGAGGAGGACGAAATGCCTACAGGACAATTAGAAACGATGGCTTATGTAGGTAAAGGAAGATCTTTTAATAATACCAGATGCTTTAATGATCCGATACGTCCGATACGTCCAGAATGTAATAGACATTTTCAAGCCCCTATGTTAAATACAAGGTCTCCTGAACACCTATTACAAGCCGCTGATAAATTACTCCGAGACCGAAGGGGGTACCATATGCTCGATTCCATGGATGAACAAGAATTAGCCAGGTCAGCAGTACAATGGGCTGACAGTCCCAGTAAATACAGTGATGATGCACTAGCACACACGTTTCTGAACCTTGCCCCAGACGAACAACGATTAGCTGGTATATACATGATTCAACACCTCCTTATATTATATAAAAGCCAACACTCCGATCCTGGACCCCTACCTGACATATTGACAGAATTACTCACGAATAAATGGAGAGGTTCAGGTACTGATTTAATTAAAGAAATTCTAGAATTTCGAAACCAGTATATAGTTTTCGTATGTCCAGAACATGTTCCAGTTCCCACTATGGGAAGAAAAATGTATCACATCGATAGACAGAATCCATTACGCGAAGTGCACCCAATAAGAGGTGACGACAATAACTTTAAACGCGTGTTTGTGTACACGCCTATAACTAAAATTGAATTATTAGAAATGAAGAAAGTAGTTCCGAGCCATGATAAGGATCCAGCAGGTTTCCACCGTGAGATAAAAGACATGTTACTCATGGGAGAGTATACCTACCCCGACATTATGAAAATATTAAAAGTATTAATGCCTGCCGGTATTTACGAGAAACTAAAAGAAAAGGAATGGGAGGTGGGAGACCAAAAGATAGATTGGGCAGCATTGGAAAACGAAGAAAAGGCCCGAGCTGCAGGATCAGGGCTTGGGGAAAAGACTACAGCACTACCAGGATTACTAGTGCAGGTACTGCCACGTTTATTAACTACGAAAAAGGAGGACTGGTGTGCAATCTCAGCCTGTAAACAAAAGCAAGATGAAGACACTAGTGATTTCTATTCCCGATTTGAAAAATGTTTTGGTATTAATAGTGGCATAAAAGCAAGTAGCGAGTCATATCCACATCTGTTTGTGACAAAATTAGTTGAAAATTCTCTGCCGCAAGTTAAGAGTAGAGTATTGAAATTTGAGAGTACCTGGCAAGGTAACACCCCGTCACAGATGTTACAGATGTTACAATATCACCACAATAGAATTAGAGAAGAACAAGAACATGAACAAAGACGTATGAAAGACACGAAAATGAAAATGCTTTTGGCTCAGTCAGTTCCAGCTGATGGTCATAAAAAGGGTGATTCCGCAGGTCCGACGAAAGGGACATGTAACTATTGTAAACAACAAGGTCATTATATACACGATTGTCCAGTTCTGAAACATAATATCGCCACGGGTAGAACCCAGGAAAGACCACGTCCACCTAGACAGGATCAGAACCAACAACAAATCCCTCAGCATGCACAATCTAGGCCAGCTCCGCAACAGGCAGCTCCACCACAGACCGTAGCCACATCACAGCAGCAGCCTATTGCTGCCACACAAGCAACGACACAACAGATGTACCAGTATGCACAAACTGACTATCCCGATTATCAGCGCTACACATGAAATAGCCTAGAGAGGGAAGTTGGCTTACCCCTTATCGAGGTTCCTGTAGATCAAGAGGGACCTTATATACATAGTGAACTGTTAGGGGAAGACAGAAAATTTTTACTTGATACAGGGGCAAGCAGAACAACTATACGACGCAGTGAAGTTCCAGGGGCACCCCTCTCAGGCTCACAGAATATTTCCCTTGGATTCTCAGGAAAGCCTATCATTAATGAAGTATCGCAACCCCTTCCACTTACGGTTGGTCCATTGACACGAACTACAGATTTATTGCTTACTAAATCATGTCCAGAAAACTTGTTAGGTATAAAAACATTGAAAGCTCTAGGAGCTATAATATGTTGTTCTCCGGAAGGAGTACGATTATTTTTACGTGACTTCAAAGGTCACTACGTGTCCAGAGACATGGATCACCGGCTGCAGAATTTACCTACGCATTTATGGGCACAAGGCCCCACTGATGTTGGTTGCATGAACATTACACCATATCGAGTCACACTAAAAACAGGAGTAGTACTACCACGAATGCGACAATACAAGTTACCACCAGATGCTGTTGTGGCTTTGCTGCAAATCATTGACGAGCTCATTGCACAAGGAGTGGTTGTAGAAACCGACTCCAATGTATGTAATTCCCCGATAATTCCGATTCTTAAAAGAACGGATCCAAAAGCACCACCAGTATATCGATTAGTTATTGATCTGCGCGAATTAAATAAATGTATTGTACCACAATACCCTGTGGTCCCAGATATCTCTTCATTATTAACAGCTATTGACTCAGAAGCAACGTTCTTTACTGTAATTGATCTCAAGAATGCTTTCTTTAGCGTCCCAATAGATCCGGAAAGTCAATATTTGTTCGGATTCAGTTTAAATGGACGAAGTTTTAAATTCACACGCGCACCTCAAGGATTCACAGAAAGCCCCAGCATCTATAGCCAAGCACTGAAACGAGAACTTGACAGTATACATATGCCAGTTAACACTGCCCTGCTTCAATATGTCGATGATCTGCTGATCACCGCCCGAAGCGAACCTGAATGTGAAAAAGTGTCACTGACGGTTTTACAATTTCTGGCCGACAAGGGGCACAAGGTGTCCCCTTCTAAGCTGCAATTCTGTGCCCAGCAAGTTATTTACCTTGGGCACTTGCTGTCCAAGGAGGGAAGACAGCTTACACCCGACGCATCCAGTTAATTGCTAACATGCTACCACCCAAGACACAAAAGGAGGTGCGGGCTTTTATAGGCCTCACTTCATACTGTAGGCAGTGGATCCCTCAACATGCATTTCTAGCAAAACCACTCATTCAGTTGACAACACAGGAGGCAGCCACATCGACTGTCCTCCCTTGGACTCAAGAACATACACATGCCTTTGAAAGCTTAAAGAAAGCTTTATGCCAAGCACCTGTTTTAGCAACACCATGTTACAGTAAGCCTTTTACACTCTTTGTTACAGAACGCGAAGGTACTGCCTTGTCGGTACTCACTCAGGAACAAGCAGGATCACACAAACCATGTGCTTATTTTTCTAGTACACTAGATCCAGTAGCTCAGGCTCTTCCTGCGTGCCTGAAATCAGTGGCAGCAACAGCTTTAGCAATCAGACAAAGCGATGCCATAGTGTTAGGACATCAATTGACAGTACAAGTACCACACGCAGTAGAGGTTCTCTTGAACCGCACACAAACTCAACACTTGACTATAGCAAGACTCACCGGTTATGAATTAACATTGTTTCAGCCACACATAGAAATCAGACGCTGTAATACATTAAATCCTGCCACACTTTTGCCAGTAAATGGAACAGATCCATTAGCACATGATTGTATTGAAGTCATTACTATCACGACGAAACCCAGACAAGACTTGACCGATATCCCTTTATCAGATTCGGACCTGACATTGTATGTAGATGGTTCATGTATGAGAACAAGTACAGGAGAGTTAGTGGCCGCTTACGCAGTCACAACAGACACTGAAGTCATTGAAACAAATTGTATTAACACTCTGTCAGCTCAAGCAGCAGAGCTCATCGCTCTGACACAAGCCTGTATTCAAGCCAAAAATAAGAAAGTCAACATATACACAGATTCACGTTATGCATTCGGAGTCGTCCATGACTTCGGCGTATTGTGGCGAGAGAGAGGTTATTTAACTTCTCACGGTGCCCACATCCAACACGGACCCCTCATTCAAGCTCTATTAGACGCGATTCATCTACCTACTGCAATATCGATTATGAAATGCAAAGCCCATACAAAAGTTACCGATATCATTTCTCAGGGTAATGACCTAGCTGACAGAACAGCTAAACAGACTGCTCAGAACCAGATACATACAACTGACACGATAAAGACAATAGTTCCGACACCAACACATTGCATGACAGTTAAGGATCCCGCCCTTGATGTAATTGACATACAGACACATGCTACACCAGAAGAAATAAAGAAATGGACTGAATTAGGAGGGATCCAAACGGATCAAGGATGGATGACGAAGGGAAAATCTATATGGTTTCTTCCCGACTCCATGGTTCAAGTCATCATTAACACAATACATAGTCCAGCGCACCTAGGAGAAAAAGCTATGCTAGACAGCATTCAACACATTTGGTTCAACAAACACTTGCGAGCAGCAGCCAAACAGAAAGTACGTACCTGTATGATATGTTGTCAGTTTAATCCAGGTAAAAGCATTCCCGTAGAGCAGGGTGGATTTCAACCTCCCGATCACCCTTTTGAAGTCCTCCAGATGGATTATATCCAGATGGAACGATGTCGAGGATTCAAATATGTTCTCGTAGTTGTCTGTGCTCTTTCCCGTTGGACAGAAGCCTACCCGGTTTCAGATTACACTGCCCCGACTACTGCCAAACAGCTAGTTCGAGAATTTTTCCCACGGTACGGTTTGCCTCGTGTTGTATACTCAGATAACGGCCAACCATTCTCATCCGAACTAATGAAACACGTTTCACTTCTGTTAGGTTACCAATGGAAATTCCACTGTGTCCGACATCCCGAGGCAGCAGGTCTCGTGGAACGTCATAATCAAACTCTGAAAATTAGATTGTCCAAAATATGTAGAGAAAAAGGTGTCGATTGGATAGTAGCCTTACCAGTTGCGCTCTTTTACATGAGAATGGTAGCACATTCTCGAACAGGGCTATCCCCGTATGAGGTGATCTTCGGTAGACCACCAAATATGTGGGGGACGCCTATACCTCGTAAAATCACTGATGTTGACTGTAATATGCTGACAGATTACCTGGCTTCCTTGATGTCTGCACTACAATCTTGTCGTTCACAGGTAGCTGCAGCTTTTCCCGATAACACTGAGGTAAAGCCCCATGACGTGGTTCCAGGTGATCTGGTTCTTGTGAGGAATTTCGACCGGAAGACCCAGCTGGAGCCCAGGTGGAAGTCACCCAAACTCGTCTTGCTGACAACAAGGACAGCCGTGAAGATTGAGGGACGTAAAGGGTGGTTGCACTCGAGTCATATCAAGAAATTTTATGGACTACCGTCCGATGTGAACGCTCAGCCCTGCATCCCCTCACAGACAGACTCAAAGCTCCCCTTGGTTGAACAGACGAAGAACGAACTCCATAAACTGAAACTAAGGTCTAGCAAGTCAGACAATTTGATTGTTTAAGTCCTCTCCAAGGTGAATCGGTTGAATTTGTCTCTGACATGTATCCTCTAGACCGAAATAGAGAGAGAAATAGACAGATACAGCTTAAAAAACATGCGTACTGTAAATCGCTTCGTAGTCATTGCATAGTGACATTATTAATTTTGTTTTTTCTAAGTCTTCTGATCATCATTTCTAGTGTATTGCTACATATGTATTACCCTATTTCTAAGCGTGCTTACAATGCTACTGCTGAACATTCTTTTAGCGAATTACCTCCGCATGAGTTGTCTTATAGATTTGCGCTGCGCAACAACACATTTATTAGTATGTTACATCATTCCCATCAGACCAGCAATGCTACCAATTGTTGGATATGTGGCCGACTCCCTCCCTATCAGAACTATAAGGGAGTTTTGCCCCTCTTTCCGTATCCGTTCACACACAATGGCTCCTGTGGAGCATGGTTTAGTTTGATTAATTCCTTAGATTCAAATTCCGTAGTTTATCAAGACAACTGGGTATGGGGAAACCTGAACCTAGTTTTGCTTAAAGTCTGCTACCCTAACAAGGAGGGACTTCCCATAAGAACAGGAACTGATCTAGAAAATGAAGTATATGGATTAGGTAACTTTACACTTAACCTCATGATTCTGAATGTTGAATCCGAAGCTACACCAATCTTGCCCGCTATGTCAGTATTTCCAGTTAAAGGTGAACTATGTGTAAGAAAGAATGGTTCCATACACATGGGCCATAGTAAATGCACCACTGTAATAAAATTCAGTGATCAAGGCAAGTCTACATTTAGAGCTTCTCGTCATTCCTACTTCATATGTGGCCAGACTGCATATATACGTTTACCTCTAGATTGGGATGGTACCTGTTACATAGCATTCCTCCTGCCACCTGTTTTCCTAGCCCCTCCTGATTATCACAGAAATACTCATTTAGTACACAATAGACAGCAGAGAGATCTCCCGATTGTCGATTACACTGAAACGGCATGGGAGCAATACACAGATTTCAATAAAGGTTTCTTTCCCTATATAGGTACAGTCACTAATAGTAAGCTGATACGTAGATTAACTAGAACCCTTGAAGCAGTAGTGAACGAGACTACTTCCGCCCTAGGCAACTTAACAGAGGAGCAGTCTGCGATGCGGATTGTTGTGCTCCAAAATCGTCTTCTCCTTGACGTCATCCTGGCCGATAGGGGCGGAGCTTGTAGGGTCATCGGATCAAGTTGCTGTGTTTTCATACCAGAAAACTCGCCGTCAGTATATAAAGCCATAACTCGCCTTCATAAGATTATAAGCCAGATACACCAGAGTCCAGGCACCTGGACTTGGTCCGGTTGGTTCTGGAGCGTGTTGTCAGCCTGGGGATGGAGGATTCTATCCTTCCTAGGTATTGGCTTCCTCATATTATTCAGTTGCTGCTTATGTCTACAATGTGGGCCAGCGATTTGTGGTCTGTGTGCCACATCGTGTATCCCGCCTTCAAGTTTTCGTTCAAGATCCCGGAAGAAGAAAGAAGAACAAATGATGCTATATGAACAGATTGATGGATTGATGAAGATCGATATCTCCTGAGGGTCCGTAGGGGACAAGGAGGGAATGAGGAAATATGAATTTTATGATCAGTTATGTCCCCTATCGTAGACCCCAACGGCTCCATGTGCATGCTACAAGTACATGTATGTTCCCTCCAGTTCCAGTTATGAAGACGCAAATATATGTGCGTCCACCGTCAACATGTCCTCTTTCAGATCCGCCATGAATGGGTCAGATATTCCATTCCTAAGTATGAAAGGCCACCGACTTTATGTGGTTCACTTTCCACATTTTACAGATTCAGGCGAGTAGGCCCTGAATTCTGCCATCAAGCCTTTTCCTGCCTTCTGCCTCTGAAAGCTCCAGTCCGAGCCCGCATCTGTATCCATGAACTTTGTCCTACTCCCTGCGCGGCTAACGGTGCCTGATCCGGCCTATTGCCTGCCAAAAACTGTATTTCACCTTCAAGATTATCTGCTCCGCTCCTCATCCGATGCATTCCTGTCTAGTAGTTTAGGTAAACATTCTTCCAGCTACCGAGCAAAGGGCCAGGCCTCACTGTCCTCATGCAAGTAATTCATAGCCCCTGTTACCATGGAAGATTCCTGCCCCCTCGCATCTCATGTAGACACTTAGACGCTTGCACACGCACTAACAGTCAGTATAGAATAGATTCCATCCTAGAGACCTTTCCTTTTGGATAATACAGTTCTTTAAACATAAGATATTAGATATGATTTGGGATTAGGTTGACATGACCCCCCAGACTTCTGTCTCCACATGTAGAGCTAAATGTCAAGTCCCCTTCACCCTCTAGTTGCACGTCAATCACACGTCATGCGGCTGCGCGCGCATCTCTGCCAAATATTCTGCTGACATTGCAGGATTCTCTTATGGATCCACCCACTTGTGACATCATGTTTAATGACGTTTCTAGTTACGCCTATATGTACGCCTTTTTTCATTACGTATGTGTATTATTATCTGTATTATCAGCTGTTACGCCTCCTGCATCTGTCTTAATGTAATACTTTTCATATAAATATCTTTACTTGTCAATAATGTATTGCCTTCCCTTCCTGAACCCTCGTGGTGATGGAATTTGAAGCCTATGGTTCGAACCATAATTCCTTTGTAGAGGAATAAAGCCTTTCAGAACCTCTAATACCACGGATTCTGCCTCTTATTTTTACTGAGTTATTCTTACTAGACTTTACCGCATAAAAAATAGTACAGGTAATGAAATATTTACCACAGCCCGCATGTGCCAAGCAGTTACATGTCCCACTCCACTGACGCACCCTCAGCAGACTAGACAGACACACCCAGGCACAGATCACTCGCCTGTCATTGACAACAGCGGATACAACCCTCACTCTGCACATGTGCCATTTGCCAGTGGGGAGTCACAGGTGTTGTGCTAGCTCTGCAAGTCAGACACAAAGCACGGCTTACTTGTCACATCAGATGGGTAGATCTGTTGCCTCCACCGTGCAGCTGTGGTGCAACACTTCTCATAGACACTCACCCACATGACAAGGAACATTCACACACATCAATGTCCATGAGGTCGTACACATCATTTGGACACTCTCACCACAGGTCCACTCAACTCATACACATCTGTGGGTACAGTCACCTGTCACACCGGGGGGACCACTGAATCACCTCAGGACAACAGGAAAAAAAGCCACCAAGGATTTACCAGGCTGAATGTGTCATGTACTATGCAGTGAACGTCACTGTAAGCACTATGCATGTGAGGAGGGCACACAGGAACTACATCATGCTCTGCATGAGAGCCATAAGCATGACCCCCCCCCCCCCCGGGACACACTCTGAACAACATTGCATGTGTGTCCCACCTGGACACAATATTGACTGTCACACAACAGGTGCATAGGCAAAGGTAGTGGAGTCAGCACTCACCTGCTCCCCTGGTCTCCCATACAGCCTGGGGTACTGTGGGAGGAGGCTGTCCAGCAAGGCCTCATTCTCCTCCTGGGTGAATGGCTGTGCCCTCTCCACAGCATGTGACATGGTCCAGAGGAAGCAGAGACAGCAGCAGTGTGGTCGACTCCAAAGTTGTGCAGGCAAGTGCCCTCTCATGGGTTCTGGCTGCCTTATATCTGTCTTGCTGAGGGGCATTCATTTTGAGGAGTACATAGTGATTGGTCTGAATCATTCGCATCGTACGTTTACTCCAATCCCTTTAAACATACACCAGTGACAACCTTTGCATCATTCACATTTTGAGCATCATGTCAAGTCAACAACCACTTTGCAACATTGTATTCTGTGGCCAACTGACTTTTCCAGGACACCTGATGGACAAATTTGAACAGAAAACTCTGTATCTATGACAACCAGCATGCATTTAGGGCCTAATACTTGTCCCTTATGTGTCCCCTATGTAATTTTGAAATCCACACACAGGTACGGTGCTTCTGATGGATACATCTGCCAGTGGATTCCTCACCTTGTGAATATCCCCTGCACCAGCATTCGACGGAACTTTTCTTTCCCAGCACTCCACGTCGACGTGGGCGACGTCATAATGCATCGGCTCCGCTTGCGACTCCTTTCGACGTCACCGGAGCCATAAGAAGCCCACGTTGGCGTGATGACGTCAGTTCCCTTTTTTCCGCGCCGTCGACGCGCAACGTTTTTTTTCCAGTGCTCTCTAGCTACTTTGTAGTTTAGCGGTGTAACTGTGTTAAAATCGGTATGTCTTCGACTAGGAAGTCGGGCTTTAAGCCCTGTAGGGAATGTGGAGGTCTGATGTCAATGACGGATCCGCACCAGAACTGTTTATGGTGCCTCTCTTCGGACCACGATATGGAGGAGTGCGGATGCTGTAGGAGCATGAATCCGAAAGCGCTCAAAGAGAGGAAGACTAAGCTCTTCATGAAGAAGATCGGTGAGGAGAAGAGAGGGAGGAAAAAGGAG
This sequence comes from Triturus cristatus, assembly GCF_964204655.1. Taxonomy (NCBI): domain Eukaryota; kingdom Metazoa; phylum Chordata; class Amphibia; order Caudata; family Salamandridae; genus Triturus; species Triturus cristatus. The sequence goes on along the minus strand of NC_140591.1, from coordinate 63,913,169 downwards.
AAGTCGAAGAGGGAGTCATCGACTTCGAGGTCCTCGAGTTCGAAGAAGCACCACAAAAAGAGGAAGCATTCTTCTCGACGTCGGTCCTCGAAGTCCAGGAAGTCGAGGTCGGCTTCGCCCCGTCGACGTCGGAGCAAAGCATTGTCTCCTTCTCCTTCACCTTCGAAGTCACCGAGGCGTTCTCCTTCGAAGGAGCAGAATCCGGCTCAGTCCCCGACGCAGTCATCGGCTCCGTCTAAGGCTTCGACTCCGGTTCGAGTGGAGTCGGATGCTTCCATGGATGAACAGGAACAGGAAGAGTCTGTTCCGGTGCCTGAAGAATCTGCGGCTCCGGTGGAAGATACTGCGGAGCCGATGCCGGAGACCCCACAAGGGGATACAGGGTCTGTTCCTTTTCCTCAATTCCCGGCTCCAGGTACAGATTCTACAAATTTTTTGAATGCTATGTATGGCATATTTAATAGGGCAGCCTACCCATCCGGAGCACCAACTGGTCCCGTGGGTCCGATGGCATTTACACTAGGGGTGCCGCAGCATTATGCTCAGGCCCCCTTTATGCCCTTTATGCCAATGGCGCCTTCTTGGCAGTTTCCGGCGCCGTCTGGGGATCAGATTCGACCTCGGAGGGACCAGCAGACTTCGGAGCCTTCCTCGACGCCGAGGCCGACTCCATCGGCGCCGCGTCTGGCGCCGCCGACTCCACCTATGGCGCCGCCGACTCCGGTACCTCTGGCTCCACTGACGCCGCGTACGGCGTCGTCGACGCCTGCTCCCCGGATCCGGTCGAGAAGGGAGGCCCAGAGGGTGTTGGAGGAAGGGAGATATCGAGCAGAGGTGGAAGAAGGTGAAGTTGACTCTTCTTCTGATGAATTTGAAGGTATTGAAGAAGCAAGTGGGTTGGATACAACCCCGGAGTGGGAGCATACGTCTGCCAGGTCTTCTCCGCCTCAGGAATTGGCTCCCTATCATGTGGTGATCAAGAAGGCAGCAGATCTTTTGGATTTGCAGCTGCCCTCTGTGGAGTACAAATCCAACTTGCTAACAGAGGTGTTGCATTCTCTGTCTTCGACTTCAGAGCCTTTGTTGCCTTTCAATGAGGCCATCTTGGAGCCGGTCTTGGAGGTGTGGAAGAAACCTCTTTCATCTCCGGCAGTGTGCAGACAGGTGGCAAGAAGGTACAGGGTTGCACCAGGGGATCCTGACTTTTTGTCTACACATCCATCTCCGGACAGCCTGGTTGTGCAGGCTTCATGTTCTAAACATGCTATGGGTGCCTTCCCTCAGTCTCCAGCTGACAGGGAATCCAAAAAAGTTGATCATGTAGCCAAAAAGACCTTTTCCTCAGGAAGTATGGTGTTGAAATCGTCTAATGCTACATGCCTTCTGGGGCGTTATGTGCATGCCCTGATGGACTCCATTAAATCTTTGGCCCCTAAGTTGCCTGAGGGGGATAAGTCGTCCTTTTTGGAGGTTGTTGCGGACACTCAGGCAGCTGTCAGACAAGTGATCCAGTCAGGGCTGGATTCTGCGGACTCGGTGGCAAGAATTATGGGGTCGTTTGTGGCAGCAAGGAGGCAGGCTTGGCTCCGTACCTCGAGGTTCTCGGCTGATGTTCAAGCTACGTTGGTTGATCTGCCATTCGACGGACAGAAGCTGTTTGGGGAGAAAGCAGACTCTGCCCTTCAGCGATTTAAGGACAGCAGACTGACGGCAAAGTCCTTGGGTCTGCAGGCTCCTGCTAGGGGTTCGTCTTTTCGTAAGTTTAGGGGTTTCGGAAGAACATCTTTTCGCTCCTTCAGACAGCCCCAACAGCAGCAACAACAACAGCAGCAGAATCCCCTCTATAGGTCCTATAGAGGGAAGCAAAGGCGTCGGAGAGGTTCTGGACGCAACCCCTCTTCTTCCTCATCCTCCTCTGCTCCAAATGAGGCTTCGGGGAAGCAGCCCTAGATCCCCCATCCCGGATCATGTAAGACATGTGGGGGGTCGGGTGTCCTACTTTCTATGGGGTTGGAAATCTGTTACAACCGACCTTAGGGTTTTGAACCTCGTAGAGACTGGGTACGCCCTTCCCTTTCGGGAGTTTCCTCCCCCTTATCCTCCTTGCCAAGGTTATTGCTCGGAAGACCATCTGCTTCTCCTGCAGAAAGAAGTTCTAGCCTTGCTTCAGAAGGGTGCAATAGAGGTGGTTCCAGAGCAGGAAAGGGGTCAGGGATGCTACTCCCGGTATTTTCTGATCCCCAAAAAGGACGGCAGATTGCGTCCGATCCTGGACCTCAGAATCTTGAATTTTTACCTGAGACAGGAGAAATTCAAGATGCTGACCCTTGCGCAGGTTCTTCAAGCGTTGCAGCAAGGAGACTGGATGGTGTCACTCGACTTGCAGGACGCGTACTTCCATGTCCCAATCCTGAAGTCGCACAGGAAGTATCTCCGTTTTACGGTTGGGTCGCAACATTACCAGTTTGCGGTCCTCCCGTTTGGTCTTACTACCGCACCTCGAGTCTTCACAAAGGTGATGGCAGTGGTGGCTGCTCATCTCAGGAGGTCGGGGATTCCGGTTTTCCCCTACCTGGACGACTGGCTTCTGAAGGCAGAGTCCCCAGAGATGGTGCAGCGTCATCTGCAGGTGACAACTCGGCTGTTGTTCGACTTGGGTTTTTCAATCAATGTGCCCAAATCTCACCTGGTGTCCTCTCAACGCAACCTGTTTATAGGGGCAGTACTGGACACTATTGTGTGTCGAGCATTCCCTCCTCCTCAAAGGATTCTCGACATTCAGGAGATGGTCCCTTTATTCCACAGTGGAGCGGTTGTTCCAGTTCTGAAGGTCCTTCGCCTGCTCGTTCTGTTCGCTTCCTGCATTCCGTTGGTCAACCATGCACGCTGGCACATGAGGGCGCTCCAGTGGTGCCTCCGCAAGCAGTGGTATCAGCACAACGGGGATCTCAGGGAGTCAGTCAAGATCTCCAGAGAAGCTGCAGCGGATCTGTCTTGGTGGAGTGTAGGGGGCAATCTGTCGCAGGGAAGGCCCTTCCATCTATCTCCATCAGTGGCCACAGTGATAACGGATGCATCCACCTTAGGGTGGGGTGCGCATCTGGGGGACCTGGAGATCAAAGGTCTGTGGTCTCCAGAGGAAAGGTTGCTTCACATCAACATTCTGGAATTGTGGGCGATTCGTTTAGCACTCAAGGCCTTCCGTCCTTCCCTTCGCGGTCTGTCGATTCAGGTCCTGACAGACAACACGACCGCGATGTGGTATGTCAACAAGCAGGGGGGAGTGGGGTCTCTTTGTCTATGCAGAGAGGCCTTACGTCTATGGTCCTGGGTTCAGGACCATCAGATTTGTCTGATGGCAAATCATCTGGCCGGGGTGCTGAACGTGCGTGCGGACAGTCTCAGTCGGCAGTTCTCCGCCGACCACGAGTGGAGGCTCCATCCGGAGGTAGTTCGTCACGTCTTTCGGACGTGGGGAACTCCTCGGGTGGATCTGTTTGCCACTTTCGAGAACGCGCACTGCCCGTCATTCTGCAGTCTCCAGTATCCGATGCAGGGGGCGTTGGGGGACGCGTTTCAGTTGAGTTGGGGCTCATGACTCCTTTACGCGTTTCCTCCCATACCCTTGATTCCTCGGGTTCTGAGGAAGATTCGCCAAGACCGGGCCCAAGTCATATTGGTCGCCCCGGATTGGCCAAGAAGGGTGTGGTATACAGATCTTCTCCACCTCTCCTTGTGCCCTCCGCTCCGTCTCCCTCTGAGGGCAGACCTCCTCTCGCAGTCGGAGGGGCAGGTTCTACACCCCCACCTCCAGAGCTTACACCTTCATGCCTGGAGATTGAACGGGGCAACCTCAGTTCCTTCTCTCTCCCACCTGATGTGGTGGATGTTATTTTATCGGCCAGGCGACACTCCACCAAGTCCATTTACTCCTACAGGTGGTCTAAATTTGTAAAATGGTGTGGAGGTCCATTGACCCTTTAAAAGCCCATCTTTCTGATGTTCTCCAGTTTGCTCTTTCCTTGGCTCAGCAGGGCTGTGCTGTGGCCACGGTCAAGGGCTATCTTTCGGCCTTATCGGCTTTTCTGTGCCTTCCAGATCAACCATCACTGTTTAAATCCCCGGTTGTTCTGAGGTTCATCAAGGGCCTTACAAACATGTTTCCTCCCACTCCTTTTGTAATACCTCAGTGGGACCTTAATCTTGTTTTAACCTTTCTAATGGGGTCCCCATTTGAGCTTCTTCATAGTTGTCCTTTGAGGCTGTTGTCCTTTAAGGTGTTTTTTCTTGTAGCCATAACCTCGGCAAGGAGGGTGAGTGAGCTTCAAGCTCTTAGTTCCAAACCTCCTTTTCTTACCTTACATGCTGAAAGGATGGTTCTGAGGATTAGGGCTGCCTTCCTGCCAAAAGTTCTCACTCCGTTTCATTTGGGGCAGTCCATTACTCTCCCTGTTTTCTATCCTCCTCCTCATCCTTCCAAAGAGGAGGAAAGGCTTCATCGCCTGGACCCAAAGAGAGCTGTCAGCTTTTACTTGGACAGAACGAAAGACTTTCGTATGGACGATCTGCTCTTCGTGGGTTATGTTGGGAGAGCGGTGCACAAGCGCACGTTGTCGAGATGGATTATCCTTGCCATCAAGATCTGCTACGCCCTGGCTGGTAAGACCCCTCCTGAGGGCATTAGAGCTCATTCAATTAGAGCCAAGTCTTCTACCTCTGCTTTGGCCCGGGGTGTTCCTGTGGCAGATATTTGTAAAGCCGCGACTTGGCCCTCCCTCCATACCTTCGCAAAGCATTATTGCTTGGACTCAGAGATGAGGAGGGAGGGCCACTTCGTGAAGTACTGGGTATTTTAGACCCAGCGGTGCAGGGGCACACACCCTATGACTTCTGGGTTCACCCTGTTCCGGACCTACAGAAACACAGAATCTTCTGGGTGAAGTCAAAGATTCGTTTATTGGCTGCAGACCAATGACAGGTATCCTAGAAGTACAACAGCGTGTATGTTCTCAGGAGACTGCTGGAAATCATAGGAACGGACTTCATCTTAAATACAAAATATCATGCTCCAGGCACACATTCCTTGGTTTACGATATGGCCATTTCAAGGTATACATTACAAACGAAAAACCAGAGTCATGATGACCATCCCACATTCCAGTTCGGCCAGCCCACAATGATTTACACAGTAAGGTTCAGATCCCACGTTTGATGTAAATAGACCCCCCAATAAACATGAGCATCTCCTGTTTTGGGAAACAAGTCATAAAGCAGGAACAAGCAGGTGTGGAAGAGATTAGCCGGGGGATTGTGTAGAATGAAAGGGTTTTATGACGGGTCAAGCCCTGATGCTAATCACAGGTGGAAGGAGGAAGGGGAGCTCGTGAGACCGGTTTGGCCTGGGGCAGCAGAGCCAGCTGCCCAGGTCACAGAGAAGTCAGTGGGAAAGCCCATGTACTGTGAGGCTCGTATTTACTCCATTATAGCCTATGTGAGGGCAATGACAAGATGGCCACTGCTTCCAAAATGGAACCCGCGTAGTGGAGCAGAATAACGTGTACACAGTGCATTCATAGCTAGAACGATATATAAAGCACTCGTACATGCCGCATTTACCATTTGCGGTTCGCTAATACCAAGATAGACAGGGGTAGGGCCCTGTCCCCTACGCGGTCCCGAATATTAAAGTACGACAGACCCTCCTTTTGCCCTTACATAGGCAATCACTATACTCATCTTAATCCGAGTCTAGGTCAATGTTCACGAAGTCATGGAGATGTTGCTGTAGCATCATCCTACTACTTAGCTCGTCCCTCGATACAGGTTTCCTTACACATAAGGTAGCACAGAGGCCACATATCGCGGGAGCACACTGTATACACAGGCAGAACAGGAAAAGAATGGCTAAGATCATTCCAATGACCATCAGAACTTTCCAACCCCAGGCAGATATCAATTCCCAGAACCACCCCACCAGTGACCAATCTCCCTTATCCACGTGTATGGCTTCAGATATTTTATGGAGTTTGGAGATGGCTTGATACACTGTTGGAGCATTATCTGGTATGAAAATGCAGCAACTGGATTGGATGACCTTGCATACCCCACCGCGGTCTGCAAGAATAACGTCTAGAACCATGCGGTTCTGCAGAGTCATAAGGCGATCCGCTTGGAGCTCAGCTGTCAGATTACTAAGGGCACCAGCCGTTACATTGACAGTGGATTCAACCACACGTGTCAGCTGTCTCAGGTTCCTACTATTGACCATAGGTCCCCAAAACGGCAGGAAACCCAAGAAGAAGTCTCCTGCTTCCTGACCGGCAGTATCCTCCTTACTAATCACACCTCTCACAACTCTGGTCTTGTGATAGTCAGGGGCAGCAGTAAATGTCGGCGGTAGCAAGTTCGCAATATAACATGTGCCCGAGAAATCAGGGGGCAGCAATGTATATGCTCGGTCATTACAGATGAAATATGTGCCCTTGGCAGCCAAAAACGCAGGGGAAAACTGTGACGGGAAAGTGTACGTTTCAGTACAGTCACTTCTTCCCAGTTGAGCTCTAGGATTCTGACCATTACCCTGTAAGCAGAACCGACCCATGTGGGGTACGACCCAGATTGGAGATGAGATTTTTCGCTGTCTTTCACCCAGACTAATACTATACCCCGTCGCATTCCATCCTACATAAGGTCTCAACTCTTCTTTGGGAATGGATGAGTATGCATTGATATCCCTACTCATATCGGCAACTCCTTTCATCAAAGCCTTATTATTGGTGATAGGTCTGATGGAACGCGGTTGGCGAGGGGAGTATGTATCTAGAGCATAGAGAAACATGGTTTGGAATGCCCATGACGATCCATTGTAACTGTACGGCAGCACCAGGTAGGGAATACCTTTGTTAATGGTATGTGGCATTAACCCACACACCCAGCAATTGGTCGTATTCATTACCAGTTGGTGCTGGTGCAAGAGTTGGATAAATGAGTTATTTACAAACTCTGATCGTCTGGTCTGTTCGTGCTCAGGCAAAGGGTGGAAAGAGTGAGAGGAGGCAGTAGAAAGAGGTATAGGCTGTTGAGTGGGTGCAATGGGCTTTTGAGCGGAGAAAAACACAAATCCTACAATAAACATTATGATACTACACAGTATAAAAAGACACAAAAAGACAAAACATTTACTTTTCATAATTTTACACATCCTTGCGTTAAAGTTCATTTCCTCAATTGGTCTCTCCATCTTAAAAAACTTCATCCTCTACTCGGGCCGCTCGCGGTGGATGAGTTTCTTCTGCTAAGGAGTACGCCTGTCAGTCCAGGGAAACGCCCTAGACCAACCAGAACCGTTGACCTAGCGTCTTCGGCCTGTACCCCAAAGTCTTGGCACCGCGACCCTGCGGCAGAACCCGGATGGTGGTTCGAAAAACAAAAATCAAGAAAGTCCTTCAGATGGGAGAGCAAAAAAAAAATGTCAAAAGGAGAATAGTGAGGAAATCTTTATTTGTCCATGGGCCTAGGTCTCAAATTATAGCGGAGACGGCCAGGTGCTGTTTGGTCTTGAAACAAAAGTTCAGGCTCAGTGGTGTCCAGTCGACTTGATGGTGGCACAGCTTCCTGCAGAATATTGTCACTCTCTTGGTCTGAAACTGTGCCTCTTATGCGTGCGTCACTGAATGGTACAAAACGAGGTACAATGTCTGTCTCTGAGTCGGCGGTACCCTCCTTGACCCACTGGTCATATGGCAGAGGCAAGGGGACTACTTTGCAGTGGGTACCATGAATCCAGTGCTTCTTCCCTTTCACTCGCACTGCTGATCTTGTCGAAAGAAGAACGAGATGAGGGCCGATCCAGCGAGGCTCGTCGTTGCTCTTGCGCTGGAAATTTCGGACTAGCACCCACGTACCAGGGTTGATAGGGTGTCCAGGAGGTTCAGAGGCTTGGGGAAGAGTATCATGTACCTGTTGGTGCAAAACACGCAGTTTAACAGTCAAATCATACAGGTAATCGAGCAGTACTGGATGTTCTATTTCACTAAATTTCGCCGGTCTTGGCACGCCCCATACATTAGCCGGGCGGCCAAAGACGACCTCATAAGGGCTAAGTCCCACTCGTGAGTGTATGGTCATTCTGGTGGACAGGAGTGCTAGGGGCAGAGCGTCAGGCCATTTAAGACCGGTGCTCGCCTGGATTTTAGCCAGCTTGAGCTTTAAGGCTCCATTGTAGCGTTCTACTAATCCAGCTGATTGGGGGTGATTTGCAGCATGGAACTTCTGCTTTATCCCTAGCCCTTCACATACATTCTTCATCACTTTACCCACAAACTCACTTCCATTATCACACCACACCATTCTTGGCATCTCAAACCTAGGGAAGAACTCCTTCACAAGGGCTTTGGCTGTGGATTGGGCAGTGTTATCTTTCAGAGGATAAGCCTCTATCCATTTTGAGAAAGCACAAACAACCACCAGTACATATTTCAGGTTGTTGCATCTTTCCATGTGAATAAAGTCCAGCTGCAAAACTTCAAATGGACATGATGGGGGTGCAAAGTGACCAGCCGTGGTTGGGGTTCCCCTACCAGGGTTGTACTTCAAGCATACTATGCAATTCTTGACCACATTCTCTGCACACTTGGGAATCCCAGCATTCTGCCATACTGGGGCCAACAACTTGCATATACCTTTCGTACTGATATGTGCCATTCCATGTGCCATAGTAACCACTGGAAGCACATATGCATCAGGCAACAACCATCGCCTATGTTCTGTCAGATCAATCCAACAACCATTCTCATCCAACTTACCCATACTTTCTCTCCACTTGCTTAACTTTTCCTCTGTGGCTTCAGCTTGAAGCGACTTCACACTCTCTATTGTGTTCTCACACATTCCCACATCATTAACCCATCTTGCGGGACCTGCAACATACATTCTAGTCTTCACATTCTGTGCTGTTTCTTTCGCGGTCTCATCAGCAAACGCATTCCCACGTCCAACATCATCTGTGACTTTCCTGTGCGCACTGCATTTCATGATCGCAACTTGCAACGGTAGGGTCAGTGACTCAAGGAGATCATTCACCAACCTGCCATTCTGAATTTTAGCTCCATGCGACGTCAGGAACCCACGCTCTTTCCACAGTCGCCCAAAATTATGAGCCACGCCAAAGGCGTACTGGCTATCTGTGTATATGTTCACTCTCATTCCTTCAGACAACACACATGCTCTCGTGAGGGCGATTAATTCTGCTGCTTGGGCCGAATTATGTGGCACTCGTGCAGTTTCCACGACCGTGTGCAAAGTCGTGATAGCATATGCAGCAGTCGTGTCACCATTAGGGAGCTTGAAACATGACCCATCTACCCATAAAGTGCCATCACACTCAGTCAGGGGAGTATCTTTTAGATCTACTCTCCCTTTCGTCTCTTCTTCTGTTCTGAACAGACAGTCATGTTGCTCAATCTCATCTGAGTCTGCTGGAATTGGCAACAGTGTGGCTGGATTCAGCGTATTGCATCTCTTTATGTTCTATTTAATAATGTGTCTACAGCATGTGGAACCATGACAATCAATGTGTTGTCCATTACCAAACCAGCAGATTGTCGGATAGACATCGCTGCAGCAGCTGTCGCTCTCAGACAGCTTGGCAATGCCCTCGCTACAGGGTCCAAGGTAGATGAAAAATATGCGCATGGGCGCGGTCTGTCACCAAAAGGCTGTGTTAACACTGACAACGCACATCCATCTTTCTCGTGAACATACAATGTAAAAGGTTTGCTGTAGTCAGGGGTACCCAACACAGGTGCTGAACATAATGCATTACGCAATTCCACAAAACTTTTCTGGCACTCTTCAGACCATGGGATAGGATTCGGTGTGTCTTTGCATGTTAAGGCTAACAAAGGTTTTGCCAATAAAGAAAAACTAGGGATCCAATGCCTACAGTATGAAGTGATGCCCAAGAAAGCACGCACTTCTCTCTGTGTTTTTGGCACACTCAACTGTGCAATGGCTTGAATTCTTTCTGGGGTCAGTTTCCTTCCCTCCTTCGATAAGAGATGACCTAAGTAGGTCACTTCTTGTCGACAATATTGCAGCTTAGAGAGAGACACTTTGTGATGGAAAGCGGATAAATGGCGCAACAGTGATAATGTGGCTTCTTTGCAGATCTTCTCAGTATCCGCAGCGATCAGTAAATCGTCCACGTACTGAATCAGGATAGCGCCACTAGGTAAAACAAGTGCATCAAGCTGCGCTTTCAAAGCTTGACTGTATATGGATGGACTCTCACAGTAGCCCTGGGGAGCGCGTTTGAAGCGGAAGCTTCGGCCTCCCAGACTAAAACCAAAAATATCTCTGCTCTCTTCTGCAATTGGGATACTAAAGAAAGCATTCTTTAAATCGATCACCGAAAACCATGCAGCAGAGGCTGGAATCATTGTTAACAGGGCAGTTATATCAGGGACAACCGGAAACTGTGGCACAACAATCTTATTAACCTCTCTAAGATCAATCACAAATCTGTAAACAGGTGGCTGTGAAGGGTCCGTTCGTTTTAAGACAGGTAAAATCGGACTATTGCAAACGTTGCCTCTTGTCTCCTCAACCACACCCTTATTAATCAAGTCGCTGACAATGTCTAACAATGCTTTCTGCCCTTCATTAGAGATCTTGTACTGAGGAATACGTGGCAGTCTGACATTAGCCTTTAAAGTCACCACATATGGCGGTATCTCCAAGAGGCCCACATCATTGGGACCAGTAGCCCAAAGGGCATCCGGAAGGGACGACAATTCAGGTGGCATCGTGTTTTTAGACAAATACATTGGGGAAACCACTTTCTTGCCTAATGTAAGTTGTACTCCTGAAGGAGAACAATACAGTGTAGCGTGCAATCTTTTCAACAAATCTAATCCTAGCAAATTCTCACCACAACCTGTTGTCAGAATCAGGGGTGCTTTCAGCTCGCAAGGTCCAACAGAAAGTGACATGGGACTGGAAATCGGGTTCCTGACCGGGGCGCCAGAAAAACCTACTGAAACATTTATATCGCCAGACAAAGGTGCGCCAGGGAGTTTTGAATGCATGATTGAACTCTTTGCAGCACCAGTGTCTAGCAGAAAAGGCTCCGTTACATTTGCTGTAGTCACCTCAACATACGGTCCACTCTGATCCACTGGCACTGAAACAACTCCCTCTCTTTGTCTACGGCTGTCCTAGTAATCATTATTCTCTGCATCACCGTCCTCTGCATAATAATCATTATTATAATACTGGGCCGTATTACTAATCGCGTTAGCTTGCTGATCAAAGCTATTGATGGTATTTTGAGGCGGCAGAGGACGCGCGTTCTGGGGAACACTTCCACGCCCTCTGCCTCTAGGAGCTTGCTGACCACCCCTTCGTCTTGCGCCATACGCATTACCGTTCCGCTGCATTAATTTAGGGCAACTATATTTAAAATGACCTTCCTCTTTGCAGTATGAAAATTGGTTGGGACCTACAGGGACACGTGGTTGATAATACCCGTTCATTTGCTGGTTGTTCTGAAACTGTTGGGGTTGGTGATAGACACCTTGGGGTTGCCTATAATTATTCTGACCTCCACGTGGCGGATAGGCCTGCTGTAAAAGGACCTTTGTCTTGAGTTCTTTCGTTTTCTTTTCTGTTCTATCTTTCTCGTCCTTATCTCTGTTTTCATAATACTGTGCAGTAGCCAGTATTTGCGCTGAAGAAGAAACAGCCCAAGAACTTTCTGAATCTTTTAACTTTTTACACAGGTCAGGAAGTGAATTCTGCACAAACTTATCCACAAATAACCGTTGGCCACCCTCAGTACTCATATCTTGCCCACTGTGATCAATAAACGTTTCTTCAAACCTAGTAAAGAAGTCTGACACTGTCTCATCTTTCTTCTGCTTGCATGCAGATAACTTGTCCCAATTTACGCGCATCGCAGGCATTATTGTCTTCATGTACGTGATGATTCTACCAGGCAATTCAGCTACTAAAGGTTCTGGTTTCGCACCACCCGTTTGTCTAGCATCAGCAGCAACAATGTTAGCCCATGTATCCCCTAGTTCTGCATTGTGATCTACATTACGAATTGATCCCCATAGAGGCTGTGGAACAACATTACCAAACAACATGTCTATGTCGGCCAGATTCATAATGCATGACCCTGCCGTCTGTGACAACTCTTTATAATAACCTGCTGGGTTTTTACGGGGATCAGGCAAGGACTGCTTAAGCGCTAACACCTCAGAGCGCTTCCATGGAACATGCACCCAAACACGCTGGAAATGCGCTGCCACAGCGGGGTTACCACCGGCAGCTGCAACCGCTTCCTTCCATACCGGGGGAACTTCTCTCATAGGGTATTGTCGCGCTTTTGCCTTTTTTCCCACAAGGACCTCTTGTTCAAACAATGACTGTTGGCAATCGTCATTCGTAAAGGACAATACAACCGCAACTGCTTTATCTACTTCGCGGTCCACAATTATACCAGTTCCAAAATCGAACCTCACTCTACACAACTCCTGCGGGTTCGGATTTTTACCACTATCCTCCAATTCTTCACAGAGAATTTCGCACATTTTCTCAAACACATATCTCTGTTTCAGGGCATCCCATTGATGGAAAACGTTGACAACTGATTCCACATCATACAGTGAAGGAAAAACGATCCATCTACGCGCCATGTTATCTATTACCTTTTTCTCATCGGGGTTAGGCAATTGGCTGCGCAACTGTTTACGCTGTAAACCAGGAGTCGCACCAGATGACTCGAAGAGAGGAGACATTAATGTAGTAACCACATTAGCTAAGTGCTGTCGCGCTGAAGGAGAAGCTGAGGCGAGAACAGGGGGAAAAACAGAAGGAAGAAAAGAGGATGTAGAGACGGGTACTGGAGTGGTGGAAGGAAGAGTGTTAGGGGAGGCATTTACTGGATTAGGCAAAGTCGCAGGAAGTGCGGGGGCAGTTGGAAGCACAACTGGCGGCGCTTGAGAGGGCTGCGCTACATGAATAGGAACTGGCTGCAAAGCAACTGGCGGTTGCGGCAAGGCTTGCAGTATATGCACTGGAGGCGGCATATTTACAAGCTGGGGAGGCGCCGTGGCAGTTTGAGCATACGGGGGTGGCGAACTCAACAAATGTGACATCAGGGGATCTTTCTCCTTTTCTTCGGACTCATTCTGCTTAGAATGTGGCAAGGCTGGGTAACATTTGTCAATCCCTAACTTACGCTGCCTGTGCAATTGCTCATTCATTTGCTCCTCTTCATTGTCTTTAAATTGTACAGCTGCTTGCATTACTGACATACCTCTCTCTCTCTTGTTCTTTTTTGCTAGCTTAATTTCCTTTTGTTTGGCTTCCTTTCGCCATAAGCGGAAAGAGTCAAACATCGCCGGCCGGGCTTTCTTCTTAAACAATTTAATTTCTAAATTATCTAAAATATCGGTATCAAAACTACCATTTTGGGGCCACTTTAAAACACCATCTTTCCTGGTGTTGTGGATCCACACTTCGTTATATGCAATGGGGCCTACGCCATGTTTTACATAGAGCTCATAAGTTGGAGTTCCAACCGGAGGAACCGGACATGATTCCTCTAGCTGGAAATCTTTTCCACAACCCAAACAGAATATTCTACCAAATAGTCCAGAACCAGGCATCTTTGCTCACTAGTCTAGATCCAAACGTCAAAGGATTATCGAATACGATATTCTCGTGAATACACGAGTCCTCTGGTTTTGGCGTTTGCAAACTCCAAATCACTAATTCAAATGATCCCGAAGGATACCAAAACAAATGGGAGACGCTCCACTTATACTTAACTGAATATTGCTGATCGATGGCGTCACCAGAAGACTCTCTCGATTGTTTCGCTCTCTCAAAACTCGTCAAGGGTCCAAAACAGGTCGATTAATCAGGGCAGCAGTCCTTCGTAGCCGTCGGGACGCGGAGAACCTCGCAGAAAAGACTTTCGGACCACGTCGACATGCAGGGGTCGATGAAGTGGCGGCCTTCCTCCGGAATTTCCACACGAAGCTCCTCACGAACCTCTGGCTTGGACTGGTACCGCTGAAATCGTCCCGAGTTGGGCGCCAAACTGAAGTACTGGGTATTTTAGACCCAGCGGTGCAGGGGCACACACCCTATGACTTCTGGGTTCACCCTGTTCCGGACCTACAGAAACACAGAGTCTTCTGGGTGAAGTCAAAGATTCGTTTATTGGCTGCAGACCAATGACAGGTATCCTAGAAGTACAACAGCGTGTATGTTCTCAGGAGACTTCTGGAAATCATAGGAACGGACTTCATCTTAAATACAAAATATCATGCTCCAGGCACACATTCCTTGGTTTACGATATGGCCATATAAAGGTATACATTACAAACGAAAAAGCAGAGTCATGATGACCATCCCACATTCCAGTTCGGCCAGCCCACAATGATTTACACAGTAAGGTTCAGATCCCACGTTTGATGTAAATAGACCCCCCAATAAACATGAGCATCTCCTGTTTTGGGAAACAAGTCATAAAGCAGGAACAAGCAGGTGTGGAAGAGATTAGCCGGGGGATTGTGTAGAATGAAAGGGTTTTATGACGGGTCAAGCCCTGATGCTAATCACAGGTGGAAGGAGGAAGGGGAGCTCGTGAGACCGGTTTGGCCTGGGGCAGCAGAGCCAGCTGCCCAGGTCACAGAGAAGTCAGAGGGAAAGCCCATGTACTGTGAGGCTCGTATTTACTCCATTATAGCCTATGTGAGGGCAATGACAAGATGGCCACTGCTTCCAAAATGGAACCCGCGTAGTGGAGCAGAATAACGTGTACACAGTGCATTCATAGCTAGAACGATATATAAAGCACTCGTACATGCCGCATTTACCATTTGCGGTTCGCTAATACCAAGATAGACAGGGGTAGGGCCCTGTCCCCTACGCGGTCCCGAATATTAAAGTACGACATTCGCGCGCTCTGTCTTGCAAGACTTTCTGGTATAGGAAGGTGGACACCCTCCTCCGGGAGTGGGGACTGCTGTGGGAATCTATTCACAAGGTGAGGAATCCACTGGCAGATGTATCCATCAGAAGAACAAGTTACTTACCTTCGGTAACGCTTTTTCTGGTGGATACAGTATCTGCCTGTGGATTCCTCACTGACCCACCCGGCTCCCCGTTGTCCACCTTTGTATACCATGAAAAAGGTCTTGTAGTTATGTTTTTATGCTGTATGGTACAGTTGTAGGAAATGCTTGATTTACTTTGCATTCCTTTCATTTGCATATTATGTACATGTATTAGTATATTGTATACTGTGTATTCTTTGAGTCTGTCGTTAGTCCACCTGTTCGCCTCGAAGGCACGGAAAAAATGGGTGGAACTGACGTCATCACGCCGACGTGGGCTTCTTATGGCTCCGGTGACGTCGAATGGAGTCGCGAGCGGAGCCGATGCATTATGACGTCGCCCACGTCGACGTGGAGTGCTGAAAGAAAAGTTCCGTGGAATGCTGGCGCAGGGGATATTCACAAGGTGAGGAATCCACAGGCAGATTCTGTATCCACCAGAAAAAGCGTTACCGAAGGTAAGTAACTTGTTCGTTTCACACGTACCCCTACGGCACCAGTTGTACAGTGCGTTTGACACGTACGTGTACGCACTAGTAGTACACGTAGTGTACTACTAGTGCGTACCCATAAGGGGATCGCACTAGTAGTACACGTACGTGTACGCACTAGTAGTACACGTACGTGTACTACTAGTGCGTACCCGTAAGGGGATCGCACTAGTAGTACACATACGTGTACGCACTAGTAGTACGTGTACTACTAGTGCGTACCCGTAAGGGGATCGCACTAGTAGTTCACGTACGTGTACGCACTAGTAGCCGGGTCTGGTGGCTCAGTGGACTAATGCGTCTGCTGCAGGGGCCTGTGTTTGACCTCATGGTCACAGGTTCAAATACCGGCGGGTCCACTCAGCCTTTCATCTATCTGAGGTCGATAAAATGAGTACCATTGAGTTGGGTAACAATAAACATCTGTTATTCAGCGCCAAGATACCCGTAGTGGTGAACGTGCGCTTTACAAATACATGTGTTATGTTATGTTACATGTACGTGTACTACTAGTGCGATCCCCTTACGGGTAGGCACTAGTAGTACACGTATGTGTACGCACTAGTAGTACACGTATGTGTACTTCTAGTGCGATCCCCTTACGGGCACGCACTAGTAGTACACGTACGTGTACTACTAGTGCGTACACGCACGGGTACGCATTTCACATGCTTACAATGGTAATACAGGCGTACACATGCCAGGAATGGAGGGCTACGAGTCGCACAAGGATGTCCATCAAGTACTTGTCATTGTATACTTTCATGTGCAGGCCCTAGGTGTGTTAGCCAGTGATATTGCACAGGTCATCTCATCTAGTTGCACAATTGATGTGTGATGACCTGTGGACACATGTCATGTGTGATGGGGCACTATGTGGCACACATCACCTTGACACTTGCCACATGTGTGTCTGTAGTCCAACTGTGTCATGCACAGCAGCAGTGGGATGGCACAGTCATCCACCCCCACACCTGTCTCCTGATGCCAGGGACAGGGACACTCTATCAACTGACCTATCACAATCAGCGTGCCCCTTTGGGACTATGTCAGATGTGTGTCATGTGTTCCCATGAGCTTGATGTCAGTGTCCCGTCAACTGCATCTGCTGTTGGTGCATCCAGCAGGGGTCTGTGTGGAGATGGGCATGGAACACATCTACGCACACCAAGCCACATGTGGATTCCCATGGCTGTAGGGTCTGTGTGCATCGGACATCATATTTTCCCAGTCATACATGTGTGCGTTGTCTCAATGGCTGTGTCTTTGTGGTGTCACGTGTACCCCTTCATCGCACTGTGTTTGATATGTACATTTGACATTCCATGTGATCTGTGCGTGTGCCTTGCAGTCAGCTGTCTGGATGAGATGACATCCTTCCAATGCAGGTATGTGGTTGTATGTCACTCCGGTGATATCTGTGGCTCTTCACTCAGACTGGCCCCCAAATCATTTCAGGGCATGTCATGTAGACTTGACAATCAACAGGTGTATCTTATTTTTTGTAGGAGTGCCAGCAAGCTGGCATATGTGTCCTGGATGTATTGCACACACCCGACTCCATAGTTACCTGATGCGTATTAGCAGTGTAGCATGTGCTATGTTCATTGACATTGGCCGACTCTCAATCTTCATTCTTCCAAACAATGTCTTGCAGGGCACCACCTGTCCCAAGACTAATGCCAGACTTGGCTGCCATGAGGGAACGTGCCTGCATCCGCGGTTACAGATTCACTCGGCAGTTGATTGAGGACTTGACAGACAAGCTGGCACCACACCTCCAACCGCAACACAGGTATCCTACTGCGCTGACCCCCAAGATGAAGGTGATGGCAGCCTTACATTTTTTTGCCACAGGTACGTTTCAATTGACCATAGCTGATGTGGGTGGGATGTCACAGACTATGTTCAGCCGTGTCCTGCGTGATATTTTAGCAGCCATATTGGAGCACCTTGATGAATTCATCAAATTTCCTACTCCAGAGGAGTTGACAGATGTCAAGGGTGATTTCTATGCCCTGGGAGGGATGCCCCATGTAATTGGGTCCATTGATGGTACACATGTGGCTTTGGTACCACCACAGTCACAGGAACAGGCCTATCGCAACCTCAAACATTACCACTCGAAAAATGCCCTTGTGGTGTGTCTTGCTAACATGCTGATTTCCCATGTCTATGCACGTTTTCCAGGATCAGCACACGATGCCTACATCATGAGGCGTAGCAGGGTGCCACAAATGATGCTGCGGCTGCACAACAAACGAGCATGTCTTGTTGGTGGGTATACTCTTTTTGTCCTATGTGTTGCGGTATCTCTGTCTCTTACGGCATCTCCTGACCCACTTATTTACATGATGTTTCCATGTAGGGGACTCTGGCTATCCCAACATGCCATGGCTGATGACACCTCTCCGCAACCCAAGAACAGCTGCAGATCACCGGTACAACAATGCACACGGGCAGACCAGGCGAGTGATTGAGAGGACGTTTGGACTCCTGAAGAGCCGATACCGGTGCCTGGACCAGACAGACGGGTCCCTCCCTTATGCCCCGGAGAAGGTGTGCCAAATCTTCCTCGTGTGCTGCATGCTGCACAACCTGGCAGTTGAGAAGGCAGTGCCACTCATCCTGGATCCGGATGAGCAGGAACATCCACCCGTGGAGGATCAAGGGCTTGCTCACGAGGCTAATGATGAGGAGGAGGAGGGGGATGATATCCGGAGTCAGCTCATACGCAACTTCTTCTCATAATGGTGAGTCACTGGGTATGAGTGTGCAAGCTTGTAGCATTGAGTGGCATGTGTTGCAATGTGTGTATCCAGCTGACTGAATGCAAAGTGACTTGGATGTGTGTTCTGATGTGTCACTCGAGTGATGATGTCATGCCACACAGTTTTGCGGAGAGACTTTCTTTGCAATTTACATGTGTCCAACATTGTTCATGTTTTGTAAATGTCCATGTGTGCGTTGAGAATTGTTTTAGGTGACTTCTTGTGTGTCTGTCATTCCCAGGTATTTTGCGCCTGTTGTCTGCTCGTGTCATCGTTGTCCTCCTGCTATTCCTCATAAGGATTGCAACGTGTGCTGAATCAGCGTTCCATGCACGGACATGTGGAAATTTCAGTTTGGGTAAGGATTGTAGCAAGGCTTTTTGGTGGTGGTACGGGTTGGGAATGTGTGGGGACTGCTTCTGTGCATGTTGTGGTACCATGCATACATGTCTTCTAACCATGGAGCATATAACATGTAGCATCAATCCCCTGACATGATAGTCACGCTTCTTGACAGTCATCTGTAGTGGTGTGTGGCGTCTGATGAAGGCATCAATGTGTGTAAACCTTGCCACTGAAACATTGCAGATGCTACGGGTGGACATAGTGGGGGACATCACAACAACAGGCTCCATAGGGAATTGCAGCCTCTCCGTGTGCAGCAGGATATGTTTGGCTCATCCCCTTAATTTGTTTGCCAGTTCATTGGGATTTACATCATCCGTGTTGTGAAGGGGGTGTCCAGCGTATGTCCCACATGTTCTGTCAACTGACCTTTGAGTTTGTTCATATGGATGCATATCCCTTTGTGTGTGTATGTGGAATAAAGGTGTTCAGCACAATCCAAAGTGTCTCATCTCTGTCACTGCAGCTCTCTTACCAGTTTGCATGCGTCGTCTATGGTATAATTGTCAAAGATTGAGCATCTGTGTGTATGTGTACTTTGGCAACATGCATGCAGTACTTTATGGCTAATGATCTCTATTGTGCATGAAGTACCTGGTTGTGTATGTATTTGTGAAGGTTGCTCCCCACAACGGGACGTGAACGCCTGCTGATGGTGTGTCTCCTTTGCACATCTCCGCATTTTGTTGCCTGATCCAGTGGCTATAATTTATGGTGATTGTTCATACATTTTCTCGGAGTGACCCATGAGTAACCTGACACTCCTTCCTTTACATACACCTGTTGCACTGTGCCTTTCAGACCTCCTTGTCTTTGTGTGCTACTTTTTGCCTAATTTCTAACCCCTTCCGCCTGCTGCTGCCTCACCTGCGGCACCGCCCCAGCGAGTGCCCTGATTCTGCAACCCCCACGCCTCAAAAATGCTCAGCCCTTCCCCCTCCACCCATTCGAAATGCAGCCAGCAGCTTTTCTGTGCCACTGTAGCCCCAGCGCCGTGCCAAAGGCAGGACCGTCTGCGCCTGCAACATGCACAGTGCACGCACTCTAGTCTTTGCATGATGCATGTCACACAACAGGCTCATGCTGCAGCCACTCTCCAAGCAATGTCCTCGTGACAGTCATCCGCCTGCTATCAGGCAACCCGTAAGCACACACACGACACCTTCGCATGCTGAGTGTGATACTCCAACTGCCTACACAGCACTGCCCAGCCTATCAGACCCTGTCAGAACAACCAGGTAATGTGCCTCCTACTCCACACCCGCTCCGTCCACCAGCACGCCATTGGACTCTGTTACCTCCTCAACACAACAGCCCCACACATCACCTTCATGACAGTAACCTGGACAAAAGCATCCTCAGCACATGACGTCTTCATTGCCATCTCAGACGGATACAAGATCACCCGCAGGGACGGCAACACCAATCCTGGGTGATGAATTACTATTTATTCACAAGTACACACTCAGAGTCACAAATCAGGGTTTGCAGCAACTCCCTGGCAACCCTCAGAGTAACACTCATCTACTGATCTGCAGGCCTACATCCACAATTCCGCTAAGCTATCAACACGTACATCTGCACGCACGCCCTCACCTCTACGGGCTACATGTGGCTGGGGGCCAGTAACTTCTTGCTGGAGGGGAACCACACCACCATCCATCTTTGGTCCATCAACATTTGAATCCACGTCGCCGACAAGCAACACAGTGCCCCACACCCCGCTACCGATCCCCCAAAGATGCTTGATGTAAGTCACCACAGACAAGCTGTGTGGGACACTCAAAACAACACCACCGCCACACCCTGCAACCTCACGGACTGGATCAGCAACTGATCCAACAATCTTTCCACATTGACGGACTTTCCTGTGAAGCACAACAACAGTTAAGGCACCTGGGACAAGGCAGACCTACTGGACTCCTACAGACCTAGCCAGACTCTTGTGCAAACCTTGCAACACAAAGAGCCATAATTTGCCTTACAGCCCTGGAAAACACCACACACAGCCATCACCATATCATCAGCAAGGACAAGTGGAGATCCTTCAGATAGTGCCGAGACTCCCAAACACCCGACATCAAGAAGCTCATCAGCATTGTGAGTGAACTGACATCAGATTTCCATCCAAGACACGCCACCCTTGCAAGGCAGATCACATCCCTTGCAACTTTGTACCACTGCAAGCTCATGCCCATACACGACAGCCTTGGCACCCAGAGGCAGACAGCACTATTATCCGCAGGACAAACCCCCCTCAGGTTCTGGACTCCCGTCAGCAGCAAGTACACAACCTGGCTCATGTGCAACATACACTCTGGCTCTCCATCAGGCCCCTTCCCACACAACATCTAAACCACATCATTCCACATCCTTGAAGCCCACGTCCAGCGCGTCATGAGTGTCTCCTTTGAGTTTGCCACATTCCATGGGTGCAGGAGGCATGCAGAGACCCAGGCCCTTCTTAAACAACGGACAGCAGTACCGCAGGATCTCCTGGTACATCACTCAACAAGCAACTGACAAATTTCCTCCATGCAACCAGCTTCAGGCAACCGGCACCAGACCATCTTCCACAGTAATCACACCACTGCAACCGTCATCATTGCCACCACCAACGACAACTTTGCCCTGCTCAACAATGGTGAGGCCACCACCCTTGACCTCTCAACGGCATTCTACACCATTTGCTACCACACTGTCAGCTCACACATCTCCAACACTCGTATCCAGAGGAGGGCCCAGGATTAAATCAGAAAGTAGCTCACCAGCAAGGCCCAGGGAGTCTGCCTCCACCCTGCAACATGTAGTACACTGGGGTCATCTGGCCCATGCCACAGGGCTCTTCTCTCAGCGTGACGATCTTCAATGTCTCTATGACCCCCCTCTCCACCATCACATGCGCACACAACCTTATCATCATCTCGTATGCCATTGACATCCAGCTGCTCCTCAAACTCACCAAAGACCCAGCCATTGCCAGATCCAAACTTCAAGAAGGCATGAGATCCATTGAGGACTGGCTGAACATCAGCCACCTGAGGCTGGACTTGGACAGGACAGAGGTCATCATCTGAGGATTGTCCCCTTACGGCTGGGTCAACTCCATCACTCACAATTAGCAATGCAACTCACCACCATCTGTACCTCATGCTGCAACACCCTCCACATGCTGCAAATGACCCACAGATAGATCCACTCCAAGGCAAGACAGACCGTCCCCCTGGTCCACGACACCAGCCGGCTCAACTACAGCACCGGCCTCTACGGAGAACAACAGCAAAACTGCAGGAGAACTTGTCCACATCCAGGGTGCATCCGCACACCTCATCTGCAACATCCCCCGCCCCAGCCACATCACCGTCCACCTGAGATAGGTACAATGGCTCACTGTGTGCTGCAGGATCACCTTCAGACTCCTCAACCACACTCAGGAGGCAGTCCACAACCCCAGACCCAAAACCGACCTTGGATGTCTGTCATCCAACACCCCGTTGGCCCAACTCCATGCAGCCCACCTTGCCCTGGCCACCATTCATCACATCCACATAAAAACTGCATGCAGGAGATAGTTCTCCCACCTCGCCAAACAGACCTGGGACTCCCTCCCCAGGCACATCAACATGACCCATGACCTCTACACCTTCATGGTACTCTTCCAAATTGGTCTGGCTGAGCAGTATTGCAAGCCCCCCCTCAGCAGCTTGAGGCCATCAAGGGTGAGTATTGGGCTCCATGTCTGTATATGGTGATACATTGTGACCCATGTGTGTCCTCGACCGGACTCAGATCCAAGTGTATGGATGGCTGGAGTTAGTTCCACACTCAGGCATACTTCGTTATATCCCCACACGTATGTTGTGGACTCATGCTAAATGACAGCAACATAAAATTTAATGTATTAATTTTTTATTTATAGCTCTGGGGTGTGATTTGTGCACAGAAAAAGGTGCACTGCAGGGACCATAGAATCCAAAGTTCACAGGGGGAGATGGGATCCTTGGCATTTGAAGTCATCAGAATCCAGAACACAGTGTTTGGCATCATTGGTCAGACTGTGACCAGCAAGTCCATGTGGCAGATGATGTCAGTCAATGAGGTGATGCTGTCGCACATGAAGGCCAGGTGCCAGGCCAGGTGACCTGGGAGATGTGGATGGGCCGCTGCCTCTCACGGTCTTTTCTGTGGACGACCCACCTTCCTCGGGGGACCCTCAGATGCAGGCCTTGACGATGCTTGGGACGAATCCTCCTCTTCCTCCCTCCCTGTGTCTGGTGGCGGTCTGCGCCTGGTGGCACAGGAAGGGTTGCCCATGTTGTCGGCGATCCGACGGAGCGAATGGCTTATGTCCCTTTGCACCGCCAGGAGCTCAACCAGTCTTGCCTCCATCCGTCCTTGGTGTTCTTGTTGACTGGCGTGTTGCTCGGCCTGCTGGTTCTTGATCTCTGTGAGGGTCACCACTACCTGGCTGAACTCCCTGGTGTCACGCCGGTATGCATCCATGATGTTGTGTATGTGTGACATACCGGTCCCTTCAGCAGGCTGGTCAGGTTCTCGCCTCCGCCTGCCTCCACTCCCACCACCCCTGCCCACACGAGCCTGGCCTGCCATTGTGGGCACATCGGGTCTATGGGACCCCTGAGGGATGGCAGTGGTGGTGTTGTCTGCCTCCTCCTGGGTGCCCGCCGCACCTTGTCCCTCCTGGTCAGACTGGCTCAGTTGTTCACTGCGGGCAGGGCTCCTCTGTGTCTCCTGGGATGTGGCAGGAATGGGGGTGGTGGTTGACACAGATGTTCCTGAACCAGCTTCTGCAGGGGCTTGGACACCAGAGGGTCCAGGTCGGTTGGGGTCATCCGCGGAGTGTTCAGAGGCGTCGCTGCCGGTGGGATCAGGTTCCTCCCGAGCCTGTGACTGTGATTCTTCACCCCCATTGTTGGGGGGATATTCATCACGTTGCCCTGTGTGTGAGAGACAGACAATTTCTGATGGATACATCTGCCAGTGGATTCCTCACCTTGTGAATATCCCCTGCGCCAGCAACATTCGGAAACTTTTGTAGCAGTCCACGCCGAGGAGGTCGAAGACGACGTCACAGAGACACGCTCCGCTCGCGACTCCGCTGACGTCACCGGCTCCATAAGAAGACCTCGTCGGCGTAATGACGTCAGTTCCCTTTTTTCCGCGCCGTCGACGGCAACGGATTTCGGGAATCGCTGTTGGTAGCTTCACTGTTACTTTGTGTTTTTCTCTGGTTTCTCTTTCGAGAAATATGTCGGCTAGGAAGTCGGGCTTCAAGCCCTGTCGAGAATGTGGCAAACATATGTCCATTACTGATCCACATGAAGACTGTGTTTGGTGTCTCTCATCCGACCATGATGTGGATGACTGTTCTTGTTGCCGCAAGATGAGCTCTAAGGCTCTTAAAGAAAGGGAGGCAAAGCTTTTCATCGCCAAGATGAAGAAGGTAAAGAGAGGAAGGAGAAAGTCGAGGTCGAGGTCGAGGTCGGCGTCCAAATCGACTTCGGGGCATGCTTCGAGAGGTAAGAAGCATAAGAAGAAAAGGAGACATTCTTCATGGCATCAATCCGATAAGAGTTCGGCTCCGAAGTCGAAGTCGCCGGCTCGACGTCGGAAGGAGTCCGTGTCACCTTCTCCAGTCCCGGCCGCACCTCCAGCTCCTTCGTCTCCTGTGGCTTCGCTGGCTCCGGCTTCATCTCCGGTGGAATCCCCGCCTCCGGCTTCATCTCCGGCTCCGGATTCGTCTCCAGCTCCATCTCCGGCCCCGGTTGAGGATCTTACAGTCCCGGGTGAGCCTGCGACGCTGTTGATTCCACCGTCGGCACCGGCAGGCCCGAGTCCGGTGATGCCTGACCAGTACCCTGCTTTCCCTGGACCAGGACCCCTCGCATTATTTGAATGCGATGTATGGGGTGTTTGAGGGCCATGTATACCACTGGTGCACCTGCGGGTCCGATTGGTCCGATGGCTTTTAACTTGGGAGTGCCGCAGGTCTATCCTCAGGCCCCATTCATGCCATTCTTTCAAGCGGCGCCGTCGTGGCATCTATCGGCGCCGAGGACGGTGACTCCGCTTCCCTCTTCTCCGGCGCCTGCTCGACCTCGTTCGACGCCGGCTGCTCCTGTGGATCCACGCTCGACGCCGCTGCCGGCGCCATCGGATTCGAACACGGCGCCGCCGACGCCGCTGGTGCGGATTCGTTCCAGAAGGAAGGCGCAAAGAATGGTGGAAGAAAGGAGGTATTTGTTGGAAGAAGCTGAGCCTGAAGAGGGAGAGTTGATTGAATCTGATGATGTTTATGAGGAGCTAAAGGACGGGAAGTAGTCTGGATTTGTCTCCTGAGTGGGAGATCACTCCTCCATCTGATGAGCCTTCAAAGGATGCGGCGCCGTATCATGCGGTTATTGGAAAGGCTGCGGAACTGCTTGATCTCCAGTTGCCATCCACGGAGTTTAAGTCAAATATACTGACTGAGGTGTTACATTCTCCTACGGCAGTGTTGGAGCCTTTGCTTCCTTTCAATGAGGCCATAATTGAGCCTGTACTGGAGGTCTGGCGTAAGCCTTTTTCAGCTCCTGCGGTTTCAAAGACAGTTGCCAGGAGATATAGAGCGGCTCCAGGGGACCCTGACTTTTTATCTTCTCATCCTTCGCCTGAGAGCCTGGTGATTCAGGCGGCTTGTTCGGGGAAGTCTAAGGGGGCTTTTCCTCAGGTGCCTGGTGACAGGGAGGCTAAAACGCAGGATCAGTCGGCCAAGAAGGTCTTTTCATTGGCCAGCATGGTTCTTAAGTCTACAAATGCAACTTGCCTCTTGGGACGATATGTGCATGCGCTTATGGATTCTGCTAAGAAGCTGGCGCCTAAACTGTCTGACGAGGATAGGGCTGGATTCAATGAAATCTTGTCAGATGCCCAGGCGGCTGCACGTCAGGTGATCCAGAGTGGGCTGGACATGGCTGATTCGGTGGCGAGGGTCATGGGATCTTCTGTCGCCACCAGAAGGAGTGCATGGTTAAGGTCATCGGAGTTTTCACAGGATGTGCAGTCAACTCTTTTGGACCTGCCATTTGATGGTTCTGGCCTGTTTGGCAAGAAGGCAGATGCTGCTCTGGAGCGGTTCAAGGAAAGCAAGGCGACGGCTAAGTCCCTGGGCCTGCAGTCTCAGTCGAGGGGGTCTTTTAAAAGATATAGAGGGTTCGGAAGGACATCCTTTCGATCCTATAGGCAGACCCAGCAGCAGCAGCAGCAGCAATGTTCCTCGTCCAGAGGTTTCAGGGGAAGAATCAGGGGCCGCACTCGTGGCCGGCAACTCTC
The DNA here is from genome assembly GCF_964204655.1 of Triturus cristatus. Classification (NCBI taxonomy): domain Eukaryota; kingdom Metazoa; phylum Chordata; class Amphibia; order Caudata; family Salamandridae; genus Triturus; species Triturus cristatus. Next base: position 63,887,036 of record NC_140591.1, on the reverse strand, counting down.
CTCCTCCTCTTCATCTTCCTCAGCCCCTCCCACCACCGCAAAGCAGCCCTAGATTCGCCATTCCGGATCATGCTGGTCCTGTGGGGGGCCGGCTCACCCATTTTCTACAAGATTGGGAATCTGTAACTACAGATCTCTGGGTTCTGGATCTTGTGGAAAATGGGTACGCCCTTCCCTTTCGGGAATTCCCTCCAAACTACCCTACTTGTCAAGGGGTTTGCTCGGAGGACCACCATCTTCTCCTACAGGAGGAAGTCCTGAAGTTACTACAGAAAGGTGCGATAGAGGTGGTTCCAGAGCAGGAGAGGGGTCAGGGATGCTACTCCCGGTATTTTCTGATTCCGAAAAAGGACGGCAGATTGCGTCCGATATTGGACCTCAGGATCTTGAATCTTTATCTAAAGCAGGAGAAGTTCAAGATGCTCACCCTTGCTCAGGTTCTTCAAGCGCTGAATCAGGAGGACTGGATGGTGTCGCTCGACTTGCAGGATGCGTATTTCCACATTCCCATCCTGAAGTCGCACAGGAGGTATCTCCGGTTTACGGTAGGGTCGCAACATTATCAGTTTGCGGTCCTCCCGTTTGGTCTTACTTCGGCGCCTCGGGTCTTCACGAAGGTGATGGCAGCCCATCTCAGAAGGACGGGGATTTCACTTTTCCCTTATTTGGACGACTGGCTGATAAAGGCGGAGTCGCCAGAGAAGGTGCTACGTCATCTGCAGGATACAACTCAGCTGTTGTACAAATTGGATTTTTCGATAAACATACCCAAATCTCACCTGGTGCCCTCTCAGTGCAACCTGTTCATAGGTGCGGTACTGGACACTACTGTGTGTCGAGCATTCCCTCCTCCTCAAAGGATTCTCGACATACAGGAAATGATTCCTTTATTTTACAACGGAGCGGTTGTTCCAGTCCTGAAGGTCCTTTGCCTGCTCGGTCTGTTCGCTTCCTGCATTCTGTTGGTCAGTCATGCACGCTGGCACATGAGGGCGCTCCAGTGGTGCCTCCGCAAGCAGTGGTATCAGCACAATGGAGATCTCAGGAAGTCTGTGAGGGATCTGTTATGGTGGAGCGTGGAGGGCAATCTGTCCCAAGGAAAGCCTTTCCATCTACCTCCATCGGTGGCCACGGTGATAACGGATGCCTCCACTTTAGGGTGGGGTGCTCATCTGGGGGATCTGGAGATCAAGGGTCTTTGGTCTCCAGAGGAAAGGTTGCTTCACATCAACCTTCTGGAATTGCGGGCGATTCGTTGGGCACTCAAGGCCTTTCTCCCTTCCCTTTGCGGTCAGTTGGTTCAAGCCCTGACGGACAACACAACCGCGATGTGGTATGTCAACAAACAGGGAGGAGTGGGGTCTCTTTGCCTTTGCAGAGAGGCTCCACGTCTATGGTCCTGGGCTCAGGACCATCAGATTTGTCTGATGGCAAATCATCTGGCCGGGGTACTGAACGTACGTGCAGACAGTTCTCCGCCGACCACGAGTGGAGGCTCCATCCGGAGGTGGTTCGTCACGTCTTTCGGATGTGGGGAACTCCTCGGGTGGACCTGTTTGCAACCTGCGAGAACGCGCACTGCCCGTCATTCTGCAGTCTCCAGTATCCGATGCAGGGAGTGTTGGGGGACGTGTTTCAGTTGAGTTGGGGCTCACGACTCCTTTACGCGTTTCCTCCCATACCCTTGATCCCTCGGGTTCTGAGGAAGATTCGCCAAGACCGGGCCCAAGATATATTGATCGCCCCGGACTGGCCAAGAAGGGTGTGGTATACAGATCTTCTCCACCTCTCCTCGTGCCCTCCGCTCTGTCTCCCTCTGAGGGCAGACCTCCTCTCGCAATCGGAGGGGCAGTTTCTTCACCCCCATGTCCAGAGCTTACACCTTCATGCCTGGAGATTGAACGGGGCACCCTGAGTTCTTTCTCTCTCCCATCTGATGTGGTGGATGTTATTTTATCGGCCAGGCGACACTCCACCAAGTCCATTTACTCCTACAGGTGGTCTAAATTTGTAAAATGGTGTGGAGAGAAGTCCATTGATCCATTAAAGGCTCATCTATCTAACATTCTACAGTTTGCCCTTTCGCATGCTCAGCAAGGCTTTGCTGTGGCTACTGTGAAAGGTTATTTATCGGCTTTGTCGGCTTTCCTTTGCTTGCCGGATCAGCCGTCATTATTTAAGTCACCTATTGTTCTTCGTTTTATAAAGGGCCTTACAAACAAGTTTCCTCCTACTCCCTTTATTGTGCCTCAATGGGACTTGTATTAACTTATCTTATGGGTTCTCCCTTCGAGCCCTTACACAAATGTCCCTTGAGGCTGTTGTCCTTTAAGACAGTATTCCTCATTGCAATCACCTCGGCAAGGAAGGTAAGTGAGCTTCAAGCTCTAAGTTCAAAACCCCCATTCTTGACTGTGCATGCTGAACGAATGGTACTCAGGACCAGGGCTGCGTTTTTGCCTAAGGTGGTAACTCCCTTCCATCTGGGGCAGTCCATTACCCTTCCTTCCTTCTATCCTCCCCCTCACCCTTCCAAGGAGGAGGAGCGGCTTCACCGCTTGGACCCTAAGAGGGCGGTGAGCTTCTACCTGGACAGGACAAAGGACTTCAGGGTTGATGACCAGCTCTTCGTGGGCTTTGCTGGCTGCAGGAAGGGTCGAGCGGTGCACAAGCGCACCCTTTCCAGGTGGATTGTCTTGTGCATCAAGATTTGCTACTCCCTGGCTGGTAAGGAACCTCCGGAGGGTTTGAGAGCTCATTCCACTAGAGCAAAGTCTTCCGCGTCTGCTTTGTCTAGGGGTGTTCCTGTGGAGGACATTTGTAGGGCGGCAACTTGGGCCTCCCGCCACACCTTCGCAAAACATTATTGCTTGGACACCGAGGTGAGGAAGGACGGACACTTTGCTCGATCCGTCCTTCAGGACTTTCTGGTATAGAAGGGTGGACACCCTCCTCCGGGAGTGGGGGCTGCTGTGGAATCTATTCACAAGGTGAGGAATCCACTGGCAGGTGTATCCATCAGAAGAACAAGTTACTTACCTTCGGTAACGCTTTTTCTGGTGGATACAGTATCTGCCTGTGGATTCCTCACTGACCCACCCGCCTCCCCGTTGTCCATCCTTCTATACCTGTAATTTTATTGATGGTATTTCAAATGTGTTTTGTTACTGTCAAAGGCATTATGTTTTTCTTGTGCCTTGCTATTTATTCTCCACACTGTGTGTGTTGCTTTCATATCATGTACTGTGTATACTGTGTATATATTATTGTCGGTCCGCCCGTGTGCCTCGAAGGCACGGGAAAAAAGGGCGGAACTGACGTCATCACGCCGACGAGGTCTTCTTATGGAGCCGGTGACGCCAGCGGAGTCGCGAGCGGAGCCGTGTCTCTGTTACGTCGTCTTCGACCTCATCGGCGTGGACTGCTACAAAAGTTTCCGAATGTTGCTGGCGCAGGGGATATTCACAAGGTGAGGAATCCACAGGCAGATACTGTATCCACCAGAAAAAGCGTTACCGAAGGTAAGTAACTTGTTCGTTAATGCTGTTTCATGCAACATGCATGTTTCATACACATTCAAGTTGGCACTGTTCCTCCAGGTAGTTGTGTGTGCCTTGCATTCTCCTCAATGTTCACTTGTGGATGGGTATGTTGCAGGGGACAGATTGATATGTTCTCCTGAGTCTTTGACATGTCGATTTGTGGCTTGGATGCTTCTTCGGCTATGTATTGGTCTTGTTGTGTTGCATGTCCATTGTGACAGTGGGTAAATCCATTGCCTGTCCTGATGGTGTCTGCTTTTGTAAGGGGTGTGTGTGACAGGGCCTGCTGATGGGTGTAGTGTGATTTGGCACTGTGGCTCCCAGGTGATGTAGCTGTCCCCCCATGGAGCATGCTGCCATGACAGTGAGTGTGAGTTCCTGTCCTAGATATCTGACCTTATTGTCTTGGTGTTTGTGTTTGCACTGGTCACAGGAGGGCCTTGTGCTGCCTACACCAGGGCCAAGTGTGAACTATCTTGTCAGTACTTTCCCAATCCCTGTGCATTGCGCATGGTGCATGAGTATGTAGCTGGGCCATATGGGATGAGGGCAATTGTGTCTGATTTAGAATTCAAACATGCGTTTTGTGCCATCCACCCTCCCAGCATACCGGACATCCATTCTTGGGTTGGTGCTTCGTGTAGCATGGGACATAGCATGGCCTTCTTTCTCAATGGGGCATACACATGTTATTGGCATTAGCGTTGTTTTTGACTGTGGTTCTAGTTGGGGTGTGGATGCCATTATCCCCATGTTACGTAAGTTGTTTGTGTACTCACCAGGCTCTGGAACTCCTTGAAGTCCATGTACTCCCACCGGCGGAAGCATGGCCATCACCTTCTCCTCCCAGGGATGGTAATGTACTGGTCTGCGGGGCGCACCACCTCCAGTGATGTTGCTCTGGGCGTAGTCGTCTTTCATTTTTCTCTTGACCGCCCTCCGCAGATCGTACCACCTGGCTTGGCATTCGGTCCTGGTCCTTCTGATTGTAGGAGAGTAGGGTCTGCTTTCTATGTTCACCCCCACTTTTTGCTTTTGCTTTACTGGTTTGCGACTTAGATGTGGCTGTGGGCCTGCTAATCAGACCCACAGCCCTGCTGTTCTCTCTCGAAATTAATACTATGTACTTTAGGTGCATAACCCATTTGGATAGGGTCACCTTATTGTCCCCTGTACAGTGTACCTTAGGTACCCAGGGCATAGATGTATCCTAGGCCTACCAGGGGCTGCAGCATGTATTATGCCACCCCTGGCCTGGCCTTCCATTAGGACACAACTGGCTGATCACTCAGCTGGGGCAAGGTCGTGTAATCACCCCTTGCTTAGGTGTAGTATTCCTATACCTACCTTATATATAGACACATGTGTACCTATCAGCCACTCCTATAGCAGGCCTTAACAATCCTGGAGGCAGAGTGCTTGGTAACATGTGAGATGGTACTCTAGCATGAGCTGAGCCTGTCTGTAGCTTTCGGAACCAAGTCCTTATAGCTGTTCTATGATATAGCCTACCATATACTCTTAAAGTGCCTTATAATCTTAAACGGTTATGGTAACTATGGTTTGGCTTTATCAAAACATGTCGTGTAAGGTGTCTAACACTTTGGAATAATACCCCCATCCCATTTATGGGGATGAGGATATTATCCCTCCCTTCTAGAGGGAGAAGACATTTTGAAACCTACTTACCCGGTTAAAGTTAACCACAGCCCCAGCATCACAAAATGGATGCTGCTGCCACGACACAAGTCTGACCTCCTGCTGCTGGGAGTGATCCCGGCACGGGAGGCTTGGACAATAGGCTTCCTGCCTTGGGAGGTGCGAGCACCACCCCAGACAGGCCTTAGTGTATTGGGGCAGGGAGGGATGAAAGAAACGAGACACTGCCTGGGGCACACAAGGTGTCCCATGCATAGTCCAGTTCAAACCGGTGCTGGGGCACTCCAGCCCCAGTCCTGGCGCGAAACTGGACAAAGGGAAGGGGGTGTAACCACCCCCCTCCCAGGTCCCACCCATAAGGTGTGACCTAGCAGGCAACCCAGCCCGCCAGATTAGTATAAGTGTGGTAGCTGGGCCCCAAGAGATTAGATTATCCTGAACCTGCAACTTGAACAGAAACTCTGGACCTTCGACATTCGACGAAAGAAGAAGACTGAAGAATCTCCCTTGTGGCCAAGGAGTGGCTACCCTGTGCAAACAGGCACCATCAAGAGACTTACTCTTTGCTTTGCTGAAGTTCTACGAGGGACCGACTGCAGAGCCTGACCAGAGCCTTGACTTCCAGACTTCTCCGACCCTGATCCACATCCACAGCCGAGCTGAGATCCGTGGAGGCGACGAGAGACGTGGGACCGGCTACCTGGGAAAAGTGGCGAGTATCTTCCAGCGCAGCTTCTGAGGTACCCTCGAAGTTGTGCACCGGGGATTGAGAAGCCCCAACCCCAAGCACCATCTGCACCGAAGATCAGCCCCCCACACTCCACGAGTCCTGCGTGGGGCCCTTCTGCATTTTCCTGTTTGCCGCGTCTGTCCGGTTGCTTGCCCGTTGGCTAGCAGCCTTTGCGACGACACACCTTTGAATCTTCACTGCTGGTTTGGCTCCTCCAGACTGGCTCCCGCTCCTCTGCAAAAGAGAAGCACCCCAGACCTTCCTGGTCTGCACCAGAAGCAAGTCCTCCATTCTTCGTGGGTTCCGCTTGCCAAGGCTTGGTGAGTCCTAGTTCGACTTCGACGCCGCCGACAGCAAGAGCCTTCGTGGGACAGCTCGCCTCCTGGTCCTGGTCGTCCTCGACGTCTCCTGGTACCCGTGGCTGCTGCGACAAGCTTCACCTCTTCACCTGCAATCTTCACGACATCGCCTGGTTCCTCCCTGGTTCCACGTGGTCACTGGCTAGTGTCCCAGACACTCTGTCCCTTCTGCTTGCAGGTATCCTCTCTTCTTGATCCCAGCCTTGGGATCCACCGGACACTCTTCACTGACTGCCTGTCAGCAACTTTCCTTCAGGCATCCATAAAAGTCCACGACGAAACCCGACGCAAGTTCACACCTATGCACCCGCAGCCCGTGGGCTAGGTAACTTGGGTACTTCGGTGCTCACAAGGTGTAGGAAGGTGGATATCTGACTATGGTTACCCCCAACTTTTTGCCTAGTGTCTAGCTGGTTTTTCGACTTAGTTGGCCTGAGATCCTGCCATTCAGGGTCTCAGGCTGTCTGCTCTCTCTTTAAAATGGACTCCATGTACCCTAGGTACATAACCAATTGGTAAGGATCACCTTATTGGACCCTGTACAGTGTACCCTAGGTACCCAGGGCATAGGTGTACCCTAGGCCTCCCAGGTGCTGCAGCATGTATTATGCCACCCCTGGTCTGGCCTTCCAATCAGACACAACTGGCTGATCACTCAGCTGGGGCAAGGTCGTGTAATCACCCCTTGCTTAGATATAGTATGCCTATATCTACCCTTATATATAGACACATGTGTACCTATCAGTCACTCCTATGGCAGGCCTTAACAATCCTGGAGGCAGAGTGCTTGGTAACATGTGAGATGGTGCTCTAGCATGAGCTGAGCCTGTCTGCAGCTTTCGGAACCATGTCCTTATAGCTGTTCTATGATATAGCCTACCATATACTCTTAAAGTGCCTTATAATCTTAAACGGTTATGGTAACTATGGTTTGGCTTTATCAAAACATGTCGTGCCCCAGCTCTGGCGCGAAACTGGACAAAGGGAAGTGGGTGTAACCACCCCCTCCCAGGTCCCACCCATAAGGCGTGACCTAGCAGGTATCCCAGCCCCCCAGATTAGTATAAGAGTGGGAGTTGGGCCTCAAGAGATTAGATTATCCTGAACCTGCAAAACTGAACAGAAACTCTGGACCTTCGACATTCGACGAAAGAAGAAGACTGAAGAATCTCCCTTGTAGCCAAGGAGTGGCTACCCTGTGCAAACAGGCACCATCAAGAGACTACCCTTTGCTTTGCGACCGTTCTACGAGGAACCGACTGCAGAGCCCGACCAGAGCCTTGACTTCCAGACTTCTCCGACCCTCATCCACATCTGCAGCAGAGCTGAGATCCGTGGAGGCGACGAGCGACGTGGGACCGGCTACCTGGAAAAAGTGGCTAGTAACTTACAGCGCAGCTTCTGAGGTACCCTCGAAGTTGTGCACCGGGGATTGAGAAGCCCCAACCCCAAGCACCATCTGCACCGAAGATCAGCCCCCCACACTCCACGAGTCCTGTGTGGGGCCCTTCAGCATTTTCCTGCTTGCCGCGTCTGTCCGGTTGCTTGCCCGCTGGCTAGTGGCCTCTGTGACGACGCACCCTGAAATCTTCTGCGCTGGTTTGGCTCCTCCAGACTGGCTCCCGCTTCTCTGCAAAGAAGAAGCACCCCAGACCTTCCTGGTCTGCACCAGAAGCAAGTCCTTCGTTCCTCGTGGGTTCCGCTTGCCAAGGCTTGGTGAGTCCTAGTCCAACTTCGACGCCGCCGACAGCAAGAGCCTTCGTGGGACAGCTCGCCTCCTGGTCCTGGTCGTCCTCGACGCTTCCTGGTCCTCCTGGCTGCAGCGACAAGCTTCACCTTCACCTGCAATCTTCACGACATCGCCTGGTTCCTTCCTGGTTCCACGTGGTCACTGGCTAGTGACCTTGACTCTGTCCCTTCTGCTTGCAGGTTTCTTCTCTTCTTGATCCCAGCCTTGGGATCCACCGGACACTCTTCACTGACTGCCTGTCAGCACCTTTCTTCAGGCATCCATAGGAGTCGACGACGAAAACGACGCATCTTCACCCCTATGCACCCGCAGCCTGTGGGCTAGGTAACTTGGGTACTCCGGTGCTCATCAGGATAGTGACTATCCTAGTGTCTAGTTTTCAAGTCTCAACTTCCTAGCTACTCCGGAAGTGTCCTAAATCTACCGTTTTCTAAACTGTACTATTGCTATTGACTTTTACGCATCACGCGTGAGTGTTTCCACTCTGCACACGAATCCCGTGGGCCTCCCACTTCCTAACTAACGCTAGTGTAGTGTAGCCCCAGCGATTCCCTAGGCCTAGGCCTATTCTATTTCCGTGACAGTGGTTCTTATACCACTTACTTAGTATATGGTTTGCGTGGCCCCTAGGGCCTAACTGTATTACTTACCTGTGTGACTTAATGTATGCTTAAATAAGACTGTGTTGTACTTACCTCTAATCTCATAAAGAGTGCTGAGGGTTGCTTAGAATAAATACACTTTATTTTATATATATATCTGTTGTGGTGTCCTTTCATTTGGTATTCAAGGGATTATATATGGTATCACAGCTGGCTTCACATGCCATTCAGAGTTTAGCCTAAGACTGCTCTTGTCCATGCTACCACTAGGATAGCTGGTCTATAAGGTTGACTTTACAACCAATCACCATAAGGGTATTTGGACTGATATAAGGTGTACACTATAACTAGTGACATCATACATCAGGCCAACTTCTCACATTGGTGAGCAGCGGTTGGGATCTGAGCTTGCTGTTGTAATACCATTGTAATCTTGAGATACTAAATTGAAAGATCACACAGATATTGTCTAGGTACATATAACATAGATTATAATACTTAAGTCCTACTGGACTTTGTAGTTGTAGGTTGAAGGGAGTAACACACCCTGACTACAACTACTAGAGAGGTTTAGTAGATACAACTAGTGTAGGTAGGTGCACACACCACACCCTCACTAGATCATGTCTCTGAGAGGAGATCAAGTAGATGCTCCCTCAGGAGGATCAGGTCTGCAAAAGACCCCCTCTAGATATGATACCTTAACATTCCAGGAGATGAGACACTTGTGTACCTCCAGAGGAATAAAACAGGGTGCAAACCCTACCCTCCTTCAGTTAAGACAACTCCTAGAGGAGTATGACATTACTAGGGCATCTCAGGCAGGTACCCTAGGTACAGAGGAGGGTCTACCCACCACAGAGGAGTCAGAGGAGACTTCAGATGAAGAGGTAGACAGCCAGGGCCAAGTAGGAAGACTTAGCCAGGCTAACCTAAGCTTACATGGGAGTTTGCATGGGGTCCCCCCTTACAGACCCCCAAGTAGGCTTACACAGAGAAGCAGGAGGGACAGATCCCCCTCAAGGGAATCCATCCACTCCCATGTCTCTAACATCTCTAATGCTTCCTCTCACAGGGGAATGACTTCCCATGAGAGAAAGGAGCATGAAGCCAGAATGAGGGAAGCTAATCTGAGGATTCAGAGGGAAGAACTTGCCCTTGCCAAGGAGAAGCTTGCTCTGGCTAGAGAACAAAAGTTAAGTGGGTTAGAACCCACTGGTGGCAGCAACATTCCTAGAGATAGGGATAGGTCTTATGACCATAGAAACCTAAGCAAGATAGTCCCCCCCATATCAGAATGGGGATGACATCCACAAGTGGATGACTGCTTTGGAGAGGGCCTGCAAAGTACAGCAGGTACCCCAAAGTCAGTGGGCAGCTACCTTGTGGCTCTCCTTTTCTGACAAAGGCAGAGACAAGCTCCTCACAGTCAGTGATGAGGATGCAAACAATTACAAAGTCCTGAAGAGTGCTCTGATAGATGGGTTTGGCTTAACCACTGAGCAATATAGGTTGTTGTTCAGAGACACCCAGAAGACACAGACACAGGACTGGTCTGATTTTGTGGATTGTGCCACTAAGGCTTTGGAAGGTTGGTTAAATGGCAGCAAGGTGCAGGACTATACAGGATTGTACAACTTGATTATGAGGGAGCAGATCCTTAGTAATTGTCAGAACCAGCTTCTCCATCAACACCTGGTAGACTCAGATTTGACCTCTCCCCAAGAATTGGGAAAGAGGGCAGATAAATGGGTCAGGACCAGGATTAGGCCTAAAAATCAGGGTGGTGACCAAAAGAAAGATACCACCAAGCCTCAAGAGAAGGGTGGGGATAAAACAAAAGAGAAATCTTCCTCAGGGCCCCAAAACTCCACACAGGGTGGTGGGTCCCAAGCTCCCTCCTCTACCACAGTTAAAAAGCCTTACTGCCATGTGTGTAAAACACCTGGGCATTGGAAAACTGACAGCAGTTGCCCACAGGCTAAAAACAAAACTGTTCCTCCAACTACTCCTGTCACACCACCTATTACTGTCAGCAGTAATCCCTCAGGTGGTGGGAGTGCCCCCAAAAATTTGGTTGGGTTTTCTTGGGGAACACAGGGGGATCCTGGCTTAGCCAATTCCCCTACAGCAGCTACTCTTGTCTGTGATGGTGGCATGGGGTTTGCCAACTTCACTGCCTGTCCCAACACTTTGGGTAGGTACAGACAGGAACCCTACATCAATGGTAGAAAAGCTGAGGCCTACAGAGACACTGGAGCTAGCATCACTATGGTGGCCCATAGGGTAGTTCCCTCTGTGCAGCTTTTGCCTGGTTTCTCATACCAGGTGACTAACATTGATGGCAAACAGAACAGTCATCCCATGGCAGAGGTATGTCTCAGCTGGGGAGGTGTCACTGGCCCTAAAAGGGTGGCAGTGTCTCCAACCTTGCCTGTGGACTGCTTACTGGGGAATGACTTAGAACTCTCAGCTTGGGCTGGGGTTGAACAAGACACCCATTCCAAAATGGTAGGCCTTTCCCAAAAGGGTAGTGGGGTTGTGCCAGTCACAACCCCTGTCCAAGCAGATTTCCTCCCTGAAAAGGTTGGAAGGGCAGTGGTAGCCACAGCCCAGGCACAGACAGACTTCCCTGTAGAAATTGGCAGAGCTGTGACAGTCACAGCTCAAACACAAACTGAGTGCCTTCCTGAAAAGGTTGGCAAGGCTGTAATGGTCTCAGCCCATACTCAGACTGATATAGGTGTAGCGAAGCCTGAAACTATGGATCACTCCACACAAACAGAGAGTAGTGGGGAGGAAGAAAAGTCTCCCTCTCCCCAGACATTAGGAAAAGGTCAGCCTCCTCAGGGATCTGACCTCACCCCTTGTGAAGGAACTGCCCCAGAGGTAGCCAGGCCTGGCCTGGCAGAGCCTCTGATGTCAGTGGCCCCTTCCAAGGTGGGACCCAGCCTGGTGCAGGTAGCCTGCCTCTCTCTACCCTGCCTCAGTCAGCCCAGGGCTGCAGAGGTCAGGGAGGCCAGTGGACCCCAAGAGGGCCCCTGTCCACAAGAACCCCCCCATCAAAAGAATGAGGATTGCCTGGCTAGTAGCCCTAGCCAGGTGATGGGTAAAAACATTCCTGAGGGAGTCCCTTTACAGGTAGTTAGGGACCTCCCCCAGAGGGATTCTGCTGGGCACAGGCAAACATGGGACCTTAGGGCCCCAAACCTGACCCGTCCCTCCAGTAAGCCCACAAAAGGGACCCAGCCTCCAGCTTTAGGTAGCCAGAGGCTGACCCTGAGAGCACAGTGCAACTCAGTTAGAGAAAGAAAGGCATCCATGGTGGAGGATGATTGGAGGAAGCTGAGGCCTCACTTTGAGGGCACTCACTTCAGTACTCCATCTCAACACCAGCCTTTTACTTTGCAAAGACACACCAAAGGTAGAGATTCCCTATGGTGGAGACCCTATGATATCTTTAGGATGAGGGATTGCTTAGTGGACCATGAGACAGGGGGTAACCATGCCAGTGCTGGTTCTTCCTTATATGGCCACTTAGGCAATAGAGGCTTACCTTGTCAAGGCCAGCCTTATCTCCTTTCGTTTGGGGGGGGGGGTTGTGTAGGAAGGTGGATATCTGACTATGGTTACCCCCAACTTTTTGCCTAGTGTCTAGCTGGTTTTTCGACTTAGTTGGCCTGAGATCCTGCCATTCAGGGTCTCAGGCTGTCTGCTCTCTCTTTAAAATGGACTCCATGTACCCTAGGTACATAACCAATTGGTAAGGATCACCTTATTGGACCCTGTACAGTGTACCCTAGGTACCCAGGGCATAGGTGTACCCTAGGCCTCCCAGGGGCTGCAGCATGTATTATGCCACCCCTGGTCTGGCCTTCCAATCAGACACAACTGGCTGATCACTCAGCTGGGACAAGGTCGTGTAATCACCCCTTGCTTAGATATAGTATGCCTATATCTACCCTTATATATAGACACATGTGTACCTATCAGTCACTCCTATGGCAGGCCTTAACAATCCTGGAGGCAGAGTGCTTGGTAACATGTGAGATGGTGCTCTAGCATGAGCTGAGCCTGTCTGCAGCTTTCGGAACCATGTCCTTATAGCTGTTCTATGATATAGCCTACCATATACTCTTAAAGTGCCTTATAATCTTAAACGGTTATGGTAACTATGGTTTGGCTTTATCAAAACATGTCGTGTAAGGTGTCTAACACTTTGGAATAATACCTCCATACCATTTCTGGTGATGAGGATATTATCCCTCCCTTCTAGAGGGAGAGACATGTTAAAATCCTACTTTGCTGTTTAACTCTAACCAAAGCCTCAGCATCACAAAATGGATGCTGCTGCCACAGACACAAGTCTGACCTCCTGCTGCTGGGAGTGATCCCAGCCAGGGAGGCCTGGACAATAGGTTTCCTGCTTGGGGAGGTGCTAGCACCTCCCCAGACAGCCTTTAGTGTATTGGGGCAGGGTGGGCTGAAAGGAATGAGACATGCCTGGGGCACACAAGGTGTTCCTTGCATAGTCCAGTTCAAACCGGCGCTGGGGCACTCCAGCCCCAGCTCTGGCGCGAAACTGGACAAAGGGAAGTGGGTGTAACCACCCCCTCCCAGGTCCCACCCATAAGGCGTGACCTAGCAGGTATCCCAGCCCCCCAGATTAGTATAAGAGTGGGAGTTGGGCCTCAAGAGATTAGATTATCCTGAACCTGCAAAACTGAACAGAAACTCTGGACCTTCGACATTCGACGAAAGAAGAAGACTGAAGAATCTCCCTTGTAGCCAAGGAGTGGCTACCCTGTGCAAACAGGCACCATCAAGAGACTACCCTTTGCTTTGCGACCGTTCTACGAGGAACCGACTGCAGAGCCCGACCAGAGCCTTGACTTCCAGACTTCTCCGACCCTCATCCACATCTGCAGCAGAGCTGAGATCCGTGGAGGCGACGAGCGACGTGGGACCGGCTGCCTGGAAAAAGTGGCTAGTAACTTACAGCGCAGCTTCTGAGGTACCCTCGAAGTTGTGCACCGGGGATTGAGAAGCCCCAACCCCAAGCACCATCTGCACCGAAGATCAGCCCCCCACACTCCACGAGTCCTGCGTGGGGCCCTTCAGCATTTTCCTGCTTGCCGCGTCTGTCCGGTTGCTTGCCCGCTGGCTAGTGGCCTCTGTGACGACGCACCCTGAAATCTTCTGCGCTGGTTTGGCTCCTCCAGACTGGCTCCCGCTTCTCTGCAAAGAAGAAGCACCCCAGACCTTCCTGGTCTGCACCAGAAGCAAGTCCTTCGTTCCTCGTGGGTTCCGCTTGCCAAGTCTTGGTGAGTCCTAGTCCAACTTCGACGCCGCCGACAGCAAGAGCCTTCGTGGGACAGCTCGCCTCCTGGTCCTGGTCGTCCTCGACGCTTCCTGGTCCTCCTGGCTGCAGCGACAAGCTTCACCTTCACCTGCAATCTTCACGACATCGCCTGGTTCCTTCCTGGTTCCACGTGGTCACTGGCTAGTGACCTTGACTCTGTCCCTTCTGCTTGCAGGTTTCTTCTCTTCTTGATCCCAGCCTTGGGATCCACCGGACACTCTTCACTGACTGCCTGTCAGCACCTTTCTTCAGGCATCCATAGGAGTCGACGACGAAAACGACGCATCTTCACCCCTATGCACCCGCAGCCTGTGGGCTAGGTAACTTGGGTACTCCGGTGCTCATCAGGATAGTGACTATCCTAGTGTCTAGTTTTCAAGTCTCAACTTCCTAGCTACTCCGGAAGTGTCCAAAATCTACCGTTTTCTAAACTGTACTATTGCTATTGACTTTTACGCATCACGCGTGAGTGTTTCCACTCTGCACACGAATCCCGTGGGCCTCCCACTTCCTAACTAACGCTAGTGTAGTGTAGCCCCAGCGATTCCCTAGGCCTAGGCCTATTCTATTTCCGTGACAGTGGTTCTTATACCACTTACTTAGTATATGGTTTGCGTGGCCCCTAGGGCCTAACTGTATTACTTACCTGTGTGACTTAATGTATGCTTAAATAAGACTGTGTTGTACTTACCTCTAATCTCATAAAGAGTGCTGAGGGTTGCTTAGAATAAATACACTTTATTTTATATATATATCTGTTGTGGTGTCCTTTCATTTGGTATTCAAGGGATTATATATGGTATCACAGCTGGCTTCACATGCCATTCAGAGTTTAGCCTAAGACTGCTCTTGTCCATGCTACCACTAGGATAGCTGGTCTATAAGGTTGACTTTACAACCAATCACCATAAGGGTATTTGGACTGATATAAGGTGTACACTATAACTAGTGACATCATACATCAGGCCAACTTCTCACACAAGGGTATTGACTATCCTAGGGTCTAGTTTCCGAGTCTCGACTTTCTAGCTATACCAGAAGTGTCCTAAAACTGCTTATTTCTAACTGCTCGTGATTCTATTGACTTTTACGCATTACGCGTGAGTGTTTCCACTCTGCACCTGAATCCCGTGGGCCTCCCACTTCCTAACTGTTGGTAGTATAGTGTAGCCCCAGCGATTCCCTAGGCCTAGGCCTATTCTATTTCCGTGACAGTGGTCCTTATACCACTTCTTTAGTATATGGTTTGCGTGGCCCCTAGGGCCTAACTGTATTACTTACCTGTGTAACTTACTGTATGCTTAAATAAGACTGTGTTGTACTTACCTCGAATCTCATAAAGAGTGCTGAGGGTTTGACTAGAATAAATACACTTTATTTTATATATATATCTGTTGTGGTGTCCTTTCATTTGGTATTCAAGGGATTATATATGGTATCACAGCTGGCTTCACATGCCATTCAGAGTTTAGCCTAAGACTGCTCTTGTCCATGCTACCACTAGGATAGCTGGTCTATAAGGTTGACTTTACAACCAATGACCATAAGGGTTGTTTGGACTGATATAAGGTGTACACTAGAACTAGTGACATCATACATCAGGGCAACTTCTCACATTGGTGAGCAGCGGTTGGGATCTGAGCTTGCTTTGTAATACCATTGTAATCTTGAGATACTAAATTGAAAGATCACACAGATATTGTTTAGGTACATATAACATAGATTATAATACTTAAGTCCTACTGGACTTAGTTGTTGTAGGTTGAAGGGCCTAGCACACCCTGACTACAACTACTAGAGAGGTTTAGTAGAAACAACTAGTGTAGGTAGGTGCACACACCACACCCTCACTAGATCATGTCTCTGGGAGGAGATCAAGGAGATTCTCTCTCAGGAGGGGCAGGTCTGAGAAAGAACCCCTCTGGATATGATACCCTAACGTTTCAGGAGATGAGACAATTGTGTACCTCCAGAAAGTTAAAACAGGGTGCAAACCCTACCCTCCTTCAGCTACTACAGATCCTAGAGGAATATGATGCTCTTAGGGCCTCACAGGCTGGTACTCTAGGTACAGGGGAGGGTCTACCCACTACAGATGAGTCAGATGGGACTTCAGATGAGGAGGTAGACAGCCAGGGCCAAGTAGGAAGACTTAGCCTGGCTAACCTAAGCTTACATGGGAGTTTGCATGGGGTCCCCCCATACAGACCCCCAAGTGGGCTTAAACAAAGAAGCAGGAGAGACAGATCCCCTTCAAGGGAATCCATCCACTCCCATGTTTCTGGCATCTCTAATGCCTCTTCTCACAGGGGAATGACTTCCCCCCAGAGAAAAGAGCATGAAGCCAGAATGAGGGAAGTTAATCTAAGGATTGAGAGGGAAGAACTTGCCCTTGCCAAGGAGAAGCTTGCTCTGGCTAGAGAGCAAAAGTTAAGTGGGTTAGAACCCACTGGTGGCAGCAATATCCCTAAGGATAGAGACAGAAACTATGATAATAGAAACCTGAGCAAGATAGTCCCTCCCTACAAGTGTGGGGATGACATCCACAAATGGATAACTGCTTTGGAGAGGGCTTGCAAAGTACAGCAGGTACCCCAAAATCAGTGGGCAGCTTTCTTGTGGCTCTCCTTCTCTGAGAAAGGTAGAGACAAGCTCCTCACAGTTAGTGATGAGGATGCAGACAATTACACTGTCCTGAAGAGTGCTCTAATTGATGGGTTTGGCCTAACCACTGAACAATACAGGTTGTTGTTCAGGGATACCCAGAAGACACAGACTCAGGACTGGGCTGACTTTGTAGATTGCGCCACTAAGGCTTTGGAAGGCTGGTTATTGGGTAGTAAGGTTAAGGACTATACAGGATTGTATAATTTGATCATGAGAGAACAAATACTTAACAACTGTCAAAACCAGTTGCTGCATCAACACTTGATTGACTCTGACCTAACTTCTCCCCAAGAATTGGGAAAGAAGGCAGATAGATGGGTCAGGACTAGAGTTAAGCAGAAAAACCAGAACCAGGGCGGTGATCAGAAAAAGGCAGACCGGAAGGGTAATGATCAGAAACAAGAAGACCAGAAGTCTTCACCAGGCCCCCAAAAGGCTCAGGGGGAGGGTGGTCCCAAAAAGGATAAAAAGAAAGATGGCCAAAAGAAACCATGGTGCAACTATTGTAAGTCCAACTCACATTGGTTTAGTGAGTGCACCGAAAAGGATAAGCCCCCAGCCACCATTGCCCCTAAGGCAACTGTACCCCCTAGTTCAGCTGTAAGTGGTGGTTCCCAGCAAAAGGGTGTAGTGGGGTTAACCCTGGGAACTGAGGAGGATTCTGGCCTAGTCAGGATACCTACTCAGGCTGTTCTGATCTGTGATGGGGACATAGCTTTGTCCTTTACTGTAGGCCCCAGTAAACTGGGCAAGTACAGACAGACTCCTTTTATCAATGATAGGATGGCTCAGGCCTACAGCGACACTGGGGCTAGTGTCACCATGGTGACACCTGCCTTTGTGGACCCTGGACAGATCATACTAGGTGAGAACTACCTAGTGACCAACGCTAGCAATGCCACTACCTCCCATAGTGTGGCAATTGTTAACTTCTCCTGGGGAGGGGTAACTGGCCTCAAGAAAGTTGTTGTTAGTTCAGACCTTCCTGTGGAGTGTTTACTGGGCAATGATCTTGAAACTTCAGTTTGGTCTGAAGTGGAGTATAGGACCCATGCAG
The DNA here is from genome assembly GCF_964204655.1 of Triturus cristatus. Taxonomy (NCBI): domain Eukaryota; kingdom Metazoa; phylum Chordata; class Amphibia; order Caudata; family Salamandridae; genus Triturus; species Triturus cristatus. The sequence continues at coordinate 63,869,308 of NC_140591.1, read as the reverse complement.
AAATGCTGGGGATAGATGCACATGTCCTTGCTGTGACCAGGTCACAGGCCAAAAAGTGCACCACTGAACAAGTGCTGGATCCTGGAACTATGGACCAGTCACAAACCAAGAGAAAGAGCAGTAGGGTAAAGGCTGTGCCTTCCCCCCTGGCTCAGGCACTGGATCAGCCCTCACAGGAGGATGATTCTGAGAGCCCTGAAGGAACTGTCCTAGAAGAACTTGAACCTGATCAGGTTGAGTTTCTTGGGACAGGGGGACCTTCAAGGGCAGATCTGAGGCAGGCTCAATTAGACTGCCCCTCTCTTGAACCCCTCAGACAGCAGGCTGCTGCTGAGGCTGCAGGGAATGCTCAATGTACCCATAGAGTGTATTGGGATGAAGGGCTGCTTTATTCAGAGGCTAGAGACCCCAAGCCTGGTGCATCCAGGAGGTTGGTCATACCACTGAAGTTCAGAGGCTTCCTTCTTACCTTGGCCCATGATATTTCCCTTGCAGGACACTTAGGCCAGAACAAGACTTGGGACAGGCTTGTCCCTCCCTTTTACTGGCCCCATATGTCAGAAGATACCAAGGAGTTTTGTCGCTCCTGTGTCACCTGCCAAGCCAGTGGCAAATCAGGCGGCACCACAAAGGCCCCCCTCATACCACTACCTGTGGTGGGGGTTCCCTTTGAAAGAGTGGGCATAGATATTGTAGGACCAATGGACCCACAAACAGCATCTGGGCACAGATTCATACTGGTGATAGTGGACCATGCCACCAGGTATCCAGAAGCTATTCCCCTGAAGACCACAATAGCTCCTGTTGTGGCAAGGGCCCTACTTGGAGTATTCTCCAGAGTGGGCTTTCCAAAGGAGGTCATTTCTGACAGAGGTGCCAACTTCATGTCAGGAAATTTGACTGCAATGTGGAAGGAGTGTGGTGTGAACTACAAGTTCACCACACCCTATCACCCACAGTGCAATGGGCTTGTTGAGAGATTCAACAAGACCCTAAAGGGAATGATAAAAGGTTTATCAGACAAGCTTAGGCGAAGATGGGACATCCTTTTACCCTGCCTTCTGTTTGCTTACAGAGAGGTCCCACAAAAGGGGGTTGGCTACAGCCCTTTTGAGCTTTTGTTTGGGCATCCTGTAAGAGGACCCCTATGTTTAGTAAGGGAAGGATGGGAGAGACCTCTCAGACAACCCAAACTTGATATAGTGGATTATGTACTTGGCCTCCGCTCCAGGATGGCAGAGTATATGAAGAAGGCTTCTAAAAACCTTGAGGCAAGCCAAGAACTCCAAAAAGCTTGGCATGACCAAAAGGCTATGCTGACTGTTTATCAGCCAGGGCAGAAAGTGTGGGTGTTGGAGCCAGTGGCCCCAGCAGCACTCCAAGACAAATGGTCTGGAACCCACACTATTGTTGAGGAAAAGGGAGAAGTCACCTACTTGGTGGACCTTGGGACTCCCAGAAGCCCCCACAGGGTGCTTCATGTCAACAGATTGAAGGCATACGTTGACAGGGCAGACATGGGCTTACTCATGGCTACAGATGAGGGGCAGGAGGAAGAGAGTGACCCTCTCCCAGACCTGTTGACTCAGAACCCTGATGATGGCTCAGTTGATGGTGTGGTCTTTTCTGACAGCCTCACTGTCCATCAGCAACAGGACTGCAGACAAGTTCTGCAATCCTACAGACATATGTTCTCTCTGACCCCAAGTCAGACAAACTGGTGCACCCATGAGGTGGACACTGGTGACAGTCTGCCTGTGAAGAGTAAAATCTACAGGCAACCTGACCATGTCAGGGACTGCATAAAAGTTGAGGTACAAAAGATGTTGGAGCTGGGAGTCATTGAACCTTCAGAGAGCACTTGGGCTAGTCCTGTAGTTCTTGTGCCAAAACCTCACACCCAAGATGGTAAGAGAGAGATGAGGTTTTGCGTGTATTACAGAGGTCTCAATGCTGTCACTAGATCAGATGCCCACCCAATACCTAGCGCAGATGAGCTCATTGACAGACTGGCAGCTGCTAAGTTCTTGAGCACATTTGACCTGACAGCAGGCTACTGGCAAATCAGACTAGCTGAGAATGCAAAGGCAAAAACTGCTTTCTCGACCCCAGGAGGACATTATCAATTCGTGGTAATGCCCTTTGGTTTGAAGACTGCACCTGCCACTTTCCAAAGGTTGGTGAATCAAGTCCTTACTGGGTTGTATGATTACTGTGCATCTTATCTTGATGATATTGCTGTCTTTAGCTCCACCTGGGAGGATCACCTGGTCTACCTGAGGAATGTTTTAGAGGCCCTGCAAAAGACAGGCCTCACTATCAAGGCCACTAAGTGCCAGATAAGGCAGAGCAAGGTTGTGTTCCTGGGCCACCTAGTTGGTGGGGGTCAGGTTCAACCACTGGAGAGCAAGATCCAGACCATAAAGGACTGGACTCCTCCAACTACCCAGACTCAGGTCAGAGGTTTCTTGGGCCTGACTCGGTACTACAGAAAGTTTGTTAAGAACTATGGGTCCATTGTGACACCACTTAATGACTTGACCTCCATGAAAATGCCAAAGAAAGTTCAGTGGACAGTAAGCTGTCAAAAAGCATTTGATGACCTGAAGCAGGCCATGTGCAGTGCACCTATTCTGAAAAGTCCAGACTACTCCAAAGAGTTCATTGTCCAGACAGATGCTTCTGAGTTGGGTGTGGGAGCTGTTCTTTCACAACTTAATATAGATGGTCAAGACCAGCCCATTTCTTTTATAAGTAGAAGGCTGACCCCTAGAGAGAAACGTTGGTCCGCTATTGAGAGGGAGGCCTTTGCTGTGGTTTGGGCCCTGAAGAAGCTGAGGCCATACCTGTTTGGCACTCACTTCAAGATTCAGACAGACCATAAGCCCCTCTTGTGGCTAAATCAGATGAAGGGTGAAAATCCCAAACTTCTTAGGTGGTCCATTTCCCTACAGGGGATGGACTTCACAGTGGAACATAGACCTGGGACTGACCATGCCAATGCAGATGGACTCTCCAGATATTTCCACTTAGAACATGAAGACTCAACTGGTCATGGCTAGTTTAATGTCCCTAAGTTTGGGGGGGGGGGTTGTGTAGGAGAGTAGGGTCTGCTTTCTATGTTCACCCCCACTTTTTGCTTTTTGCTTTACTGGTTTTCGACTTAGATGTGGCTGTGGGCCTGCTAATCAGACCCACAGCCCTGCTGTTCTCTCTCTAAATTAATACTATGTACTTTAGGTGCATAACCTCATTGGATAGGATCACCTTATTGGCCCCTGTACAGTGTACCTTAGGTACCCAAGGCATAGGTGTACCCTAGGCCTACCAGGGGCTGCAGCATGTATTATGCCACCCCTGGCCTGGCCTTCCATTATGACACAACTGGCTGATCACTCAGCTGGGGCAAGGTCGTGTAATCACCCCTTGCTTAGGTGTAGTATTCCTATGCCTACCTTATATATAGACACATGTGTACCTATCAGCCACTCCTATGGCAGGCCTTAACAATCCTGGAGACAGAGTGCTTGGTAACATGTGAGATAGTGCTCTAGCATGAGCTGAGCCTGTCTGCAGCTTTCGGAACCATGTCCTTATAGCTGTTCTATGATATAGCCTACCATATACTCTTAAAGTGCCTTATAATCTTAAACGGTTATGGTAACTATGGTTTGGCTTCATCAAAACATGTCATGTAAGGTGTCTAACACTGTGGAATAATACCCCCATCCCATTTCTGGGGATGAGGATATTATCCCTCCCTTCTAGAGGGAGAAGACCTGTTGAAACCTACTTACCCAGTTAAAGTTAACCTGAGCCCCAGCATCACAAAATGGATGCTGCTGCCACGACACAAGTCTGACCTCCTGCTGCTGGGAGTGTTCCCGGCACGGGAGGCTTGGACAATAGGTTTCCTGCCTTGGGAGGTGCGAGCACCACCCCAGACAGGCCTTCGTGTATTGGGGCAGGGAGGGATGAAAGAAACTAGACACTACCTGGGGCACACAAGGTGTCCCATGCATAGTCCAGTTCAATCCGGTGCTGGAGCACTCCAGCCCCAGTCCTGGCGCGAAACTGGACAAAGGGAAGGGGGTGTAACCACCCCCCTCCCAGGTCCCACCCATAAGGCGTGACCTAGCAGGCAACCCAGCCCCCCAGATTAGTATAAGTGTGGTAGCTGGGCCCCAGGAGATTAGATTATCCTGAACCTGCAACTTGAAAAGAAACTCTGGACCTTCGACATTCGACAAAAGAAGAAGACTGAAGAATCTCCCTTGTGGCCAAGGAGTGGCTACCCTGTGCAAACAGGCACCATCAAGAGACTTCCCCTTGGCTTTGCTGAAGTTCTGCGAGGGACCGACTGCAGAGCCTGACCAGAGCCTTGACTTCCAGACTTCTCCGACCCTGATCCACATCCACAGCCGAGCTGAGATCCGTGGAGGCGACGAGAGACGTGGGACCGGCTACCTGGGAAAAGTGGCGAGTATCTTCCAGCGCAGCTTCTGAGGCACCCTCGAAGTTGTGCACCGGGGATTGAGAAGCCCCAACCCCAAGCACCATCTGCACCGAAGATCAGCCCCCCACACTCCACAAGTCCTGCGTGGGGCCCTTCTGCATTTTCCTGCTTGCCGCGTCTGTCCGGTTGCTTGCCCGTTGGCTAGCAACCTTTGCGACAACAGACCTTTGATTTTCCACTGCTGGTTTGGCTCCTCCAGACTGGCTCCTGCTCCTCTGCAAACGAGAAGCACCCCAGACCTTCCTGGTCTGCACCAGAAGCAAGTCCTCCATTCTTCGTGGATTCCGCTTGCCAAGGCTTGGTGAGTCCTAGTTCGACTTCGCCGCCGACAGCAAGAGCCTTCGTGGGACAGCTCGCCTCCTGGTCCTGGTCGTCCTCGACGTCTCCTGGTACCTGTGACTGCTGCGACAAGCTTCACCTCTTCACCTGCATCTTCACGACATCGCCTGGTTCCTTCCTGGTTCCACGTGGTCACTGGCTAGTGACCCAGACTCTGTCCCTTCTGCTTGCAGGTATCCTTCCTTCTTGATCCCTGCCTTGGGATCCACCAGACACTCTGCACTGACTGCCTGTCAGCAACTTTCCTTCAGGCATCCATAGAAGTCCACGACGAAACCCGACGCAAGTTCACACCTATGCACCCGCCGCCCGTGGGCTAGGTAACTTGGGTCTAGTTTCCGAGTCTCGACTTTTTAGCAATACCAGAAGTGTCCTAAAACTTCTTATTTCTGAACTGTACTATTTCTAACGATTATACGCATTACGCGTGAGTGTTTCCACTCTGCACCTGAATCCCGTGGGCCTCCCACTTCCTAACCTTGGGTAGTATAGTGTAGCCCCAGCGATTGCCTAGGTCTAGGCCTATCTTATTTCCGTGACAGTGGTCCTTATACCACTTATTTAGTATATGGTTTGCGTGGCCCCTAGGGCCTAACTGTATTACTTACCTGTGTGACGTAATGTATGCTTGAATAAGACTGTGTTGTACTTACCTCGAATCTCATAAAGAGTGCTGAGGGTTTGACTAGAATAAATACACTTTATTTTATATATATATATATCTGTTGTGGTGTCCTTTCATTTGGTATTCAAGGGGTTACAAATGGTATAACAGCTGGCTTCACATGCCATTCAGAGTTTAGCCTAAGACTGCTCTTGTCCATGCTACCACTAGGATAGCTGGTCTATAAGGTTGACTTTACAACCAATCACCATAAGGGTTGTTTGGACTGATATAAGGTGTACACTAGAACTAGTGACATCATACATCAGGCCAACTTCTCACAATCCTCTTGTTGACGGGAAGCCAGTGCAGGTCTCTCAAGTGGGGTGTGATGTGGCGGGGGATGTCGAGGATGAGGCGTGCAGAGGTGTTCTGTATGCGTTGGAGTTTGGCCGAGATCTCCGCGTAGAGGGCGTTGCTGTAGTCCAGTCTGCTGCTGACGAGGGCCTGGGTGACCGTCCTTCTGGTTCCGGTGGGGATCCATCTGCAGATCTTGCGGAGGGTGTTGAAGCAAGAGGAGGAGACGGCATTGACTTGCTGGGTCATTGACAGCGATGAGTCCAGGATGACCCCCAGGTTGAGTGCGTGGTCACTGGGCGTTGGTGCAGCTTCCAGTGCGGCCGGCCACCATGAGTCGTCCCAGGGGGAGGGGGTGGAGCTGAGGATGAGGACCTCTGTCTTGTCCGAGTTCAGTTTCAGGCGGCTGTTCTTCATCCATTCGGCGACGGCCTTCATTCCTTCATGGAGGTTGGATTTGGCGGTGGCCGGCTCCTTGCTGAGGGAGAGGATCAGCTGGGTGTCGTCAGCTTATGAGATGATGTTGAGGTGGTGTGCTCGGACGATGTTGACAAGCCGTGCCATGTAGATGTTGAAAAGGGTTGGGTTGAGGGATGATCCTTGGGGTAAGCCGCAGGTGATCCTGGTGGCTTCGGATCTGAATGGGGGGAGACGGACTCTCTGGGTTCTGCCGGTGAGGAAGGAGGTAATCCAGTTCAGGGTTTTATCACGGATCCCTGCGTCGTGGAGGCGTGTGTGTAGGGTGAGGTGGCAGTCGGTGGCGAAGGTAGCTGAGACGTCCAGGAGGATGAGGGCCACGGTTTTGCCGTTGTCCAGTAGGGTCCTGATGTCATCGGTGGCGGCGATGAGGATGGTTCCGGTGCTGTGGTTGCTGCGGAAGCCGGATTGGGTGAAGTTCAGGATGTTGTTCTCCTCCAGGAAGTGAGTTAGTTGTCAGTTGGCGGTCTTCTCAATGACTTTCGCCGGGAACGGGAGCAAGGAGATGGGTCGAAAGTTATTGAGATTCTTTTGGTCTTCCTTAGGTTTATTGATCTCGGCGTGGTTCCAGCTCTCCGGAAAGGTGGCGGTCTTGAAGGAGCTGTTGATGATCTTTTAGAGTTGGGGTGCGATGATGGAGCTTGCTTCATTGTAATTGTAATTGTAAAATCACTTATATAGCGCATGGCTACCCATAGGCATCCCAGCGCTCTTGGCAACGGTGACCCTGGGCTAGTCCGATCTACATTCCTACTGCAAGCTAATTTCTGGGGAATAGGAAGGTTTTGAGTTTCTTCCTAAACTGAAGGAAGGTCTGTTCCTGCCTCAAGTTGCATGGGAGGGCATTCCATTCTCTTGCTGCTTGCAGAGAAAAGAGCCGGCCGCCCAAGCGGGCTCGCTTTATCCTGGGAATGATTGCCAGGTTGTGGTCACTCGAGCGGAGATTAAGTTGGGGCTTGAAGATGTGGTGGGGTCAGGGGTCGGAAGGAGAGCCGGAGTGGATGGTGTTCATGATTTTGATGGTGGCTTCGTCGTTGACGTGATTCCAGGAGAACAGGAGGTCGGTGTGTTCGGAGGGTGTTGGGCCGGGGGGTGTCTGCGTCTGTCGTCGGTGTCTTGGTGTCGAAGCTGTCGTGGATGTCTGCGATCTTGCGGTGGAAGAAGGTGGCCAGGGAGTCGCAGAGTTCTTGTGACAGCGGAATGTCATTCGTGCTGGAGCTGGGGGAGGCGAGTTCTTTCACGATGCTGAAGAGCTCTTTGCTGTTGTGTGCGTTGTTGTCGATGCGTTCCTTGAAGTAGGTACTTTTGGCGGATCCGATGAGTTGGTGGTGGTTGCGTCTGGCATTCTTGAGGGCTGCGTGGTTGTCTGGTCATGGCGCCACTCCTCATTGATTCTACGACAGGTTTGTTTGGAAGACTGGAGGTCGGTGTTGAACCAGATGGCTCTCGTGTTGGTGCGCCTGTTGGAGGGTTTCCTGATTGGGGCGAGGGTGTTGGCGCAGTCGTTGATCCATTGTCTGAAGTTGTGGGCCGCTGCACTGGTGTCAGATGGCTCGGATGGAGGGTCTCGTGTGAGGGTGGTAAGGAGCTGGTCTTCAGTGACTTTGTTACAGCTGCAGAGTGGGATCCGTTGCGGTTGGATGTGCGTGGTGTGTTTCTCGAAGGAGAAGTGGATGCAGTGGTGGTCAGTCCAGTGGAGTTCAGTGGTGTGGCTGAAAGTGATGTGTTTGCAGGCAGAGTAGATGGGGTCGAGTGTGTGTCCGGCTGAGTGGGTGGGCATTGTGACGAGCTGTTGAGTCCAAGGTTGGCTAGGTTGTCGATCAGGGTTGTGGAGTTGCTGCCGTTGGGGTTCTCGAAGTGGAAGTGCAGGTCTCCGAGGAGGATGTAGTCTGTGGAGGCGAGGGCGTGCGTGCTGATGAGGTCGGCGATGGGAGTCGCTGAACTGTGTTCGGGGTCTCAGGGGTCTGTAGACAAGGGTTCCTCTGAGGGCGGTGTTGTGATCGACGTGGATCTGGAAGTGTAGGTGTTCGGCCATGCTGAAGAAGTCTTTGATGTTGGTTGAAATTCTGATGGTGTTCCTGTGGACGATGACAATTCCTCCTCCTGGCTTGTTGTTTCGGTCCCTGAAGGTGATCTTGTAGCCATCCGGGCTGGCTATGGCTATGTCGGGCACCGAGGAGGCATTCGTCCAGGTCTTCGTCAGGAAGGCGACGTCCAGGGACGTTGAATCGAGAAGGTCCCAGAGTTCGACGGCGTGCTTGTGGACTGAGCGGGTGCAGCCAATGGGAGACCCCTAGTAGGAGGCTGGCTTAATATATGGTGCACACTTATTTAAGTGATGTACCTTGCACCAATCCAGGCAAACCTTATGCTGATTTTAGTGGTCTTAGATAACCATAAAAATCTCTCATAGTGGTAGCTGTGGAGCGCAGCCTTCAGGCTTATTTTAAAGGATTGTTAAGCAGCTTGTTTTACCAGTTTAATCATATAGGGGCCAATTTCGATCCTGTATTTTATTTCCCCGTACGGCTCGTATCTGTAAATTTTTCCATACGAATCGTACGAGTCCCGTCCGACCCATGAAGTACGATTCGTATGTGAAAAATATATACGGATCAGCCCTATCCGTACGAATGAGATTGGGAAATGTTGTACGAGACGGACCCGGACACTTTTCCGTATGAATCCTAAAAATACAGTCCGATCGTACAAGTACGATCCGGACCGGCTTACCGATTTACGAATTGTACGGAAAATGTCCGTCCCGTACACGGGGAATGACTTGTACATATGCAATGTCGGTGTACGCACCGTACATTAGCAATGTCGGTGTACGCACCATACATAAGCAATGGCGGTGTACGCACCGTACATTAGCGATGGCGGTGTACGCACCGTACATAAGCAATGGCGGTGTACGCACCGTACATTAGTGATGGCGGTGTACGCACCGTACATTAGCGATGGCGGTGTATGCACCGTACATAAGCGATGGCGGTGTACGCACCGTACATAAGCGATGGCGGTGTACGCACCGTACATAAGCGATGGCGGTGTACGCACCGTACATAGCAATGGCAGTGTTTGCACCGTACATAAGCGATGGCGGTGTAAGCACTGTACATAGCAATGGCGGTGTACGCACCGTACATAAGCAATGGAGGTGTATGCACCGCACATAAGCACTGGCGGTGTTCGCACCGTACATAGCAATGTCGTGTACACACCGTACATACACAACGCATGGGGGTGTGTGTCTGTACGACTCGTACCCATGTACCGTACTGAACCACGGACACTGTAAAACAGCACAAGGAGGGTCTATTCGACTCGCACAACACCACAAAACACGTCTACACTGCAAACAAAATGGAAAGGACTGACCTGGACACATCCAAACAGGCAAACAGAGGGGCAAACTCACAACCACCCCTTATAACACACCCACAAAAAATTCAAACTGAGCCCCACCCACAAATGGAACAATAAAAAGGGCCCACATACACAAACCATGAGCCTTTGCAACAGACTCACTGCAGCTAGAGAGCACACACCAACAACTGCACCCATCCACCTTCACACAACCTCCTTCACACATACCCCCTCTCCACATACAGACCCACAGCGTCACATTCAGACCCACACACCCACAACCATCCACACCCTCACGCCACACGATGCCCACAGACAAGAATCCAAAGTTCACAAGGGAGGAGCTGGAGATCCTTGTCAATGAAGTCATAAGACTCGAGCCACAGCTGTTTGGAACATTGGTCAGACAGACCAGCATAGCCGAAAAATCACGCCTGTGGCAGAGGATCGTCGATAGGGTGAATGCTGTTGCACCCATCAGTGTGAGAAGTTGGCCTGATGTATGATGTCACTAGTTCTAGTGTACACCTTATATCAGTCCAAACAACCCTTATGGTGATTGGTTGTAAAGTCAACCTTATAGACCAGCTATCCTAGTGGTAGCATGGACAAGAGCAGTCTTAGGCTAAACTCTGAATGGCATGTGAAGCCAGCTGTGATACCATATATAATCCCTTGAATACCAAATGAAAGGACACCAGAACAGATATATATATAAAATAAAGTGTATTTATTCTAGTCAAACCCTCAGCACTCTTTATGAGATTCGAGGTAAGTACAACACAGTCTTATTTAAGCATACAGTAAGTCACACAGGTAAGTAATACAGTTAACCATATACCAAAGAAGTGGTATAAGGACCACTGTCACGGACATATGATAGAATAGGTCTAGGCCTAGGGAATCGCTGGGGCTACACTACACTACCAACAGTTAGGAAGTGGGAGGCCCACGGGATTCAGGTGCAGAGTGGAAACACTCACGCGTAATGCGTAAAAGTCAATAGAATCACGAGCAGTTAGAAATAAGCAGTTTTAGGACACTTCTGGTATAGCTAGAAAGTCGAGACTCGGAAACTAGACCCTAGGATAGTCAATACCCTTGTGAGCACCGAAGTACCCAAGTTACCTAGCCCACGGGCTGCGGCGGCATAGGTGTGAACTTGCGTCGGGTTTCGTCGTGGACTTCTATGGATGTCTGAAGGAAAGTTGCTGACAGGCAGTCAGTGAAGAGTGTCCGGTGGATCCCAAGGCTGGGATCAAGAAGAGAGGATACCTGCAAGCAGAAGGGACAGAGTCTGGGACACTAGCCAGTGACCACGTGGCACCAGGAAGGAACCAGGCGATGTCGTGAAGATTGCAGGTGAAGAGGTGAAGCTTGTCGCAGCAGCCACGCGTACCAGGAGACGTCGAGGACGACCAGGACCAGGAGGCGAGCTGTCCCACGAAGGCTCTTGCTGTCGGTGGCGTCGAAGTCGAACTAGGACTCACCAAGCCTTGGCAAGCGGAACCCACGAAGAATGGAGGACTTGCTTCTGGTGCAGACCAGGAAGGTCTGGGGTGCTTCTCTTTTGCAGAGGAGCGGGAGCCAGTCTGGATGAGCCAAACCAGCAGTGAAGATTCAAAGGGGAAATTCAAAATCAAGAGGACCAAAGCTCGCCAAACCTGCTGGGGGTCTTCGTTGCTGTCCTGTCCTGCCCGCGCTGCTGCCGCCGCTCCTGGGCTCCTCACGCTGTGTGTCTCCCCTGCCGCCGCTACTCCATCTCGCGGCCGTGAGCAGGGGAAGACTACAGCTCCCAGGCTTCCTAGCGGCCGCAGATGCCACCCACGCGCCCGGAGGCGCACAAAAGAACGCGGCTCCCTCCGTGTCGCGGGCCGCGCGTGGGCGGCGCCGGGCTAAGCCCGGGCAAAGGGTGGGCCCTCTGAGGCCCTCAGAGGCACAAGGAGGCCGGGACGGGCCACGTCATTACGTGTCAGGTATTTGTTCCTGTTACCTTTCTCTTGGACTTGGCGAGTTTCATCGCCCCATAGGATATGAGTGACGATTTATAGGACAAGGAGCTGATTTATCCCTTTTTTGCTATATTTTGTTATCATTTGTTCGTGTAGGTGTTTTTACAGTTTGGTATTGTTAATATTAAATATTATTTATCCCGAGGTATCATTTGAAAATGTCGAAATCCACAATAGGCAAAAACACCTTCCGCTGTTGCAACACTAGATAACTATCTGGTGAAAGTTGTCACTAAAATAAATAGTGAAAGACGTAAATCACTGGGCCAGGGTTCTACTTCTCCCTTACTGACCAGCCCGCCCATTACATTATCTTCTTCTATCCAGGGTGTTAGTTGCAGTATCGAACAACACGATCTGGTAAACTCGGCAGATCTAGTTCTCCTATCCCCTGAAATAGCGCTGTTTCAGGATAACATGGCTGACCCAAAAGATATAAATAAGACTCCACTAGAGGGCTCCTTGGCCCCGGAAACTCAGAGAGTGTTGAGACCTCGAAAGTATACACAAATAAAACAGGGGGGTGGCCGAAACAGTAATAAAAAAAACAGGCCCTCCGTCCGCAAATGGGGATAGCTTGAAGGAGGTTCTGCCTAACAATGCCACAATTAAAATAGATTGTCTGATTGGCATTTTGGAGGCCAAAATTACCAAGTTAGTAGAACCCTTAGTGGTCAAAATTGATGTGTTATCGGCGGAAATTGAAAGACTACGAAACCTTCTGGGACCCCGCAGTGATATAACTGCAAGTGTTAGCACCGCCGTAAGGGACCCGAGGGGAAAAAATGAGCCATATAAGCCCCTTAAGGTAGGACCCAGTTTAGTAGAACCCGTAGATGCTGTGACACTGACAACTGTGAATATAACTCCATCTTTAGAAACATGCCCAGGGAATAAGAGGGAAATAAGGTCCAGTCATACGGCTAGCTCACAACTAGACTTACCCCCTGAGTGTGCCCCATTTGTGGCAGTGTTGACTAATGTTCCACCTCTAAACAAGCTATAATCCCACGAATCTCTAAAGAATAAAACTATTTTGTGGCTAAACAAAGAGTGTGGGTTCCCAGTAGAGTCATCACGCCAGATATTAACCACCAGGAGAGTCTCATGGATAGGGCGATCACATAAGAATATTAAGGGGGACTGTGCCATCATAAATTTTAGCAACCCATTTTTAGTTAATAATGTCCTGTTAAGAGCGTCCTCGCTGCCATATACTGATCAGGGTATCACACTTCGCTCACTGGGATATTTCTATAGACACCTTACAAAGCAGCCTATTAACGACCTACGCAGGGGTAGAGAAACTGGTTCTGAAGGGTGTATTGCCCGCGGGGTTGCCACATTCAATCGTTATCAACCACTGAGTGATTTAGACTCAAACGATTGACTTGAACATGGCCGGGACCATCTTATACCTGCTATAGAAGCTCCCACACTGTCTATGGAGGAGGAACACGGGTAAAATGGAATTTCAGTGTGCCCTAGGGAGGGTGGTACCCTAAATGTTACAAACGCAGAGGAGGATGCCCATAATGGCACCACTGATGGCTTGGTGGGAGTGTCGGCCCTACGTCCAGGTACGAGGGTCCTCAGTTGGAATATTGCTGGACTGAATAGTAAAGCAAATGATCCACAGTGGAGGAACTGTTTAACAGACTGTGAAATCATTGGGTTACAAGAGACCTGGGACACGGAAAACACCTTTTTTGTTGGATGGGTATGCGGCTTTTTGGTCGGCTGCAGTTGTCTCTTCCAGAGGGAGGGCAAAGGGCGGTCTTTTAACCCTTATTTCATTAAAACTTGAAGGGATCTATACTAAAGTGGAGACAGGTTCGCCATATTGCCTTGCAGTGGAAATTCAAACTAACTCAACCGGGAACTGGCTTATTGTCAATTTTTATAATTCTTTTGTTAAGTGTACCCCCAACGAACATTTAGTCAGTCTACATGATTTTTTGGAAATGTGCAATATAAATAGTATGCATCATTATTCGGTTATTTTGCTTGGTGATTTTAATGTTCATTGTTGCCTAGGTAATTGTTTTGTTTGGGACAGTTTAGGCCCACCTAACCAAGACAATATTCATTTTGAACACACCCCGCAGGGAACGTATTTAGAAGATCTGATCGGTGGCAATGATTTGATCTACCCCACCAAATATACAGGAGATATCCCAACCTATAAAGGAAGTGGTCTGGGGACCACTATTGATTATATGTTTGTGAGTGCAAACTTAGTAAATAGGGTGAGTCAGTATAAGGTAAGCTGGACTACTTATGGTGATCACAACCCTGTTCAGGTGACTTTGTCCGATGATTTAAGGAAAAAAGAATTTGCAATCCAGACTGCTGGAATCCTTGATATAAGGCCCACCGACCAAATGCGTCGCCTGAAATGGTGCCGTGTGGTACCGAAGGACTTCAATGAAAATTTGATGGGAAAGGTTGGGGACGATATGTCCATTTGCCTGACAAATGGCATCATAGGGGATGAGGTCTTAGTAGCCTACGACAGAATCTGCACCCAGATCGATAGTGACCTTAAAAAAGTACGGAAGGGGCAACCCAGTAACTGGGAAAAATGGTTCGATCATAATTGCTCAACAGCCCAACGGAAGTTGATGGTAGCGTTGAAAGCTGTGCCGCCTGACAAAGCAGAAATTGCTGTTCTCAGGAATGTCTATAAAAAGGCACAAAGTAAGCGAAAAAATGAAATTAGGGAGGAAGCGTGGAATGAGCTTTTATCAACAGATGTATTCTGATGGATACATCTGCCAGTGGATTCCTCACCTTGTGAATATCCCCTGCGCCAGCAACATTCGGAAACTTTTGTAGCAGTCCACGCCGATGGGGTCGAAGATGACGTCACAGAGACACGGCTCCGCTCGCGACTCCACCGACGTCACCGGCTCCATAAGAAGACCTCCTCGGCGTGATGACGTCAGTTCCCTTTTTTCCGCGCCGACGACGCCAACGGATTTCGGGAATCGTTACTGGTAGCTTTACCTGTTACTTTGTGTTTATTCCGAAGTTTCTCTGTCTTTCTTCGAGAATGTCGGCAAGGAAGTCTGGTTTCAAGCCTTGCCATGAATGTGGCAAACACATGTCCATCACTGACCCACATGACGACTGCGTTTGGTGTTTGTCATCGGACCACGATGTTGAAGGATGTTCGTGTTGCAGGAAGATGAGCTCAAAGGCTCTTAAGGAAAGAGAGGCAAAGCTCTTTATCGCCCGGATGAAGAGAAAGGAGAAAAGAGGTAGAAGAAGATCCAGGTCGAGGTCGAGGTCGGCTTCCAAGTCGACGTCGGGACATGCTTCAAAGAGCAAGAAGCATAAGAAGAAAAGGAGGCATTCGTCTCATCACAAGGCCTCGACGTCGAAGTCTAAATCGCCTGCTCGGCGTCGAAGGGAGTCAGTGTCTCCTTCTCCTGTTCCGGCTTCGCCTCCTGTTCCATCTTCTCCTGTGTTTTCTCCGGCTCCGGCTGATTCGCCGGCACCGATGGCTTCTCCAGGTCCTGCAGGTCCTTCGGCTCCGTCTCCGACTCCGGCCCAGGATGAGGATGATCAGGCTCCGGGTGAGTCTGTGACGCCGCAAGTTCCACCGTCGGCGCCGGCAGGCCCGAGTCCGGTGTTACCTGACCAGTATCCAGCTTTCCCTAATCCAGGTCAGGACCCCTCGCAGTATCTCAATGCGATGTATGGGGTGTTCTCACGGGCCATGTATTCCTCTGGTGCACCTATGGGTCCGATGGGTCCGATGGCTTTTAATCTGGGAGTGCCGCAGGTTTATCCTCAAGCACCGTTTATGCCTTTCTTCCCAGCGACGCCGTCTTGGCAGATGCCGGCGCCGAAAACATCGACGCCGCTTCCCTCTTCACCGGCGCCGACTCGACCTCGTTCGACGCCGGCTGCTCCAGCTGATCCGCGTTCGACGCCTCTGCCGGCGCCGTCGGATTCGATCACGGCGCCGCCGACGCCGCAGGTGCGGATCCGTTCCAGGAGAGAGGCGCAGAGAGTGCTGGAGGAGAGGAGCTATCTTATGGATGAGGCTGAAGAGGGAGAATTGGTCGAATCCGATGAGGTGTTTGACGAATTGAAGGAGGCAAGTGGGTTGGATTTGTCTCCGGAGTGGGAGATCACTCCTCCTTCAGATGAACCTTCTAAAGACGCGGCTCCTTATCATGCTGTGATAAGAAAGGCTGCAGAGTTGTTGGACCTTCAATTGCCATCTGTTGAGTTCAAGTCTAATATCTTGACTGAGGTGTTGCACTCTCCAACTGCGGTGTCAGAGCCGCTGTTGCCTTTTAATGAAGCAATATTGGAGCCTGTGTTGGAGGTGTGGCGCAAGCCTTTTTCGGCTCCTGCGGTGTCCAAGGTGGTTGCAAGGAGATATAGGGTGGCTCCGGGGGATCCTGAGTTTTTGTCATCACACCCTTCACCTGAAAGTCTGGTTGTTCAGGCTGCTTGTTCTGGACGTTCAAAAGGTGCGTTTCCTCAGGTCCCAGGGGACAGAGAGGCCAAGAAGGTGGACCAATCGGCCAAGAAAGTCTTTTCTTCAGCCAGTATGGCATTAAAGTCTTCTAATGCGACTTGTTTATTGGGGCGCTATATCCATGCGCTTATGGATTCAGCTAAAAAGTTGGCACCGAAGCTGTCGGAGGTGGATAGGGCAGGCTTCAGTGAAGTACTGTCGGATGCCCAGGCGGCTGCTCGCCAGGTTATACAGAGTGGCTTGGATACAGCAGACTCAGTTGCCAGGGTCATGGGGTCTTCAGTTGCCACCAGGAGGGGAGCATGGCTTAAGTCGTCCGAATTTTCTTCGGATGTCCAGTCGACCTTGTTGGACTTACCTTTTGATGGGTCTGGTCTGTTTGGGAAGAAGGCTGATGCTGCTCTCGAGCGCTTCAAAGAAAGTAAGGCTACGGCTAGGTCGTTGGGCCTTCAATCCCAGCCGAGAGGTACTTTCAAAAGGTACAGAGGTTTTGGAAGGGCGAGTTTTCGTTCTTATAGACCAGCCCAGCAGCAGCAGCAGCAGCAGCAGCAGCAAAGCTCCAAGGGATATAGAGGAAGGCTTAGGGGTCGCTCACGTGGCCGTCAACTCTCCTCCTCCTCTTCCTCTTCCTCAGCCCCTCCCACCACCGCAAAACAGCCCTAGATTCGACATTCCGGATCATGCTGGTCCTGTGGGGGGCCGGCTTACCCATTTTCTACAAGATTGGGAATCGGTTACTACAGACCTTTGGGTTCTGGATCTTGTAGGAAATGGGTACGCCCTTCCCTTTCGGGAATTCCCTCCAGTTTACCCTCCTTGCCAAGGTGCTTGCTCGGAGGACCACCGTCTTCTCCTGCAGGAAGAAGTCCTGAAGTTGTTTCAGAAAGGGGCGATAGAGGTGGTTCCGGAGCAGGAGAGGGGTCAGGGATGCTACTCCCGGTATTTTCTGATCCCGAAGAAGGACGGCAGATTGCGTCCGATTCTAGACCTCAGAATCCTGAACTTTTACCTGAAACAGGAGAAGTTCAAGATGCTCACCCTTGCGCAGGTTCTTCAGGCGCTGAATCAGGAGGACTGGATGGTGTCGCTCGACTTGCAGGATGCGTATTTTCACATCCCCATCCTGAAGTCGCACAGGAAGTATCTCCGTTTCACGGTAGGGTCGCAACATTATCAGTTTGCGGTCCTTCCGTTTGGTCTTACTTCGGCACCTCGAGTCTTCACAAAGGTGATGGCAGTGGTGGCAGCCCATCTCAGAAGATCGGGAATTTCGGTTTTCCCTTATTTGGACGACTGGCTGATCAAGGCGGAGTCGTCGGAGAAGGTGCTGTGTCATCTGCAGGATACAACTCGGCTGTTGTACAGATTGGGTTTTTCGATCAACGTGCCCAAATCTCACCTGGTGCCCTCTCAGCGCAACCTGTTCATAGGTGCGGTACTGGACACTACTGTGTGTCGAGCATTCCCTCCTCCTCAAAGGATTCTCGACATACAGGAAATGATTCCTTTGTTTTTCAGCGGAGCGGTTGTTCCAGTTCTGAAGGTCCTTCGCCTGCTCGGTCTGTTCGCTTCCTGCATACTGTTGGTCAACCATGCACGCTGGCACATGAGGGCGCTCCAGTGGTGCCTCCGCAAGCAGTGGTATCAGCACAAAGGGGATCTCAGGGAGTCTGTGAGGATCTCCAGAGAAGCTGCAGCGGAGATGTCTTGGTGGAGCGTGGAGGGCAATCTGTCCCAAGGGAAGCCCTTCCATCTACCTCCATCGGTGGCCACGGTGATAACGGATGCATCCACCTTAGGGTGGGGTGCTCATCTGGGGGATCTGGAGATCAAGGGTCTTTGGTCTCCAGAGGAAAGGTTGCTTCACATCAACCTTTTGGAGTTACGGGCGATACGCTTGGCGCTCAAGGCCTTCCTCCCTTCCCTTCGCGGTCAGTCTGTTCAGGTTCTGACGGACAACACTACCGCGATGTGGTATATAAACAAGCAGGGAGGAGTGGGGTCTCTTTGTCTGTGCAGAGAGGCCCTGCGTCTATGGTCCTGGGCTCAGGACCATCGGATTTGTCTGATGGCAAATCATCTGGCCGGGGTGCTGAACGTTCGTGCGGACAGTCTCAGTCGGCAGTTCTCTGCCGACCACGAGTGGAGGCTCCATCCGGAGGTAGTTCGTCACGTCTTTCGGACGTGGGGAACTCCTCGGGTGGATCTGTTTGCCACTTTCGAGAACGCGCACTGCCTGTCATTCTGCAGTCTCCAGTATCCGATGCAGGGGGCGTTGGGAGACGCGTTTCAGTTGAGTTGGGGCTCACGACTCCTTTACGCGTTTCCTCCCATACCCTTGATTCCTCGGGTTCTGAGGAAGGTTCGCCAAGACCGGGCCCAAGTTATATTGATCGCCCCGGATTGGCCAAGAAGGGTGTGGTACACAGATCTTCTCCACCTCTCCTCGTGCCCTCCGCTCCGTCTCCCTCTGAGGGCAGACCTCCTCTCGCAGTCGGAGGGGCAGGTTCTACACCCCCACCTCCGGAGCTTACACCTTCATGCCTGGAGATTGAACGGGGCAACCTGAATTCTTTCTCTCTCCCGCCAGATGTGGTGGATGTTATTTTATCGGCCAGGCGACACTCCACCAAATCCATATACTCCTATAGGTGGTCTAAGTTCGTTCTCTGGTGTGGAGAGAGGTCGATTGATCCCTTGAAGGCTCGTTTGTCTAACATTCTGCAGTTTGCTCTTTCTCTTGCCCAGCAAGGCTTTGCTGTGGCCACTGTTAAGGGATATTTATCGGCTTTGTCGGCTTTCCTATGCCTGCCGGATCAGCCGTCCTTATTTAAATCACCTATTGTGCTTAGGTTTCTCAAGGGCCTTACGAATAAATTTCCTCCTACTCCCTTTATTGTACCTCAGTGGGACTTAAACCTTGTACTGACTTATCTTATGGGTTCTCCTTTCGAGCCCTTGCATAAGTGTCCCTTGAGACTGTTGTCTTTTAAGACGGTTTTCCTCGTTGCAATCACCTCGGCAAGGAGAGTAAGTGAGCTTCAAGCTCTTAGTTCAAAACCCCCATTCTTGACTGTGCATGCTGAAAGAATGGTTCTCCGGACCAGGGCTGCGTTTTTGCCTAAGGTGGTAACTCCCTTCCATCTGGGGCAGTCCATTACCCTTCCTACCTTTTATCCTCCCCCTCACCCTTCCAAGGAGGAGGAGAGACTTCACCGTTTGGACTCTAAGAGGGCGGTGAGCTTTTACCTGGACAGGACTAAGGACTACAGGATTGATGACCAGCTCTTTGTGGGCTTTGCTGGCTGCAGAAAGGGTCGTGCGGTGCACAAGCGCACCCTTTCAAGATGGATTGTGCTATGCATCAAGATCTGCTACTCCCTAGCTGGTAAGGAGCCTCCGGAGGGTTTAAGAGCTCATTCCACTAGAGCAAAGTCTTCTACCTCTGCTTTGTCTAGGGGTGTTCCTGTGGAGGACATTTGTAGGGCGGCAACTTGGGCCTCCCTTCACACCTTTGCAAAACATTATTGTTTAGACTCTGAGGTGAGGAGGGACGGACATTTTGCCCGTTCCGTCCTTCAGGATTTTCTGGTATAGAGGGATGGACACCCTCCTCCGGGAGTGGGGACTGCTGTGGAATCTATTCACAAGGTGAGGAATCCACTGGCAGATGTATCCATCAGAAGAACAAGTTACTTACCTTCGGTAACGCTTTTTCTGGTGGATACAGTATCTGCCTGTGGATTCCTCACTGACCCACCCGCCTCCCCGTTGTCCATCCTTCTATTCCAGTGATTCTATGACGGTAATTCTATTGATGATTTCAAATGTATTTATGACTGTCAAGGACATTGGGTTATTTCTAGTGCTTTGATGTTTCTTTTCCACGCTGTGTGTGTTGATATGCATATTGTGTACTGTGTATGCTGTTTATGTACATATTGCTGTCAGTCCGTCCGTGTGCCTCGAAGGCACGGAAAAAAGGGGCGGAACTGACGTCATCACGCCGAGGAGGTCTTCTTATGGAGCCGGTGATGTCGGTGGAGTCGCGAGCGGAGCCGTGTCTCTGTGACGTCATCTTCGACCCCATCGGCGTGGACTGCTACAAAAGTTTCCGAATGTTGCTGGCGCAGGGGATATTCACAAGGTGAGGAATCCACAGGCAGATACTGTATCCACCAGAAAAAGCGTTACCGAAGGTAAGTAACTTGTTTATCAGGAATAGTGCTAAATTTTGGACTGTGGTCAATAAGCCTTTTTTCCAGGACAAAAGTAACAGTGAGCTTGACTGTGGTATCCAGGAGAAAAAATGGCACAGTCATTTTAAACAGGTGTATGATGGAAACGGGATGTTGGAAGGCCCAACTTTAAATATGGAGAAATATTCCCTGACCTTCACAGAACTAGAAGTTACACATGCCATTATGCAAATGACTAGTAATAAGGCTCCGGGACCTGATGGAGTCCCGGCAGACCTTTTTAAATCAGACGTAAAAACCTGGTCTAAGATTCTATTCAATGTCTTTGTTAATGCCTGTCAGTTGGGTCTGCCCTCTACTTGGGCGCGTTCGGTTATTATACCCATATACAAAAAGGGCAACAGAGGTGACCCGACTTGCTATCGCCCGATATCCCTAATAGATTCCTCTGTGAAAGTACTGGGTAGAGTGGTCCTTGGCCAACTGATTGACTGGCTAGAGGAATCAGGAACACTCTCTATGGCCCAGTACGGCTTCAGAAAAGAGATGGGTACTATAGATCAATGCCTGAACCTGCAATTATTAATAGGCAAATATACGGTGGCTAAGAATGGAGCATTATTGGTAGCATTTATGGACCTGTCCTCGGCCTTTGACCGTGTAAACAGGTCAAAATTGTGGTCTTTGTTCCTAACTTATGGAGTAGACAAAAACATCGTCTATTTCTTAGCCGATCTGCATAGGGACTTATCTGCTACGGTTAGGTACGATCAACAGGGCAATTGTACGGAAGATATACCCATATCAAATGGAGTTAGACAGGGGTGCATTTTGGCTCCCCTGCTTTTTACACTATATATAAACAATCTAGACAAAGCCCTAATTGCTTCATGTAAAGATATCCCGCGTGCATGGAAATGCCTGATTCCCGCACTTTTATATGCGGATGACGCCGCCTTACTTGCAAGAACGGCAGTGGGTCTCCAATTATTGTTAGATTCTTTTTCGGGTTTTATGAAGGCATTGGATTTAAGCGTCAATTTTTCAAAATCGCACGTAATGGCCATTGGACAAAAATCATTAAAGGTTAAAACCTTTAACTGTGAGGGGCATATACTAACTAGGGTGTCGTCATTCCCATACTTGGGCGTACTTTTTGACGACCAAGGATCCTGGGGAACCCAAATTACAGCAAAAAAAACTTGTATTAACCAGAGCAACTCTGGCCGTATTGGGTTTTGCCAGTAAGCTAGGAGCCAGGCCAATGAAGGCCCTTATCCACATATACAGAGCCAAGTGTATCTCTCTAGCTATGCATGGTGCCCAGTTATGGGGCATAAAGAATGTAAAGAATATACAGATTGTAGAAGATAGGTTTTTAAAGAACCTCCTATCTGTCCCGAAAACAACAGCCAATTACAATACCCATCAGGAGCTTGGAATTGACTCTGTGGAAGATTCTATTGCTGTGGCACCATTACTGAAATGGATAGGCATTTGGTTAAATCCTGACCTACCGCTTAACCGAATCATCATGAAAGATTGTATGTCACTTGATCATGGGTCGAGTATACCCTGGCTTAAATATATCCAAAGACTGGCAATAAAGTTGGGCCGCCCAGAATTATATCACTCACCAGAAGCTCTAGTGAAGGGTGATATAAAATGGTGCAAGGAAATGTATTTGCGTATAACCACCATGGATAGGGAAGAGAGTGAGTTGTTAAAGGTTACAGTAAGGGCTCACCAGCTATGTAAAACAACACCATCCATGGAACCATATTTAGGTTTCGTCACAAATAATAACCATCGTTTTTTATTGACTAGATTTAGACTTAACCAATTGCATCTACTTATTGGAGAACAGAAAGGATGGAAAAGGATAGAGGATCTTGGCCCTTGTACCTGTGATAATTTCTCACAACAAGATATCACACATTTCCTTTTTTTCTGTGAACACCTCACTGACATCAGGAAACGTTTTATACTCCCTATCTTAAAAAACAAAGGCTTTGTGCAGGTGAGACCTGCCCTTCTCTACCTTCAAATTCTAAATGATGTTTGGGAAACTTTTAACATTGCTAATTTTTTATCAGCAGCCATTAGATTTTTGAGGAAATGAATGTAAAATTATATTATGTACATCCTCTTTTTATTGTTTTTAATATAGAATTGTTTTTACTTGTTCTATTGAACGTTTTTATAGGTTTTTAAGGAGCTATGATTGTGCAAAATGAATTATGTATCCTCAACTGTTTTTTATAAACATTATGTTTTGTAGTATGTGTAGGAGAGTAGGGTCTGCAATCCTATGATCACCCAGATTTTTTGCTTTTTGCTTCATTGGTTTACGACTTTCCCTGGCTGTGGGCCTGCCAATCAGACCCACAGCCTAGCTGTTCTCTCTCGAAATTAACACACATGTACATTAGGTGCATCCACTAATTGGAACTGGGCCGCCTTATCAGTCCCTGTATCAGCATACCATAGGTATCCAGGGCATCGGTGTACCCAGGGCCTACCAGGGGCTGCAGCATGTATTATGCCACCCCTGGATGGCCGCCCAAATCTGACACAACTGGCTGCACGACAGCTGGGGCAAGGTGGTGTAATCACCCGTTGCTGTAGGTATAGTATTCCTATACCTAACTCTAGAATGGACACATGGATTCCTATCAGTCACTCCTATGGCAGGCCTTATCAATCCTGAAGGCAGAGTGCGGGGAATCATGTGGGACGGTGCTCTGGTGCGAGCTGAGCCCGTCGACGGCTTGCGGAACCAAATCCTAATAGCCGTTCCATGGTGACGCGGGCCAACTACCTTAAAGGGCATTATAATCCTCGCGGTTATTTGCTAACTTTGGCATCGCATCACCCAAACATGTCGAGTAAGGTGTCATACGAATTGGAATACGAACCCCTCGCCAGTTCTGGCGACGGGGTTAGCATTCCACCCTTCTAGAGGGGCACGACATGGAAGTAACCTTGAACTCCGGTTAAAGTTGACTCAAGCCTCAGCATCACAAAATGGATGCTGCCACCAGACACAAGTCTGACCTCCTGCTGCTGGGAGACCTTCCAGCGAGGGGAGCTTGGACAAAGGGTTTCCTGTCGAGGGCGGTGTTAGCACCATCCCAGACAGGGTTTGTGTATCCCAGGTAGGCAGGGCTGAAAGGAAGGTGATTGCAAGTAGCACCCCGGTGCTCACTGTGCATAGCCCGGCTCAAACCAGTTTCGGGGGCTGCCCTGCCCCTGAGCTGGGGCGAAGCCGGACAAAGGATAGGGGTGTAACCACCCCCCTCCTGGCCCCACCCATAGGTAGGACCTAGTCACGGACCAGCCCCTTTTCTTAGAATAAAGGTAGGAGCGAGTCCCCTTCCCAAATTGGATAATTCTGAATCTTGAACTACTTTCCACGAAAGGAACTCTTGACTATTTCTGAAGACTCTCCCTTGTGGCTAAGGAGTAGCCACCCTGCACCAGCAGGCACCACCTAAGCGCTTGCGGTTTGCTGCACGTCTCTCCCACGGATCAAGACTGCCCAGCTCGACGAGACCCGGGTTCCCTGCCATCTCTGACCTCTACCTACATCATCAGCTCAGCTGAGATTCGTAGGTGTGACGAGACCTGCGGGGCCGGCCATCTTCAGAACCTGCACGACGTTTAACTAGCATGCCCACCGAGGGACCCTCGAGTGAGTGCACCTAGGGTTTGAGAAGCCCTAACCCTGAGCGGCTCCAGCACCGAAGTCTGCCTCCCCAGCATCCACGAGATCTGCGTGGGGGCCCTTCTGCTCCTTGCTGCTCACCGAGTTGTCCGACCACTCGCCGCCCGGCTTGTGGCCCTCTTCACGACGCACCACGACAGACTTTCATCACTGGTCTGGTTGCTCCAGACTGGCTCTTGCTCCCCTTCAACAGAGGAGTACCTCGGACCCTCCTGGTCCACTCCCGACGCCATCTTGACTCCACCGCGTGGGTTTGCCACTGCCAAGATCTGCTGTCCCATTCTTGGGCCCAGCATCATCGACAGCAGACACCTTCGTGGGACAGCTCGCCCTCCCTCCGGGTCGCCGCCGCGCCTCCTGGTCCAAGGAACAGCCGAGTCCGACGTCATCCACTCACCTGGTCGAGGTGACTTCAGCCGGTACCTTCCTGGTACCCACACGATCGCTGGCTAGCGGTTGAGAACTGAGTCCCCTCTGCTTTCAGGTTTCCTTCATCACCGATCCAGGCTTGGATCTCGCTGAACATCGACACTGGTCGCCTGCCAGCAACTTCTTCTTTCAGGCTCCGGAGACTACAACGAGGACTCCCGACATCTTGCTGAACCCCACGCAGCCGCAGCCTCTAGGCTAGGTAACTCGAGCATCTCGGTGCTCCACCGTAGGTTCACTCTACAAGTGTCCAGTTCCTTTTTCGTTTAGTCCCACTGATCGGATTCCTCCGGAACCAGTAACTTTAAACTATCTAACCTTTCCCATTCCACTTGCAGTGTATATGGTTTCGTGCCCTCCGGGCACTTGTGTAAATTGTGCAACCAGAAGTATTTTCATAAGAGTTTTGTAGTGTGCTTAGCTCTCTGACTCATAAAGAGCCAGGGTAGTCTTGTTATAAATAAATATCCTTTATTTTCATAACAGCTGGTGTGGTGTCCTTTCACTTGGTGTTCAAGGGGTATATGTGATGGTAAACAGCTGGCTTAACACGCCCTCTAGAGTTTAGCCTAAAGACTGCTCGTATCCACGCTACTAGGATAGCTGGTCTATAAGGTTGACTTACAACCAATCATCAATAAGGGTCGTTTGGAATGATACACAGTGATCACTAGAATAGTGAGCACTACATATCAGGCCAACTTCTCACATTGGTGAGCAGCGGTTGGGATTTGAGCTTGCTGTTGGTTACCACACACGTATCCTAAGAATATCAAAGTGAAAGGTCACATAAGTACCCAGGTACATATAACTTAACTTAGAATACTCTGAGTTCTACTGAACCAGCTGTTGTAGTGTAACAGGGCTTAGCACACCCTGACTACAACTCTTAGCAAGGGATCAGTAGGTAAACAAATAGTGTAGGTAGGTGCATCACTTACACTTCACTAGAAAGCATGTCGGTCCACGGAGAGTCTGCAGAGACTCCCTTAGTGGTCAGTGACCCTCCACAGGTCGTGTCACGATATGCAGCTCTTAGCTTCAAGGAGATGAGACAACTGTGTGCCTCCAGGAAGCTAAACCAGGGTTCTAACCCTACCATCGCATTTCTGATAGGTCTCTTAGAGACGTACGATGCTAGGAGGTCCTCTAACACAGGTCCCCCCAATGCTGATGGGAACATGCCTCCCTTAGAGGGAACCCTTGGTGACCCAGACCTCGACCTCCATACAGAGGAGGAAGACGAGGAAGAGTTATCAGGAGACGAGGCAAACAAAGGTCCAGTGGTAGTCGGCAGGCTTACGAGGACCAACTTAAGCAGGCATGGGAATGGAACCGGGGGAGCCCCGGCCCCACGCTCAAGCAGGCCTAACATTGGGAACAGACGAGCTAGGTCTCTCTCCAGAGGCTCTAACAGATCTGTTCGTACACATGTCTCTCAGGCATCTTCTCAGAGAGGAATGACGTCCCCTCAGAGAAGGGAGCATGAAGCAAAGATGAGGGAAGTCAATCTGAGGATCGAGCGGGAAGAACTTGCCCTCGCCAAAGAAAGACTTGCCTTAGACCGAGAGCAGAAATTAAGTGGGTTAGATCCCACTGGTGGCAGCATTCTCATTAGAGAGAAAGACAGGGGTATAGATACTAGACACCTGAGTAAAATAGTGCCCCCCTTTAAACAAGGGGACGACATCCACAAGTGGATAACTGCTTTGGAGAGGGCCTGCACTGTCCAGTGCGTCCCCCAAAGTCAGTGGGCAGCTATACTGTGGCTCTCCTTTGAGGGTAAAGGACGAGACAAGCTCCTCACTACTAGAGCTGAGGATGCGAACAACTACCAAGTCCTGAAGAATACACTGATTGATGGGTTCGGCTTAACCACCGAGCAGTACCGGGTACTGTTCAGGGACACCCAGAAAATTCAGTCTCAGGATTGGACTGACTTTGTCGATTGTGCCACTAAGGCTTTGGAGGGCTGGTTGCTGGGTAGCAAGGTTACTGATTACACAGGATTGTACAATCTTATCATGAGATAACAGATTTTAAACAACTGTCAGAACCAATTGTTGCATCAGCACCTTGTCGACTCGGATCTGACCTCTCCCCAAGAATTGGGAAAGAAGGCAGACAGATGGGTCAGAACAAGGGTCAAGCAGAACCAGACTCAGAACCAGGGTGGTCAGAAGAAAGCAGACCAAAAGGGTAGTAACAAGAACGAACAAAATGACCAGAAGTCTTCGACAGGTCCCCAACAAACTAAAGAGGGTGGGGGTCAGGCTTCACAGAAGAAGAAGACTCAAGAAGGCCAGTCAAAAAGGTGGTGCCAATACTGTAAAAGTAAGACTCACTGGTTTAGTGAGTGCACCAAGAAAGGAGGGCAAACTCCTGCCACTGCAGCCCCTAAGGCACCTGCACCCCCTAGTACAGTCAGCAGTGGTAGTGCGCCTCCCAAGGCATTAGTTGGGTTAACCTTGGGAACCGAGGGGAGTGACGACTTAGTCAGCACGCTCACTCAGGCCGTCCTTGTCTGTACAGGGGATATGGATATGTCCCCTGGTGCCAGTCCCAATACTTTGGGCAAATTCAGACAGACACCTTTGATCAATGGAAAAGTGGCTCAGGCCTACAGGGACACTTGTGCCAGTGTCACCATGGTGACGCCTAACTTTGTGGACCCTGTACAGATCATGCTAG
This sequence comes from Triturus cristatus, assembly GCF_964204655.1. Taxonomy (NCBI): domain Eukaryota; kingdom Metazoa; phylum Chordata; class Amphibia; order Caudata; family Salamandridae; genus Triturus; species Triturus cristatus. The sequence continues at coordinate 63,842,087 of NC_140591.1, read as the reverse complement.
GTACCGATTACCTAGTGACCAATGCCAGCAATGTCACTACCAATCACAGTATGGCAGTTGTTGATTTCTCCTGGGGAGGGGTAAGTGGCCCGAAAAAGGTTGTGGTTAGTTCAGACCTCCCCGTAGAATGTCTGTTGGGCAATGATTTGGAAACGTCACAATGGTCAGAAGTGGAGCAGAGGACTCACATGGAAATGTTAGGCTTGCCAGCACATGTCCTTACTGTGACCAGGTCACAGGCCAAAAGATGCCCCACTGAACAGGTGCTGGATCCTGGAAGAACGGACCAGACACCTTCCAAGAAAAGGAGCAGTAAGGGTAAGGCTTCGCCTTCCCCCTTGCCCCAGGTCGTGGATCAAGTCTCTGAGGAGGCTGACCTTAAAGAACTGAGGGAAACTGAGCCGGAAGAGCTTGAACCTGGTCAGGTTGAGTTTCTGGGCTCAGGGGGACCCTCCAGGGAAGACCTGGGGAAGGCACAGTTAGACTGCCCCTCACTTGAACCCCTCAGACAGCAGGCTGCTGCTGAGGCTGCAGGGAACGCCACAGGTACCCACAAAGTGTACTGGGACAATGGACTCCTGTACTCCGAGGCAAGAGACCCCAAGCCTGGCGCGACCAGGAGGCTGGTCGTCCCCTTGTCTCTGAGAGGTTTCCTCCTTACCTTGGCCCACGAGATTCCCCTTGCAGGTCACTTAGGCCAGAATAAGACTTGGGACAGAATTGTTCCACACTTTCACTGGCCCCACATGTCCGAAGATACGAAGGAGTTTTGCCGCTCCTGTGTCACTTGCCAAGCCAGCGGTAAGTCAGGTGGCACGACAAAGGCCCCCCTTATACCACTACCGGTGGTGGGGGTACCCTTTGAACGAGTGGGGATCGACATTGTCGGACCAATGGAACCCCAGACAGCATCAGGGCACAAGTTTATACTGGTGGTGGCGGACCACGCCACCAGGTATCCTGAAGCTATTCCCCTTAGGACCACTACAGCACCTGTTGTGGCACGAGCCCTAGTTGGAGTGTTCTCCAGAGTGGGCTTCCCTAAGGAGGTTGTCTCAGACAGAGGTGCAAACTTCATGTCGGGATATCTGACTGCTATGTGGAAGGAGTGTGGTGTCAACTACAAATTCACCACCCCCTATCACCCACAATGCAATGGGCTTGTTGAGATATTCAACAGGACCCTCAAAGGGATGATTCATGGACTACCTGAAAAGCTTCGGCGGAGATGGGATGTCCTGATACCCTGCCTCTTGTTCGCCTACAGAGAGGTCCCGCAGAAGGGGGTTGGCTACAGCCCTTTTGAACTTCTGTTCGGACATCCTGTAAGGGGACCCCTTTGTTTGGTAAAGGAAAGATGGGAGAGACCTCTCAAAAAGCCGGCATCAAACATTGTGGACTATGTGCTCGGTCTCCGCTCGCGGATGGCTGAGTACATGGAAAAGGCATCTAAAAACTTTGAGGCGAGCCAAGAATTACAAAAAGCTTGGCACGACCAAAAGGCTGTCCTGACTGTGTATCAGCCTGGGCAGAAGGTGTGGGTGCTGGAGCCAGTGGCCCCAGCAGCACTCAAAGACAAATGGTCTGGGCCCCACACGATCATTGAGCAAAAGGGAGAGGTCACCTACTTGGTAGACCTGGGAACTCCCCGGAGCCCCCACCGGGTGCTCCATGTAAACAGGCTCAAGGCATATGTCGACAGGGAGGGCATGGGCTTGCTCATGGCCACAGATGAGGGACAGGAGGAGGAGAGTGACCCTCTCCCGGACCTGCTCTCTCAGAACCCTGACGATGGGTCGGTAGATGGTGTTGTCTTTTGCGGCAGCCTCTCTGGACATCAACAAAAGGATTGTAAACAGGTTCTTTAATCCTTTCGACATATGTTCTCTCTGACACCCAGTCAGACCAATTGGTGTACCCATGAGGTCGACACTGGGGACAGTCTGCCCGTAAAGAGTAAAATCTATCGACAGCCTGATCATGTCAGAGACTGCATCAAGACAGAGGTGCAGAAAATGTTGGAGCTGGGAGTCATTGAGCCCTCGGACAGCCCCTGGGCTAGTCCCGTAGTTCTCATGCCGAAACCTCACACCCAGGGCGGTAAGAAAGAGATGAGGTTTTGCGTGGACTACAGAGGCCTCAATGCAGTCACTAAGACTGACGCCCACCCGATACCGAGAGCAGACGAACTTATAGACCGGTTGGCTTCGGCCAACTACTTAAGTACGTTTGACCTGACAGCTGGGTATTGGCAAATCAGGTTAGCTGAGGAGGCCAAGCCCAAAACAGCATTTTCTACCCTGGGTGGGCATTATCAGTTCGTGGTAATGCCCTTTGGTTTGAAAAATGCACCTGCCACCTTCCAAAGGCTGGTGAATCGAGTTCTCACTGGGTTGGACGACTTCTGTGCGGCGCATCTGGACGATATCGCTGTCTTTAGCTCCACCTGGGAGGATCACCTGGTCCACCTGAGGAAAGTGTTGGAGGCCCTGCAAAAGGCAGGCCTCACTATCAAGGCCACTAAGTGCCAGATAGGGCAGACACAGGTTGTATACCTGGGCCACCTTGTAGGTGGAGGCCAGGTTCAGCCATTGGAGAGCAAAATACAGGCCATCCAGGACTGGGCTCCTCCAACCACCCAGATTCAGGTTCGAGCTTTCTTGGGCCTGACTGGTTATTACCGGATGTTTGTCAGAAATTATGGATCCATTGTGACCCCGCTAAACGATCTGACAAGTAAAAAGATGCCAAAAAAAAGTTCAGTGGACAGCAAGCTGTCAAAAGGCATTCGATGACCTAAAGCAGGCCATGTGCACAGCGCCTATCCTAAAGAGTCCAGACTACTCCAAAACATTCATTGTCCAAACAGACGCTTCGGAGTTGGGTGTGGGAGCTGTTCTATCTCAGATGAATTTTGATGGTCATGACCAGCCCATAGCTTTTATTAGCAGGAGGCTGACCCCCAGAGAGAAGAATTGGTCAGCTATTGAGAGGGAGGCCTTTGCTGTGGTTTGGGCCCTGAAGAAGTTGAGGCCCTACTTGTTTGGCACTCACTTCAAGATTCAGACAGACCATAAGCCCCTCTTGTGGCTAAATCAAATGAAGGGTGAAAACCCCAAACTACTTAGGTGGTCCATTTCCCTACAGGGGATGGACTTCACAGTGGAGCATAGACCTGGCACTGATCATGGCAATGCAGATGGGCTATCCAGGTATTTCCACTTAGAGCAAGAAGACTCACCTGGTCAAGGTTAGCTTATTGTCCCAAAGTTTGGGGGGGGGTCATGTAGGAGAGTAGGGTCTGCAATCCTATGATCACCCAGATTTTTTGCTTTTTGCTTCATTGGTTTACAACTTTCCCTGGCTGTGGGCCTGCCAATCAGACCCACAGCCTAGCTGTTCTCTCTCGAAATTAACACACATGTACATTAGGTGCATCCACTAATTGGAACTGGGCCGCCTTATCAGTCCCTGTATCAGCATACCATAGGTATCCAGGGCATCGGTGTACCCAGGGCCTACCAGGGGCTGCAGCATGTATTATTCCACCCCTGGATGGCCGCCCAAATCTGACACAACTGGCTGCACGACAGCTGGGGCAAGGTGGTGTAATCACCCGTTGCTGTAGGTGTAGTATTCCTATACCTAACTCTAGAATGGACACATGGATTCCTATCAGTCACTCCTATGGCAGGCCTTATCAATCCTGAAGGCAGAGTGCGGGGAATCATGTGGGACGGTGCTCTGGTGCGAGCTGAGCCCGTCGACGGCTTGCGGAACCAAATCCTAATAGCCGTTCCATGGTGACGCGGGCCAACTACCTTAAAGGGCATTATAATCCTCGCGGTTATTTGCTAACTTTGGCATCGCATCACCCAAACATGTCGAGTAAGGTGTCATACGAATTGGAATACGAACCCCTCGCCAGTTCTGGCGACGGGGTTAGCATTCCACCCTTCTAGAGGGACACGACATGGAAGTAACCTTGAACCCCGGTTAAAGTTGACTCAAGCCTCAGCATCACAAAATGGATGCTGCCACCAGACACAAGTCTGACCTCCTGCTGCTGGGAGACCTTCCAGCGAGGGGAGCTTGGACAAAGGGTTTCCTGTTGAGGGCGGTGTTAGCACCATCCCAGACAGGGTTTGTGTATCCCAGGTAGGCAGGGCTGAAAGGAAGGTGATTGCAAGTAGCACCCCGGTGCTCACTGTGCATAGCCCGGCTCAAACCAGTTTCGGGGGCAACCCTGCCCCTGAGCTGGGGCGAAGCCGGACAAAGGATAGGGGTGTAACCACCCCCCTCCTGGCCCCACCCATAGGTAGGACCTAGTCACGGACCAGCCCCTTTTCTTAGAATAAAGGTAGGAGCGAGTCCCCTTCCCAAATTGGATAATTCTGAATCTTGAACTACTTTCCACGAAAGGAACTCTTGACTATTTCTGAAGACTCTCCCTTGTGGCTAAGGAGTAGCCACCCTGCACCAGCATGCACCACCTAAGCGCTTGCGGTTTGCTGAACGTCTCTCCCACGGATCAAGACTGCCCAGCTCGACGAGACCCGGGTTCCCTGCCATCTCTGACCTCTACCTACATCATCAGCTCAGCTGAGATTCGTAGGTGTGACGAGACCTGCGGGGCCGGCCATCTTCAGAACCTGCACGACGCTTAACTAGCACGCCCACCGAAGGACCCTCGAGTGAGTGCACCTAGGGTTTGAGAAGCCCTAACCCTGAGCGGCTCCAGCACCGAAGTCTGCCTCCCCAGCATCCACGAGATCTGCGTGGGGGCCCTTCTGCTCCTTGCTGCTCACCGCGTTGTCCGACCACTCGCCGCCCGGCTTGTGGCCCTCTTCACGACGCACCACGACAGACTTTCATCACTGGTCTGGTTGCTCCAGACTGGCTCTTGCTCCCCTTCAACAGAGGAGTACCTCGGACCCTCCTGGTCCACTCCCGACGCCATCTTGACTCCACCGCGTGGGTTTGCCACTGCCAAGACCTGCTGTCCCATTCTTGGGCCCAGCATCATCGACAGCAGACACCTTCGTGGGACAGCTCGCCCTCCCTCCGGGTCGCCGCCGCGCCTCCTGGTCCAAGGAACAGCCGAGTCCGACGTCATCCACTCACCTGGTCGAGGTGACTTCAGCCGGTACCTTCCTGGTACCCACACGATCGCTGGCTAGCGGTTGAGAACTGAGTCCCCTCTGCTTTCAGGTTTCCTTCATCACCGATCCAGGCTTGGATCTCGCTGAACATCGACACTGGTCGCCTGCCAGCAACTTCTTCTTTCAGGCTCCGGAGACTACAACGAGGACTCCCGACATCTTGCTGAACCCCACGCAGCCGCAGCCTCTAGGCTAGGTAACTCGAGCATCTCGGTGCTCCACCGTAGGTTCACTCTACAAGTGTCCAGTTCCTTTTTCGTTTAGTCCCACTGATCGGATTCCTCCGGAACCAGTAACTTTAAACTATCTAACCTTTCCCATTCCACTTCCAGTGTATATGGTTTCGTGCCCTCCGGGCACTTGTGTAAATTGTGCAACCAGAAGAATTTTCATAAGAGTTTTGTAGTGTGCTTAGCTCTCTGACTCATAAAGAGCCAGGGTAGTCTTGTTATAAATAAATATCCTTTATTTTCATAACAGCTGGTGTGGTGTCCTTTCACTTGGTGTTCAAGGGGTATATGTGATGGTAAACAGCTGGCTTAACACGCCCTCTAGAGTTTAGCCTAAAGACTGCTCGTATCCACGCTACTAGGATAGCTGGTCTATAAGGTTGACTTACAACCAATCATCAATAAGGGTCGTTTGGAATGATACACAGTGATCACTAGAATAGTGAGCACTACATATCAGGCCAACTTCTCACAGTAGGCTTTTATGGTTTGCACTTAAACCGAATAAAGACTTTTGACTGACTGACACTCACGCGTAATGCGTAAAAGTCAATAGAATCACTAGCAGTTAGAAATAAGCAGTTTTAGGACACTTCTGGTATAGCTAGAAAGTCGAGACTCGGAAACTAGACCCTAGGATAGTCAATACCCTTGTGAGCACCGAAGTACCCAAGTTACCTAGCCCACGGGCTGCGGGTGCATAGGTGTGAACTTGCGTCGGGTTTTGTCGTGGACTTCTATGGATGCCTGAAGGAAAGTTGCTGACAGGCAGTCAGTGAAGAGTGTCCGGTGGATCCCAAGGCTGGGATCAAGAAGAGAGAATACCTCAAAGCAGAAGGGACAGCGTCTGGGTCACTAGCCAGTGACCACGTGGAACCAGGAAGGAACCAGGCGATGTCGTGAAGATTGCAGGTGAAGAGGTGAAGCTTGTTGCAGCAGCCACGGGTACCAGGAGACGTCGAGGACGACCAGGACCAGGAGGTGAGCTGTCCCATGAAGGCCCTTGCTGTCGCCGGCGTCGAAGTCGAACTAGGACTCACCAAGCCTTGGCAAGCGGAACCCACGAAGAATGGAGGACTTGCTTCTGGTGCAGACCAGGAAGGTCTGGGGTGCTTCTCTTTTGCAGAGGAGCGGGAGCCAGTCTGGAGGAGCCAAACCAGCAGTGAAGATTCAAAGGTGTGTCGTCGCAAAGGCCGCTAGCCAACGGGCAAGCAACCGGACAGACGCGGCAAGCAGGAAAATGCAGAAGGGCCCCACGCAGGACTCTTGGAATGTGGGGGGCTGATCTTCGGTGCAGATGGTGCTTGGGGTTGGGGCTTCTCAATCCCCGGTGCACAACTTCGAGGGTACCTCAGAAGCTGCGCTGGAAGATACTCGCCACTTTTCCCAGGTAGCCGGTCCCACGTCTCTCGTCGCCTCCACGGATCTCAGCTCGGCTGTAGATGTGGATCAGGGTCGGAGAAGTCTGGAAGTCAAGGCTCTGGTCGGGCTCTGCAGTCGGTCCCTCGTAGAACTTCAGCAAAGAAAAGGGTAAGTCTCTTGATGGTGCCTGTTTGCACAGGGTAGCCACTCCTTGGCCACAAGGGAGATTCTTCAGTCTTCTTCTTTCGTCGAATGTCGAAGGTCCAGAGTTTCTGTTCAAGTTGCAGGTTCAGGATAATCTAATCTCCTGGGGCCCAGCTACCACACTTATACTATTCTGGGGGGCTGGGTTGCCTTCTAGGTCACGCCTTATGGGTGGGACCTGGGAGGGGGGTGGTTACACCCCCTTCCCTTTGTCCAGTTTCGTGCCAGGACTGGGGCTGGAGTGCCCCAGCACCGGTTTGAACTGGACTATGCATGGGACACCTTGTGTGCCCCAGGCAGTGTCTAGTTTCTTTCATCCCTCCCTGCCCCAATACACGAAGGCCTGTCTGGGGTGGTGCTCGCACCTCCCAAGGCAGGAAACCTATTGTCCAAGCCTCCCATGCCGGGATCACTACCAGCAGCAGGAGGTCAGACTTGTGTCGTGGCAGCAGCATCCATTTTGTGATGCTGGGGCTCTGGTTAACTTTAACCGGGTAAGTAGGTTTCAACATGTCTTCTCCCTCTAGAAGAGAGGGATAATATCCTCATCCCCAGAAATGGGATGGGGGTATTATTCCAAAGTGTTAGACACCTGTCGCAGCCCTGAATCCTCAGGGTCATATGTTGCTCGTTATGGTCCACCTCTCGATACCACCACGGTCTGATTTAGCACACAGACTCCATGGAGTGATCAAGCGGGGGAAGGGAAGGATGGGAACAGCGGGGAGGGAGACCTGTAAGGTAGCAACGTCAAATTACACACAGCTATCAAACACAGCCTGAAAGTCCCTACGTTTTCCCCTTATCACCTCCTTTGTCTATCTACCTGAAAGGGAAGAGGCGTGGGCCTTCCTAGTCAGCACATAGAGATATATCAGGGCGCAGCTCCTATCAAAGGATATGGAAGAACAGTGGCTATTACCTGTCTTGTTCAGCGACCTATACTTCCCGCACCTCCTTATTACCTACCTATGGATATGCGGAGCTGAATGGATACAGGGGTGCAGAGCTGACTTCAGGGATCTCAGGTTCCCCTGTAATAAACAATACCAGAAGGCCCCCCCACAGGCTTGGGAGCGTTAATTAAATGCAAACAGTATAATCATACACACAAAGGTTGGGGAGAACACCCCCTTTTCACCGAGTCCAGCGTGGCCCTGTGTTAGGTTTGTCAATGTCTGATAATGCTCAGAATCATAGATCATCCACCGCCTGTATGGCGCTTTGTCCCAAGCCCTACTGCACCATACAACACAGGTTTACATGTAACAATGTTTCTTTCGTTCGTCAGAGTTTGATGAGGAGTACTAAGTACCAGGGTTGTTGTCCCCCCCCCCCCTCTACTAGTTCACGAACACAGCAAGAGAGTCTCGGAGGTCACCGTAAGTTAGGCGGGAGTATTGAATTCATACTCTCCTCTCCTTCCTCTAGGTGAGCTACTCCTGTGCAATTCCGCTCTCCCGCAAGGTCCCTAGATCAGGTGACCAGCCAACGGGAGCAGCGATATCCTACACAGGCTTCAAAGTATGCTGCCGCTGCTGAGCGTTTCAAGGACAAGATATGTATTCAAGAGATGGTGCGTCCGCACCCTTACAAGACCGTCGGGGAAACTCGAGGCTCAGCAGGCAAAGTAACCGGCATCCGCGGCTGTATTCTCCGCGCATATGAAGGTTCTTCCGGGTACGTGATGACGTGGATGACGCGCTCGGCGCCGGGAATCCTGGGAAGTGTAGTTCCGCTGCTGCCGGCTTTGTCATTGTCTTCCCCGATGACCTCTGACAACACCTTACACGACATGTTTTGATGAGGCCAAACCATAGTTACCATAACCGTTTAAGATTATAAGGCACTTTAAGAGTATATGGTAGGCTATATCATAGAACAGCTATAAGGACATGGTTCTGAAAGCTGCAGACAGGCTCAGCTCATGCTAGAGCACTATCTCACATGTTACCAAGCACTCTGCCTCCAGGATTGTTAAGGCCTGCCATAGGAGTGGCTGATAGGTACACACGTGTCTATATATAAGGTAGGTATAGGAATACTACACCTAAGCAAGGGGTGATTACACGACCTTGCCCCAGCTGAGTGATCAGCCAGTTGTGTCATAATGAAAGGCCAGGCCAGGGGTGGCATAATACATGCTGCAGCCCCTGGTAGGCCTAGGGTACACCTATGCCCTGGGTACCTAAGGTACACTGTACAGGGGCCAATAAGGTGATCCTATCCAATGAGGTTATGCACCTAAAGTACATAGTATTAATTTAGAGAGAGAACAGCAGGGCTGTGGGTCTGATTAGCAGGCCCACAGCCACATCTAAGTCGAAAACCAGTAAAGCGTAAAGCAAAAAGCAAAAAGTGGGGGTGAACATAGAAAGCAGACCCTACTCTCCTACAAGGATCACCTTCAAGCTCCTCACCCACGCTCACAAAGCACTCCACAACACAGGTCCAGCTTACCTCAATGAACGACTCACCTTCTACACCCCGAACCACCAGCTTCGCTCCGCTGACCTCGCCTCCGTTCCCTGCATCCCACGAGCGACCACCGGCGGCAGATCTTTCTCCCACCTCGCCGGCAAGACATGGAACACCCTCCCCATCCGCCTGCGGCAGACCCAGGACCTCCTGATCTTCAGGAGACTTCTCAAGATCTGGCTGTTCGAGCAGTAGCAGCTCCGCCCCCACCCCTCCCCAGCACCTTGAGACCCTCACGGGTGAGTAGTGCGCTCTACAAATGCATTGATTGATTGATTGACTGATTGATTGAGGGCCTGTGGCAGGAGCAGTGTAGTGATCCGTTTTGGTTTGTGACTGTGAGGTGGAAGTTTTGTCATGGCCCTTGGTGGCTGGTGGTGAACCGCCAGGAGGCAGAGGATCCCCTTTGTCAGTGGCCCATCTGTCCCAACCTGGCCCACTTGCCCCCCGATTGAAGCCAGACAGGGAGGCAGCACAAGCAGCCTGGTGCCCAGTCCGTGGTAGGGTCTAGGGTAAACAAAGAGGGAGGTCTGGAGAGGGAAAAGTGGTGGAGGCAAGTACTGTGTCACAATGGGATCCACAATCCCAGGTTCTGCAGGAAGAAACAGCAACCTGGGCACAGAGAAGCTCGAGAATGGTGAGATGTAGGGTAGCGGGGTGCTACACTGTGCTGCCTGCTGGGCTCCCCCTCTGAGGGGTGCTGCCTGAACTTAGGTTTTCCGGATCTAGAAGGCTACTGGCTTTGTACTCTGCTGGGGGGCCCGAGAAAGCGATGGGGAGTAAGGAGCCCATCGTCACAGCACAACCTACTCTGGTTCTCTTCCAGGGGATCCTCATCAATATGTATACAATAGGCTATCGAAAAAAAATGTCATTGCCTAGAGGGTGGAGAGGATTCTGGGTCAGAGTAACACCTCCCTATATAATCAATTACACAAATAATTTTACTCCAACTGACCATCCAATGGTCGGCATCAATGCACGTAGATGGAATGATGTGAAGAATCTGGTGAGAGAGAATTTTAACTTCACCAACAGGTGAGCAAGGAAGCACTTCCTTTTGGTTTAGGTACCCTCACACACCCTAGTGGTGTCATGCTTCATCATCGGGTCACCCCGACGCCCAAAAGTCGGGGTGGGCTCAACCACAATGTTGGGAGCTCTTTGAAGATATTATAGACCAGGGGGGCTAAATAATAAAAAACCTCAGGTAGATCCCCAGTTTCCCTTTATTATTGGGTCTGTCTGGGTTAATAAAATTACTAAAATTGGGGTCTTAATAGGAGTGTTATGGTCCTAGGACCCTAGTGCCAACATGTTTCAGTCCGTGTACGGCCGTAAAGGTCCAGGACTTTCTTCAGGGCAAAAGAGGCCACCCTGGATATCAGAAGAGGGAATTCCCTATTCTGTTTTTAGAACAAGGGCAGAGTAGCTGCTCCTTGTATGAGCGACTGATTAATTAATCCGTCATGCGTGGTATTCCATCTGAAAGAGAAAACATAGAGAACAAAACAAACAACTTATACTTGTAGGTTTTCTTCGTGGTGTTTCCAAAGTGATGTGTCCCATAATCGTGCTGAGGACAAAGAACGACACCTACATGTGCCAAGTGATTCTATGACATAGTGGTGCGCGGCTTTATCCAAACATGTGCCACTCATAACTGTATCTGTACACAATTAAATAACGTGACAGATGTATTCTGCGGTGGCGAATTTGCTCGCATCCTAACTGATTCTTCATGCCAGTCAGTGAATGCTATCAATGTAAAAAAACTCTCCTAGAACCCGCTCTCACACAACATTCATGCCGTATCTGTGAATTAACATAGTAACTGGAACCATGCGTGATTATAAAAATTATTATTACACTCGTGCATCGTTGTATCCAAAGTACATATATGCATCCTTTCTTACCCGAACTTCGGATGAGTTCCGTTTCTCAGGGGATAGTAGGGTTAATGGGGGTAGCTCTATAGTCAAACCCTGTCAGTGGAGCCCCAGAACGGAAAGAAGAAAGGAAAGGAGAAATATTGGAAAGACTGGCGTGACGAGAAAGTAAGAGGTGCTGGATTCCATCTCGGTAAAGATGAAGTATGCCCGTATCTCAGGCCATTCAAAATGCCCTCCCGGCTTACTTCGTCAAGAGTCCTGCCCCGCCTGTCCACCTATTCGGTCCCGATCCCCGGCGTTTTGTGCCGTTGTATCGTAGATCGGTCAGCTTATACTTCCGTGTCTGTGTGGCTCTCAAGGGATTGGTTCTACCAGACACGTGGTGGGTGATGTGAACACGTCGTACCAGTGGTTCGAAGAATCATGGGAAGTGTGGTTTTTTATCAAAAGTCCGTGATTGGAGTGAGCACACCAAACTAATTTACAGAGTGTCTGAAGGCACTACTGACTTAATTTATTTGTCCCTACTAGGACGTAATACCGGAGTGAAGATTGGAACTCGTTGATGTTTATGATAAAATACATAAGTAACGCGCAATGTGGGATTACCCAAGGAGTCCTAAGCTGTTCATGGTATGTGAATGTTGAGAAGCCACGATAGCGATTGTTTTCATGCGTTAGTGACGCGCAATGTAAGATTTACTGAGTGGGAGTCCTGAGCTATTCACGGAGTATGAATGTAAAGGGGCCCAATAGCGGTTGTTTTCATAAAATCTATGGTAGAAAAACCATAGTCATAACCATAGTTAGCCATAGTGATCAATGCTGTATATAGGGTTCTCTTTACGTGTCTCAGGTGGCGTGACCATACTGCGTGGTCTAAATTCCTCGTTGGGATGGGGGATTTTTTTGCGTTTTATATATCCACACTTTAGACAAAGACTTTCCACTTGTGTTGGAGAGACGAGTGGTAATTTTACAAATAGTTACAGCCTCTATTAATAAATAATCATTGTAACCAACCATCCTATTGGTATGTGGTCATGATAAAGGGACCTAAAACGAAGTGATGAAGGGTAAATGATCTATTTACCTATTTGTTTGTTTCCAGGGTATGCAATCGTTAAGGCCCTTCTCATGGGTCTTCAAACGATACACCCATCGTTGTTCTCGCTCTAAGAGCTTTTGCTGTTGATTACCCGTATTCTTGACTTTTTCCAATATGGTCCATTTAATCTCTGTGTCTTTATGGTTTTTTTCATGATAATGTGCTGTAAGTCTGGTCGCTGTCACTGCTCTCCGTATGGTACTTCTATGTTCGCTGATGCGAACTTTCACTTTGCGACTCGTCATCCCGATGTACATCATGTTGCACGGGCATTTAATCATGTAGATTACGGATTCAGAATTACAATTGGTGTGTGATCTCTGCTCCCACGGTGACTGTAAGCCTAGTTCCAATGTTTTGGTGGGTTCTGTAAACGGGCAAGCCACACATGATCCGCAAGGGTAATGTCCCGTGACAGGCGGTGTACCCCATAGTGTCATCTGATTAGTAGATCTCGGTGTAAAAGTGTTGGTGTGTACCATGGCATCTCTTAGACTTGAATTTTTCTTAAATGAGAACATTGGTTTTTCAAATGATAGTTTATTGGATGTCAATATGGACCATTTTTTGTTTATTATCTTCTTCAGGTCATTAGATGAAGAGTTATATGTGGTGACACATATTAGTTGGTGTACTGCTCGATTTTTCCGGTCTTATTGTGTTGAAGGGTGATTTAGGTGACTTCAGTCTCTTTCCATTCAAGTCTAAGGGTTAGAGTAGTGTATAGAGCCTATTTATTAGGCACTTCGACATGATCCTGTGTTATGTATAATAGACTGAAGTCAAGGGTGAAATGTACTGCTATTAATGTGACTTCAGTCTCTTTTCATTCAAGTCTAAGGGTTAGAGTAGTGTATAGAGCCTATTTATTAGGCACTCCGACATGATCCTGTGTTCTTCCCCATAGATCAGGGTTTGCATACATATCCTAGGGGATAGATTTGTTAGCATTAGGGGTAATCTGTTCTGTAGTGAGGGTATTTCATGGAGCCGTGCTGAATTCAGGCCTGGTAGGCCTTAAACGGGAGAGACTCCATCTTTCCTTCTGCTCTGGCAGCTTGGGATGTTTCTAGGTCATAGGCAGTGTTTTAGTTAGGAGGTGTTATTCACTTGGAGAGAACCAGTTCAGGCCGGCCCTTATCGAAGGATTGTATTTTTCTTCATGCCGAAGACACTACATCAGGCCGGCCGGCTGGGAACGTGTCCTTGGCACGGGGAGGTACAAGAATTTGGTGGGTGGCAGGTTACGGGCTGGAATTTTCCATGAGGAAATGCACATCTATATTAGTGAAAGTTTGAGGCAGATACTGGCACTTTTCTTTTAGTCCGTAGGCGGCACCTGGCCGTTAGCAGGAAAGCTACTACTTATTCCAGGGAAGACAGCTGACAAACTTGAAGGTGGAGAAAAACCGAGAGACAGATATTCTTCTAACAGAATAGCCAAAGAGAAGAGAGTAGCCGATGAGGAAGAGGTCCCAGTGACTCGGAGAAGAGAGAAGGGAGTAGATCTGTGACTGCGGAGGTGTGACTTCCAGGCGAAGCCGAGGCGCAGACGAGAAGGGAACCTAGATGACCATTGAGTGCAGGCTACATACGACCAAGGTGATGTCAACCCCTTACTATTAGAGTGTACAACTTAATCTTCCACTTTGCTTTGCAGGTTATGTGATATGTATTATGTTCTGTGAGCGTGTATGTAGTAACTAGATAAAGTATTCAGTTCGTAGCTTTGCAGGTTATGTGATATGTATTATGTTCTGTGAGCGTGTATGTAGTAACTAGATAAAGTATTCAGTTTGTAGCTTTGCAGGTTATGTGATATGTATTATGTTCTGTGAGCGTGTATGTAGTAACTAAATAAAGTATTCAGTTTGTAGCGAATCAATATGTGCTGCGTGTTCTTGTATAAGAGGGTAACCTATTCTTCTAGTCAGCTGTGACTTGCAGGTAGGTGGTAACTGAATAAGGGAGAAAGGAGCCCCTCGAACTGGGGAACAGGTTGTGCTCACCCAGCAGTCTTTGTGTGCCCTTGTTGTATGTCCTGGTAATTATAGTGAATCAACATGTACTGCGTGTTCTTGTATAAGAGGGTAGCCTATTCTTCTAGTCAGCTGTGACTTGACATGAACAGATGTTAATCCTGATCAGGTAAGTGGTAACTGAGTAAGGGAGAAAGGAACCCCTCGAACTGGGGAACAGGTTGTGCTCAACTAGCAGTCTTTGTGTGCCCTTGTTGTATGTCCTGGTAATTATAGTGAATCAACATGTACTGCGTGTTCTTGTATAAGAGGGTAGCCTATTCTTCTAGTCAGCTGTGACCTGACATGAACAGATGTTAATCCTGATCAGGTAGGTGGTAACTGAATAAGGGAGAAAGGAGCCCCTCGAACTGGGGAACAAGTTGTGCTCAACTAGCTGTCTTTGTGTGATCTGATATATAGTAACACTGATTCCCTTGTTGTATGTCGTGGTAATTATAGGATGAACTCGTGCTAAGGCTGCCGTCTGGGCAGGAAGTCCTGGGTCCGTTTGGGACCGCGAGGCTGTGGCTGCCGTCTGGGCAGGAAGTCCTGGGTCCGTTTGGGACCGCGAGGCTGTGGCTGCCGTCTGGGCAGGAAGTCCTGGGTCCGTTTGGGACCGCGAGGCTGTGGCTGCCGTCTGGGCAGGAAGTCCTGGGTCCGTTTGGGACCGCGAGGCTGTGGCTGCCGTCTGGGCAGGAAGTCCTGGGTCCGTTTGGGACCGCGAGGCTGTGACTGCCGTCTGGGCAGGAAGTCCTGGGTCCGTTTGGGACCGCGAGGCTGTGGCTGCCGTCTGGGCAGGAAGTCCTGGGTCCGTTTGGGACCGCGAGGCTGTGACTTGTAGGTCTTGGTATATATAGTAGGAATTCCCTGTCCTTAGGTGGTACATATATGTGGTTATTTAGGTGTAAATAGGCCCTAGGGAGAGGGTAACGTTCTGGTTTGGGTTAGAGAGGCTCTGTTGAGCGGGTTCTATCTGATCCGAAAACCCAAGCAGAACATTTGGCGTCACGAACCGTTTATGAAACCTGTGTGCGTTGTGTTGTATCGTGTTTGCTGTCGGCGTGTGCGTGGTTTTGTTTGTATATTCTTTGTGATATATTTGTGTGTCTAGCTCTTCTTCTTCTTTCTTTTCTTTTTTTTTCTTCTTTCTTTTTCACGATGTTTTCTAGAAAATCTACATATACTTTTAAGGTGCCCGTTGATATTCCCGGATGGGATTCAACGCCTTGTGAAGCCTTAGCCCGTGAGTGGGCGGAGAAATTGAAAGCAGACTCTTAGATATTAATTGATTTATTTGCATGGGGGTAGACCATATGATGTGCTGGCTCGTGAAGTGAGCTAATTGTGCTGAGTTAGAATTGGTATGTGTGTGTTTACGCGTGTTTTGTAAAAAGTGCTTATAAATAGCTTGCTACGTGAGGCAGGAAGGACTGGATCCCTTTCGAGTGTTGGTTAAGGAATGCATATCTAATGTTTTCAGTTGCAAAGTGAATGTAAGATATCAGAGCATGACTCTGAAACGCGGGACTCCCTTGAGATTCCAGTCTCCGAAGTTGCAATGAAGGGTGTTATTCAGCAGGGGATTAATGACATTTTAGAGAGAGAGACAGCGGTGTTATTTTAATGTGTTGGTTAATATGCATCACACATATGGGCATTTGCAATAAGAACGTAGTGAGTTGAAAACAGAGCTAGTTGATGCCCAGTTTGAAAATATATCTTTGAAGACAGAATTAAACGTGTACCAGGCTGTGAAGTTGTTTACTTTGCCATGCCCGAATGATTCAGATGTGATAAATGTAACAGAGAATGCAGTCTGGCTACGAGCTACACAGACGGTTTTAATTAATTCTTCTGAGGAGCTTTCTCAGCCAAACAGGAATGTGCATGAAAGTAAACAGACTAATGTTTTAGGCTTCACGATCACCGGTTGCGGACATAAATTAGACATGACAGTGAATGATACATTTTGCTTTGAAAGAGAATTGCAACAATGTGCCCTTTTTTAGTTACAGGTAAGTGCAGGGAAATAATAGGTCACTTTTAAATTCAGATGCTGGACACATGTTGTGCTTTTGCGCACCAACAAATACTGGACAGAACAGAGTTAGAGTCAATGTGGTTTGCCTCTGGGAGATTGCACGGGTTATTAAGTGGCATGTACAGACAGAAATACAGTTTGCACAGGATTTGATCGACAGTCCTGAAGTGGAGTTTGAAACACAAGATTTCCCAGTGAAGGTGCCCTATGTTACGAAGGAAATTAATTTGAAACAGTACGGAATGCCTGATGGGCGTGAAGGGATCAGGGAGATCATGAAGGGCTTGACAGACTGAAGTGGTAACCCTAATTGTGTAGCCTGTGTGCTAATATACCTTCTTTGACTGATGCTGTCCCAGATATTGTTACAGAAGTAGCATGGGACTTGATATGTGCCTTTTGATATTGCCAATGCTTTTTTCTTTTTGATATGTCAAGAGCAGTTTCGTTTTTTTTCTCATGGGGTGATAGACTAATGTCAGTTAAGAATTTGCTAGAATTGGTTGGACAGAATGGGAGAGCATTTTCAGATTAAAGAATGTGAAGTCTTGCTGGAGGTAAGGAGTGGTTACAGCTGTTTTTCCTCTCAGACATGTGAAGAGTTGTTCTGGAAGTGGGTCATTTGAAAGCGTCTTTCGGATTGATGTGTGGGAGGCTTGCAGTGAGATCATCCAGCAACGCTGAGCAGAGCTCGGGCTTTCTGTGAAGTCCGAGAAGGAATTCCTACGGGAGGGGTCATCCCATCTCAGCTCCTCTCCTCCGTAGGCAGGGACAGCTTCATGGAGATAGATGTCTGGGAGGCTTGCACAGGCGCAGGCCCCCCCCCATGAGGAGCCAAGAAACTTGGCAGGAGTGCAGATCACTCCGACCTTGAAGGAGATAAGGTGTGAGCTACAGACAGCCGGAGAAGTCTCTGCTTGTTATGTTTGGCAAGGGGCCATTTAGTGTCCGCGGAGATTTGTGAAGGGGGGCAGCGCCTGTGAGGAGTACATTGAGAGAAGTGAGAGAAGGAGACTGCCCCAGCCCTTCTTGCTGTGTATAGAAAAAGAGGGATTTTATCAAGACTTCAGAGGCTAAAGCGTTAGCAGTATTCTTACATGATTCCCCAGAGCTGGAGGAGACCTATGTAGACAGAAATTGAAATATTGTATGTTTAGAAATGCAAGACGGAAGAAGTGTACTTTTGAAAGATGTTTTTTTTTTTTTTTTTTTTGTTTTTTGCAAGAAGAGTGATGCTTGTTTCTTTTTCAGATTCGCCCAGTTCTCCGCGTGTGAGTGGGACTCCCTTCTCCCGTGTGAGTGGGGCCCTCCCTCTCCCCCCCCCTCCCCCCTTCCCTCCCCCCCCCAAGCCTGGAGTGATCACCAGACGAGACGGTGGCGGCTGATGCCTGTGGCTATCCAGACTGGATGGGGTCCTCCCTTATCAAGGAGATACAGCTGCTACTATATACCGGAGAGCATGATGGACTGCTTCTTTCCAAGCTATATGGGATCAGCAAAGTGTGGAACTGTTTCCTTCACGTGAGGCCAACTTTATATGCATGAAGGCTGTGTGCCTTACACACAAGGTGACTGCTTGTGTGACGGTGGAAACAAACGACAAAAGTGGGAATTACAGGATGTGCTTTGCCAGAACTGTTGTCTCAACGTGAAGTTCGGATGCGATGGAAGGCGGCTGTGTGTTTTTTTTTTTTTCACACTGAAGGACTTTTTTTTTTTTAGGGATGGAGACCAATAGAGACGCTTTGCAGCGATCAGAGTAGATATTTTCTACGTTAGTGAACAGTAATAACCTGTAGCTGTTGCTACAATATATGAGTTTGGTGGTGGAGTTTCCAGTTTAACCATTAGAGGCATTAGGAGCATTCAAAAGCTTGATTCATTTATTTTGTGTATCCATTCGACATGTATCCAGATATCTATGAGCTATTTCTAGATGCACCTGAGTTATTGCTACTACATGTGTTTAGAGAATGCAGACTTTATTTGCTCTAAAGTGATTATCATATACCTTTGATGAGTTTTTCAGGTTTGCAGTGGAGCATTTCGCTCATAGTTGCTTTTTAGTCATGATTTGTTTTGAATTATGTATTTTTGTGTAGCCACTTCAACACATGAGTTGCTGTTTCAACATGTGCTTTTTAGTAGTTGTGACTTTTAATTTAGACATGTGGTTTTTAAATGGTTTTGCTTTCAATTGAGATATGCAGTACTTTAATGATAGTTTTGCTTTTCAGTTATGTCATACAGTTGCTATTTGCTAGATTTTGTTTTTGACATATGTGAATGGTGATGATCAAGGGTCATGGGGTGCTATGTAGTGAATCAGCCACTTTTGTGGTCTGACACCCTATGGTGGCCCTCAACCACCACCATTCTGTACTGACTTAAGTGTGTTCTGCCTTTTAGTGGAATAGTCTTTCCAAGAATAGAAGGTATGGTATGTTGAGGTGCAGTCTTGTGGGTGGTGGTGCACACATGTGCTCAATGTTGTATACTGAGGGATTTAGCGTATAATGTTATTTGGGTTAGGTGAATTATGATTTTGACCTATTGGCTTTGACGTGGTCTAATGTGATTCTGCCTTTTGACTCTACCTTGCTTCAAACTTTTTGTGTGCACAGTGGTGCTTGTAAGTTGTGTGGATGAGAATTATTGGTGTTCCTGCTTTGGCAGTCTATAATGCCAAATCTATTGGGAAAATGGCCTGCTGGATGGTGAAATCCATTAATAATACTTCTACAGTCCTGTCTGACATGCTATTGGACGCCCAGGGTGAACGTAGGGCCATTTTTCAACATCGAGCGGCCATTGATTGTCTTTTGCTTAAACATGGACACGATTGTTAGGTATTCTGATTATTATCGGCATCTTGATTTCTATCTGTTGCTTTATTCAGTGTATTCCTTCACTACTTCAATTCTGCACACTTGGTACTAGAAATAGATCAGTTAGTTTTGTTTCATATTATTCTTCCACCGATGTTAGTTCTGTTTAATGAATGTATAATAGACTGAAGTCAAGGGTGAAATGTACTGCTCGATTTTTCCGGTCTTATTGTGTTGAAGGGTGATTTAGGTGACTTCAGTCTCTTTCCATTCAAGTCTAAGGGTTAGAGTAGTGTATAGAGCCTATTTATTAGGCACTTCGACATGATCCTGTGTTATGTATAATAGACTGAAGTCAAGGGTGAAATGTACTGCTATTAATGTGACTTCAGTCTCTTTTCATTCAAGTCTAAGGGTTAGAGTAGTGTATAGAGCCTATTTATTAGGCACTCCGACATGATCCTGTGTTCTTCCCCATAGATCAGGGTTTGCATACATATCCTAGGGGATAGATTCGTTAGCATTAGGGGTAATCTGTTCTGTAGTGAGGGTATTTCATGGAGCCGTGCTGAATTCAGGCCTGGTAGGCCTTAAACGGGAGAGACTCCATCTTTCCTCCTGCTCTGGCAGCTTGGGATGTTTCTAGGTCATAGGCAGTGTTTTAGTTAGGAGGTGTTATTCGCTTGGAGAGAACCAGTTCAGGCCGGCCCTTATCGAAGGATTGTATTTTTCTTCTTGCCGAAGACACTACATCAGGCCGGCCGGCTGGGAACGTGTCCTTGGCACGGGGAGGTACAAGAATTTGGTGGGTGGCAGGTTACGGGCTGGAATTTTCCATGAGGAAATGCACATCTATATTAGTGAAAGTTTGAGGCAGATACTGGCACTTTTCTTTTAGTCCGTAGGCGGCACCTGGCCGTTAGCAGGAAAGCTACTACTTATTCCAGGGAAGACAGCTGACAAACTTGAAGGTGGAGAAAAACCGAGAGACAGATATTCTTCTAACAGAATAGCCAAAGAGAAGAGAGTAGCCAATGAGGAAGAGGTCCCAGTGACTCGGAGAAGAGAGAAGGGAGTAGATCTGTGACTGCGGAGGTGTGACTTCCAGGCGAAGCCGAGGCGCAGACGAGAAGGGAACCTAGATGACCATTGAGTGCAGGCTACATACGACCAAGGTGATGTCAACCCCTTACTATTAGAGTGTACAACTTAATCTTCCACTTTGCTTTGCAGGTTATGTGATATGTATTATGTTCTGTGAGCGTGTATGTAGTAACTAGATAAAGTATTCAGTTTGTAGCTTTGCAGGTTATGTGATATGTATTATGTTCTGTGAGCGTGTATGTAGTAACTAAATAAAGTATTCAGTTTGTAGCGAATCAATATGTGCTGCGTGTTCTTGTATAAGAGGGTAACCTATTCTTCTAGTCAGCTGTGACTTGCAGGTAGGTGGTAACTGAATAAGGGAGAAAGGAGCCCCTCGAACTGGGGAACAGGTTGTGCTCACCCAGCAGTGTTTGTGTGCCCTTGTTGTATGTCCTGGTAATTATAGTGAATCAACATGTACTGCGTGTTCTTGTATAAGAGGGTAGCCTATTCTTCTAGTCAGCTGTGACTTGACATGAACAGATGTTAATCCTGATCAGGTAAGTGGTAACTGAGTAAGGGAGAAAGGAGCCCCTCGAACTGGGGAACAGGTTGTGCTCAACTAGCAGTCTTTGTGTGCCCTTGTTGTATGTCCTGGTAATTATAGTGAATCAACATGTACTGCGTGTTCTTGTATAAGAGGGTAGCCTATTCTTCTAGTCAGCTGTGACCTGACATGAACAGATGTTAATCCTGATCAGGTAGGTGGTAACTGAATAAGGGAGAAAGGAGCCCCTCGAACTGGGGAACAAGTTGTGCTCAACTAGCTGTCTTTGTGTGATCTGATATATAGTAACACTGATTCCCTTGTTGTATGTCGTGGTAATTATAGGATGAACTCGTGCTAAGGCTGCCGTCTGGGCAGGAAGTCCTGGGTCCGTTTGGGACCGCGAGGCTGTGGCTGCCGTCTGGGCAGGAAGTCCTGGGTCCGTTTGGGACCGCAAGGCTGTGGCTGCCGTCTGGGCAGGAAGTCCTGGGTCCGTTTGGGACCGCGAGGCTGTGGCTGCCGTCTGGGCAGGAAGTCCTGGGTCCGTTTGGGACCGCGAGGCTGTGGCTGCCGTCTGGGCAGGAAGTCCTGGGACCGTTTGGGACCGCGAGGCTGTGACTGCCGTCTGGGCAGGAAGTCCTGGGTCCGTTTGGGACCGCGAGGCTGTGGCTGCCGTCTGGGCAGGAAGTCCTGGGTCCGTTTGGGACCGCGAGGCTGTGACTTGTAGGTCTTGGTATATATAGTAGGAATTCCCTGTCCTTAGGTGGTACATATATGTGGTTATTTAGGTGTAAATAGGCCCTAGGGAGAGGGTAACTTTCTGGTTTGGGTTAGAGAGGCTCTGTTGAGCGGGTTCTATCTGATCCGAAAACCCAAGCAGAACAGTTGGTCCGACTTCTTTCATGTGTGTTTCTAAAAGAGCATCTCGTGGAGTGTTACGTGCTCTTTTATTTGCTCTTTCTATGATCTTGATGGGGTACATCTTTTGTTTAAGTTTGTTTGTGAGAACGGCTGCCTCTTTTTTGTAAGTCTGATGGTTGGAGCAATTTCTGCGTATGCTCAGGAACTGACCTACTGGGAGATTCTCTCTTAAGGAACGTGGATGGGCGCTATCAAATCTTAATAGACTGTTCCTATCTGTTGGTTTAGTGTACAGTGAACTCTCAAGAGTACCTTCTTTTGCTGTAAGTGTCACATCTAGAAAGGAAATACTTTCTTTGTGCACATTCATTGTAAAATGAAGGTGAGGGTTCAGAGAATTAATCCATGTCTTAAAATTTGCAAGACTCGTCATATCACCCTTCCAAATCAATAGAACATCGTCAATATACCTGCACCATTTACAGATATTATCACTGAAAGGATTCTGTGTCCATATGTGTTGGTCTTCAAAAAAAAACAACATACAGACACGCTAGACTTGGGGCGAATGTGCTGCCCATCGAAGTACCGTGTACTTGTAGTTATAGTTGGTCTTCAAAAATGAAGAAGTTTTCCGTGAGGGCCATATGTATGAGAGTAATCACCCACGCAATTGGACTGCCCACAGCCAAGTCTGTTTTTAAGAATTTCTTCAACCACTCGAATACTTTCTGTCTGAGGTATATTCGTATACAGTGCTTCTACGTCCAAACATACCAGGAGATTGTCCTCTGGATTGTACTCCACCTGTGTTAGGAGGTTGAAGAGATGTTTGGTGTCTTGGACATACGATTTAATGGTCTTCACCAGGGGGTGTAGGAACCAGTCTGTATATTTTGATAGTGGTTCGAGAACCGACCCAATGCCTGAGACAATGGGTCTGCCCGGTGGAGGAATCTTTCCTTTGTGTATCTTTGGGATCGTGTAAAACAGCGGAGTTCTGGGATCTTCCTGGTTCAAAAAGGCATGCTCTTTTTTAGTAATCCACTCTTTGGTGAGGGCGTCTGCTGTGAGTGCCATGATAGTGGTTTTTATCCGTTGTGTCGGGTCCCTGTTGATCTTCATATAGTATCTTGTATCTGCCAGGAGATTCAGACAGGCCGTTCTATATGCATTGGTACTTTGAATAACCGTAGCTCCACCCTTATCTGCTGGTTTTATAACTATATCTGTTCTAGATTGAAGGGCTACCATGGCTGCGCGTTCTTTTCTACTCAAGTTGTTGAATCCATTCCTCTTGGGTTGGAGTAATTCAACCTCTTTAGTCACTGCCTCTTCAAATGAAAGTACCTCTCGGGGCATCATGTTGGTGGGAGGAAAAAAAGTTGATCTTAATCTAAGATCGGTGTGGGTATCATCTTCTATGGGTCTATTGGCTAATCCTGCACAGCGGATGCTAGCGCTGCCGCGGCCTGGGATCTTCCTTACTGCCGCCATTCCTCGATCAGCCCACAGGCCACGCCACCTGACGCGAGGCCACGCCCCTTTTTCCTTTCAAATTGCGCCGATCACAAGCTTGAGCTGAGACTACCGACACTCCTGAGGCGGAAGCCGGGAGAGAGACACTCGATTTTTAAACTTTGTAAATTGCATTCTATGTTTTTACCTGTATGATTATAGTTGCTGGGCACTCACTTCCCACTTGGCTAATCCTGCACAGCGGATGCTAGCGCTGCCGCAGCCTGGGATCTTCCTTACTGCCGCCATTCCTCGATCAGCCCACAGGCCATGCCCCCTGACGTGAGGCCACGCCCTCTTTTTCTTCTTTTTTTTTCCCGCATCCTATAAGAATGTGTATATCTCAGACGCGCAGCGGACAAGCGCAGCGGGCGCGCCGTCAGCGCGCCGAAGGCGCGCCTAAGGCAAGCCAGTCTGTGCTCGTCCGCGCCCTGACGGGCCCCAGGGCACGCCATGCCACAGGACGGATCATCTACTCCCGTGAAGAGCTGCTGGCCACTAACAACGGCCAGGGCCACCTGTGTGAGTCATCATGCTATCGAGCCCAGAGACTGGGGCTTCTAGTCAACCGCCCTACCATTCTTGATAATGCCACTTCGATTCCAGTTACTCATACAACGCCGGTTTCTTGTCTCCATTCCATGTCTATAGCTTATCTAAACACCCGTTCCATGGTGAAACACAACCTGGACCTCTTTCTTCTACTAGGCGAGGATAATCTCGATATTCTCTTACTTACTGAGACTTGGCTCACCCAAGACTCCGCTCCAGATATCATAGCAGCGTTGCCGCCTAACTACCGCATCATCCACGCTGATCGTGGACCCGGCAAACCTGGCGGGGGAGTGGCAGCAATCTTCCGCCACGACCTGAGCGTCACCGCCTTGACCTGCCTGAATCTCCGAGACACCGAAAACTTGGTTCTAAAAATTGATACTTCCTATACTACTATGGCATGCGTCCTTCTTTACAGACCCCCTAACAACATGCCATCCTTCCCTTTAGCGCTCAGCGAACAAATTGCCAACCTAGCTATTGATCATGCAAGGATCCTATTGGTGGGGGACCTCAACTACTGGTTCAACGATCCTCTGGAAGGTCCTCAGTCGCGTGATCTCACTGAGCTCCTTACAAATCTAAACTTCGAACAACATGTACAATCACCAACCCACTGTAAAGGCCACATCCTGGACCAGGTCTGGACCAACTCTCTTTTAGTTACGACCCCGGCCACCTTTCCGTGTCTATGGTCGGATCATTTTCTTATCAAATTTAACCTTATCCATCCCTCTAGAAAGTCCACCGTCACAGCTATGGGTGGAAGAGCTAGGAACTGGAATTCCCTAGATAGGTTGGAATTCCAAAAAACTCTTGCTACTTCCATTCCCTCCCATAACTCTGATATCAATATAGCAGAAAACAATCTTTCTTTCTGGCTGCAATCAGCCAGCAATGCTCATGCTCCATACAAGACGATCAAATTGGCCCTACGTGCCGATGCCCAAAAATGGTTTTCTCCTGACTTAAAAGCAAAAAAATTGTCCCTTCGACAACTCGAGCGACGTTGGCGTCGCATTATGCCCCTGATGCTAAAATTCGTTACATCTCTGCCAGTAAGGACTACATGAAATCTATTTTAGTAACTAAAACTGCCTACTTTTCCTCCCGTATAACCAACTCAAACAATAAGTCCAAAGACATCTTTTCTATTCTTAATGAATTAACCAATCTTGACAATGTCCGGCCCAGTCTGCCCCCGACCCAGGCTCTCTGTGATTCACTGAACGTTTTTTTTACAGAGAAAATTATGGCCATCAAAGACAGTATTCCTCAAACCTCAAGTCCTCTCCTTTCTGTTCCAAGCCCCAACACTATTCATTCATTTAGCAGTTTCCCCCCCCATCACCCCAGAATTGTTCCAGGAATTACTGGTAAGAGTAAAATCTGGTGCTCCATCTGACAGATGCCCTCCTTATATCCTGAAAGACTGCCTTGCAGTTATCCCGGCCCCTGCCTGTACCCTTCTAAACAACTCTTTGGCCACCGGATTAGTTCCCCTTGCATTTAAAGAAGCGATTGTAATACCTCTCCTGAAGAAACCTGGTGCAGATCCGACCTGCAATGCAAATTACCGCCCAATTTCCCTTCTTCCCTTTCTTGCTAAGGTGCTGGAGGCTCATGTTGCCAACTGCTTGTCCAATTTTATAGAGACATCTAACTGCCTTGATCCACATCAGGCGGGCTTTTGCCCAGCCCATTCAACTGAGGCGGTGGTAGTGGCAGTATTGGACACCCTTAGGGACTGCGCAGACAATCGTATTCCACAGGCCCTGGTGCTCCTGGATTTGTCAGCCGCATTCGACACGGTCGATCATACCATCTTGATCGACCGTGTCTCTCAGGCTGGCATCCGGGGCACGGCAGCCGGCTGGCTGAGGTCCTTTCTAGTAAATCGTTCCCAGGCAGTCCACCTGGGTAACCTAGCGGGCACTAAGCAGGCCATTACTTGCGGTGTACCCCAGGGTTCGTCCCTGTCACCCCTCCTGTTTAACCTCTATATCTCCCTTTAATCCAAGCTCTTAGAGATAAACAGGTAACGGTGCTGAACTACGCGGATGACCTACAGCTCCTATTCACAATTGACAACTCAGATACGTCCATCTCCTTCTTCCAATCAATAATGAGGTTCATCCAAGCTTGGATGAACGAAAATCATCTGAAATTGAACCCAGGAAAAACCGAGCTGGTCCTGACGGGGGACAGCGCTAAATACTGGGGCCCACAGTATTGGCCAACAGAAATGGGTCAAGCTCCGATACCTTCATCTTCGGCAAAGACGCTTGGTATCACCCTAAACAGTGAACTCTCTTTAAAAACGCAAGTAGGCCAGGTGATATCCAAGTGCCTCTTTCAAATGAGAAAAATCCGGAAGGTTCGCCGTCTTTTGACCCACGAAGCCCTGATACAGGTGGTGATCGCAACCGTGATTTCCCACATAGACTATGCTAACTCGATATATCTGGGCCTCCCCCAGTTCCTTCTGAAACGACTTCAGATGGTGCAGAATCAGGCAGCAAAACTGATTTTGAACCAGCCTAGATGGCATTCTGCCACCCCTCTTTTGAAAGATCTTCACTGGCTCCTGGTCGCCCAACGCTGTACCTTCAAAGTCAATTGTATGATTTTTAAAGCGCTCCACTGTAAAAGCCCCCCCTTCATCACAAAACTCATTATAAAGTATGCCCCATCCCGTAGCCTTCGCTCAGCCCAACAATGCCTTTTACAAATCCCATCCTTTAAACGTAAACGCTCGGGTGGCTGCAGATTTGGCACCTTGGCACCCCGTCTGTGGAATGCCCTCCCCCTTGAGATCCGGCTATGCCCCAACCTCATATCATTCAGGAAATCCCTAAAGACCTGGCTTTATCAACAAGCCTACTACTAACTCCGCTGGCTTCCTACTCTGACTGTTCTCTGTCTCTACAGCGCCAGGAAACCAATCGGTGTCAGTGCGCTATACAAATCATTGTTAACATAACATATGGGTCCTTCTTTATCCAAAAAGAAAGTCTTCAATCGAATCTTTCTAAAGAACTCGCCCAATTCGCAACGGAGATGGAATTTGTTCAAGTAAGTTGTTGGGACGAATCCCAAACCCTTATCCAAGACGGTTTGTTCATCTGTGGTGAGGATGATGTCTGTAAGGTTCACCACCAATCCCTCGTGTTCGGCTGTTGGCCCCTGGTGTTGCTCCTCGTGTTCATTGAGCTCCGGTCTTCTTCCCACTGGATTCTTTTGTTCCCCCTCCTTCCTCGTCTGCCTTTCTTCCGCCCTGACCTAAAAAATGTTGGTTAAAGTCAGGCTGATAGTATGGGCCTGTTGGAAATTGAGGGGGACCATGGTACTGAACTGGACCGAAAGGGCCGGGCCAAGGATACATCTGTTGATGTCCATACCTTTGGTTGTAATTACCTCTTTGTGGTCTTCTTGCCCTCCCTCGCCAGCTCTTGTTTGATCCGTTGATTGACCAGTCATCGTATTCAGAGTCAGATGATACTGTCTGTTCACTGTGTGTTGATCCTGAGTCAGAAGGTACCGGACATTTGTAATCATCTCTGATATAAGGGTAAACCTTCTCATGGCTGAATTTCTTCAGATCTTTTTGTAGTTTGTTAATTTTATTTTGCATCAGATAATCTTTGTGCTCGTTCACTTTTTTATTAACCTCTTCGAGTTTCTTTTTGTATAAAGTTAATTTTATCTCTGTCAGCAGTGAATCCTCGCTGATTTTGATTTTTACCATTAATGCATCTGAAAGACGTTTGGCTGTATTAATTATCAAAATGAGCCAATCGCGTGAGCACCTCCATGCGATTAAAGACCATTCTTTTTTGAATTGTGGATCATCAAGAAAAATCCTCGGTGCATTTGTCACTAATAATCCTGTGGGTGCTCAATTGCCACGGAGGTATTCCGTCATAATCGCCCCGTGTGGTAGTATTTTCATTTGGCATCGTTTGAGTTCCTTAAGTTCATCCCAGTTTTGTGCTTGGGTAAGCGTCTGGTTGATGTTTGTATCGGACAAGAGAGATGGACCTGCTAGTATGGCGGATGCCTCCTCATCAGAGTAGCCAATACCGAATAGTTCTGCCATTCTCTTGTGGATGTGGAGTGTAAGGTGATTGTTTTAAAATGGTGAGAGAGTGTTGTGCAGGGACGACGGGAAAGGGGAGTCAAACTACAATGAAGTAGTGATTTTTTTTGACAGAAAATTTCTGTAAATGAACCCTACAGCTGTGCGCCGCGCTAATCATATGTATACAATAGGCTATCGAAAAAAAAATTCATTGCCTAGAGGGTGGAGAGGATTCTGGGTCAGAGTAACACCTCCCTATATAATCAATTACACAAATAATTTTACTCCAACTGACCATCCAATGGTCGGTATCAATGCACGTAGATGGAATGATGTGAAGAATCTGGTGAGGGAGAATTTTAACTTCACCAACAGGTGAGCAAGGAAGCACTTCCTTTTGGTTTAGGTACCCTCACACACCCTAGTGGTGTCATGCTTCATCATCGGGTCACCCCAACGCCTAAAAGTCGGGATGGGCTCAACCACAATGTTGGGAGCTCTTTGAAGATATTATAGACCAGGGGGGCTAAATAATAAAAAACCTCAGGCAGATCCCCAGTTTCCCTTTATTATTGGGTCTGTCTGGGTTAATAAAATTACTAAAATTGGGGTCTTAATAGGAGTGTTATGGTCCTAGGACCCTAGTGCCAACATGTTCTGATGGATACATCTGCCAGTGCATTTCTCACCTTGTGAATATCCCCTGCGCCAGCATTCCACGGAACTTTTCTTTCCCAGCACTCCACGTCGACGTGGGCGATGTCACAATGCATCGGCTCCGCTCCCGACTCCGTACGACGTCACCGGAGCCATAAGAAGCCCACGTCGGCGTGATGACGTCAGTTCCCTTTTTTCCGCGCCGTCGACGCGCAACGTTTTTTTCCTGTGCTCTTTAGCTACTTTGTAGTTTAGCTGTGTTACTGTTTAAAATTTGGTATGTCTTCGACGAGGAAGTCGGGCTTTAAGTCCTGTAGGGAATGTGGAGGTCTGATGTCCATGACTGATCCGCATCAAGACTGCTTGTGGTGCCTTTCTTCGGACCACGATGTGGAAGATTGTGCGTGCTGTAGGAGGATGAATCCTAAAGCGCTGAAGGAGAGGAAGACTAAACTCTTCATGAAGAAGATCGGGGAGGAGAAGAGAGGGAGAAAAAAGGAGTAGTCGAGGCGGGAGTCGTCGACTTCGAGGTCGTCGAAGTCGAAGAAGCATCCCAAAAAGAGGAAGCATTCTTCTCGACGTCGGTCTTTGAAGACCTGGAAGTCGAGGTCGACTTCGCCCCGTCGGCGTCAAAGCAAGGACTTGTCACCTTCTCCTTCGAAGTCTCCGAGAGGTTCTCCTTCGCCGAAGCGGGCTCCAGCTCAGTCCCCGACGCAGTCACCGGCTCCGTCTAAGGCGTCGACTCCGGTTCGAGTGGAGTCTGAGGTCTCTATGGATGAACAGGAACAGGAAGAGCCTGCTCCGGTGCCTGATGAATCTGCGGCTCCGGTGGAAGACACTGCGGAGTCGACGCCGGAGACTCCACAAAGGGATACAGGGTCTGTTCCTTATCCTCAATTTCCGGCTCCAGGTACCGATTCAACTCATTTTCTTAATGCCATGTATGGTATGTTTAATAGGGCGGCCTTCCCATCCGGAGCACCAACTGGTCCCGTGGGTCCAATGGCGTATACGCTAGGGGTGCCGCAGCATTATGCTCAGGCCCCCTTTTTGCCGATGGCGCCTTCGTGGCAGTTTCCGGCGCCGTCTGGGGATCCAACACGACTTCGGATGGACCATCAGACTTCGGAACCTTCCTCGACGCCGCGACCGACTCCATCGGCGCCGCATCCTGCGCCGCCGACTCCACCTATGGCGCCGCCGACTCCGGTACCTCTGGCTCCACCGACGCCGCGTACGACGTCGACGACGCCAGCTCCCCGGATTCGATCGAGAAGGGAGGCCCAGAGGGTTTTGGAGGAAGGAAGATATAGAGCAGGGGTGGAAGAATGTGAAGTTGACACTTCTTCGGATGAGTTTGAGGGAATTGAAGAAGCAAGTGGTTTGGATACGACCCCAGAGTGGGAACATACTTCTGCAAGATCTTCCCCACCTCAGGAATTTTCTCCACCTCAGGAATTGGAACCCTATCATGTGGTGATTAAGAAGGCCGCAGAGCTCTTAGATTTGCAGCTGCCCTTTGTGGAGTACAAATCAAACTTGCTTATGGAGGTGTTGCATTCTCCGACATCAACTTCGGAGCCTTTGTTGCCTTTCAATGAGGCCATCTTGGAGCCGGTCTTGGAGGTATGGAAGAAACCTCTTTCATCTCTGGCGGTTTCCAGACAGGTGGCAAGAAGGTACAGGGTTGCACCTGGGGATCCTGATTTTTTGTCTACACATCCATCTCCGGAGAGCATAGTTGTGCAGGCTTCTTGTTCAAAACATGCTTCGGGTGCTTTCCCTCAGTCTCCAGCAGATAGGGAGTCCAAGAAAGTTGATCAGGCAGCCAAAAAGTCCTTCTCTTCAGGAAGTATGGCACTGAAATCATCTAATGCCACGTGCCTGCTGGGGCGTTATGTTCATGCCTTGCTGGACTCTATTAAATCTTTGGGCCCTAAATTGCCTGAGGGGGATAAGTCGTCCTTCTTGGAGGTTGTTGCGGACACTCAGGCAGCTGCCAGACAGGTGATCCAGTCAGGGCTGGATACGGCGGACTCGGTGGCGAGAATTATGGGGTCATCTATAGCCGCAAGAAGGCAGGCTTGGCTCCGTTCCTCTGGTTTCTCGGCGGATGTTCAGGCCACATTGGTTGATCTGCCATTCGACGGACAGAAACTGTTTGGGGAGAAAGCAGACTCTGCCCTTCAACGTTTTAAGGACAGCAGATTGACGGCAAAGTCCTTGGGTCTGCAGGCACCTGCTAGGGGTTCAGCTTTTCGGAAGTTTAGGGGTTTCGGAAGAACATCCTTTCGCTCCTTCCGACAGCCCCAACAGCAGCAGCAACAACAGAATCCCCTCTATAGGTCCTATAGAGGGAAGCAAAGGGGTCGGAGAGGTTCTGGTCGCAACCCCTCTTCTTCCTCCTCCTCCTCCTCCTCCTCTGCTCCCAATGAGCTTCAGGGAAGCAGCCCTAGATCCCCCATCCCGGATCATGTAAGTCCTGTGGGGGGTCAGGTGTCCTACTTTCTACGGGGTTGGAAATCTATTACAACAGACCTTTGGGTTTTGAACCTCGTAGAGACTGGGTACGCCCTTCCCTTTCGGGAGTTTCCTCCCCCTTGCCCTCCTTGCCAAGGTTATTGCTCGGAAGACCATCTGCTTCTCCTACAGAAAGAGGTTCTAGCCTTGCTTCAGAAGGGTGCAATAGAGGTGGTTCCGGAGTAGGAAAGGGGTCAGGGATGCTACTCCCGGTATTTCCTGATTCCCAAAAAGGACGGCAGATTGCGTCCGATTCTGGACCTCAGAATCTTGAACTTTTACCTGAAACAGGAGAAATTCAAGATGCTGACCCTTGCGCAGGTTCTTCAAGCATTGCAGCAAGGAGACTGGAGGGTGTCGCTCGACTTGCAGGACGCGTACTTCCATGTCCCAATCCTGAAGTCACACAGGAAGTATCTCCGTTTTACGGTTGGGTCGCAACACTACCAGTTTGCGGTCCTCCCGTTTGGTCTTACTACCGCACCTCGAGTCTTCACAAAGGTGATGGCAGTGGTAGCTGCTCATCTCAGGAGGTCGGGGATTCCGGTTTTCCCCTACCTGGACGACTGGCTTCTGAAGGCAGAGTCCCCAGGGATGGTGCAGCGTCATCTGCAGGTAACATCTCAGCTGTTATACGACTTGGGTTTTTCGATCAATGTGCCCAAATCTCACCTGGTGCCCTCTCAACGCGGCCTGTTCATAGGGGCGGTACTGGACACTACTGTGTGTCGGGCATTCCCTCCTCCTCAAAGGATTCTCGACATTCAGGAAATGGTCCCTTTATTCCACAATGGAGCGGTTGTTCCAGTTCTGAAGGTCCTTCGCCTGCTCGGTCTGTTCGCCTCCTGCATCCTGTTGGTCAACCATGCACGCTGGCACATGAGGGCGCTCCAGTGGTGTCTCCGCAGGCAGTGGTATCAGCACAATGGAGATCTCAGGGAGTCGATCAGGATCTCCGGAGAGGCTGCAGCGGATCTGTCTTGGTGGAGCATGGAGGGCAATCTGTCCCAAGGAAAGCCCTTCCATCTTCCTCCATCGGTGGCCACAGTGATTACGGATGCATCCACCCTAGGGTGTGGTGCTCATCTGGGGGATCTGGAGATCAAGGGTCTTTGGTCTCCAGAGGAGAGGTTGCTTCACATCAACCTTGTTGAATTGCGGGCGATTCGTTTGGCTCTCAAGGCCTTCCTCCCTTCCCTTCGCGTTCAGTCTGTTCAAGTCCTGACGGACAACACTACCGCGATGTGGTATGTCAACAAGCAGGGAGGTGTGGGGTCGCGTTGTCTCTGCAGAGAGGTTCTGCGTCTCTGGTACTGGGCTCAGGACCATCAGATTTGTCTGGTGGCAAATCATCTGGCCGGGGTGCTGAACATGCGTGTGGACAGTCTCAGTCGGCAGTTCTCCGCCGACCACGAGTGGAGGCTCCATACGGAGGTGGTTCGTCACGTCTTTCGGACGTGGGGGACTCCTCGGGTGGACCTGTTCGCCACTTGCGAGAACGCGCACTGCCCGTCGTTTTGCAGTCTCCAGTATCTGATGCAGGGGGCGTTAGGGGATGCGTTTCAGTTGAGTTGGGGTTCACAACTCCTTTACGCATTTCCTCCCATACCCTTGATTCCTCGGGTTCTGAGGAAGGTTCGCCAAGACCGGGCCCAAGTTATTTTGGTCGCCCCGGATTGGCCAAGAAGGGTGTGGTATACAGATCTTCTCCACCTCTCCTCGTGCCCTCCGCTCCGTCTCCCTCTGAGGGCAGACCTCCTCTCGCAGTCGGAGGGGCAGGTTCTACACCCCCAGCTCCAGAGCTTACACCTTCATGCCTGGAGATTGAACGGGGCAACCTGAGTTCATTCTCTCTCCCACCTGATGTGGTGGATGTTATTTTATCGGCCAGGCGACACTCCACCAAGTCCATTTACTCCTACAGGTGGTCCAAGTTTGTAAAATGGTGTGGAGAGAGATCCATTGACCCTTTAAAAGCACATCTTTCGGAGGTGCTCCAGTTTGCCCTTTCCTTGGCTCAGCAGGGCTGTGCTGTGGCTACGGTCAAGGGCTATCTATCTGCCTTATCGGCTTTTCTATGCCTTCCTGATCAACCATCGCTATTCAAATCTCCGGTTGTTCTGAGGTTTATCAAGGGCCTTACAAACATGTTTCCTCCCACTCCTTTTGTAATGCCTCAGTGGGACCTTAATCTTGTTTTAACCTTTCTGATGGGGTCCCCATTTGAGCCTCTGCATAGCTGTCCTTTGAGGCTGTTGTCCTTTAAGGTGGTCTTTCTTGTAGCCATAACCTCGGCAAGGAGGGTGAGTGAGCTCCAAGCTCTTAGTTCTAAACTCCCTTTTCTTACATTACATGCCGAAAGGATGGTTCTTAGGACCAGGGCTGGTTTCCTGCCAAAAGTTGTTACTCCGTTCCATTTGGGGCAGTCTGTTACTCTCCCTGTTTTTTATCCTCCTCCACATCCTTCCAAAGAGGAGGAAAGACTCCATCGCCTGGACCCGAAGAGGGCTGTGAGTTTTTATCTGGCCAGGCCTAAAGACTTTCGTCTTGATTATCAACTCTTCATTGGCTACGTTGGTCATTCGAAGGGTAGAGCGGTGCACAAGCGCACGCTATCGAGATGGATCATCCTTGCCATCAAGATCTGCTACGCCCTGGCTGGTAAGACTCCTCCTGAGGGCATTAGAGCTCATTCGACTAGAGCTAAGTCATCTACATCTGCTTTGGCCCGGAGTGTTCCTGTGGCAGATATTTGTAAGGCCTCGACTTGGGCCTCCCTCCATACTTTCGCAAAGCATTATTGCTTGGACTCTGAGATGAGGAGGGAGGGCCACTTCGCGCGCTCTGTGTTGCAAGACTTTCTGGTATAGGAAGGAGGACACCCTCCTCCGGGAGTGGGGACTGCTGTGGGAATCTATTCACAAGGTGAGGAATCCACTGGCAGATGTATCCATCAGAAGAACAAGTCACTTACCTTCGGTAACGCTTTTCCTGGTGGATACAGTATCTGCCTGTGGATTCCTCACGGACCCACCCGCCTCCCCGTTGTCCACCTTTGTATACCATGGAAGAGGTCTTGTTGGAATGTTTTTTGTACTTTCTTGTACATTTGTAGGAGATGCTTGTTTGTTTAGCATTCCTTTTCTTTGTATGCTATGTATATGTGTTGGTATTTGTATACTGTGTATACTTGGAGTTGTCGTTGGTTCACCTGTTCGCCTCGAAGGCTCGGAAAAAATGGGTGGAACTGACGTCATCAAGCCGACGTGGGCTTCTTATGGCTCCGTTGACGTGGTATGGAGTCACGAGCGGAGCCGATGCATTGTGACGTTGCCCACGTCGACGTGGAGTGCTGGGAAAGAAAAGTTCCGTGGAATGCTGGCGCAGGGGATATTCACAAGGTGAGGAATCCACAGGCAGATACTGTATCCACCAGAAAAAGCGTTACCGAAGGTAAGTAACTTGTTCTTTCAGTCCGTGTACGGCCGTAAAGGTCCAGGACTTTCTTCAGGGCAAAAGAGGCCACCCTGGATATCAGAAGAGGGAATTCCCTATTCTGTTTATAGAACAAGGGCAGAGTAGCTGCTCCTTGTATGAGCGACTGATTAATTAATCCGTCATGCCCTGAAGAAAGTCCTGGACCTTTACGGCCGTACACGGACTGAAACATGTTGGCACTAGGGTCCTAGGACCATAACACTCCTATTAAGACCCCAATTTTAGTAATTTTATTAACCCAGACAGACCTAATAATAAAGGGAAACTGGGGATCTGCCTGAGGTTTGTTATTATTTAGCCCCCCTGGTCTATAATATCGTCAAAGAGCTCCCAACATTGTGGTTGAGCCCACCCCGACCTTTAGGCATCAGGGTGACCCGATGATGAAGCATGACACCACTAGGGTGTGTGAGGGTACCTAAACCAAAAGGAAGTGCTTCCTTGCTCACCTGTTGGTGAAGTTAAAATTCTCCCTCACCAGATTCGTCACATCATTCCATCTACGTGCATTGATACCGACCATTGGATGGTCAGTTGGTGTAAAATTATTTGTGTAATTGATCCTCATCAATAGTCAAAAGCACTGAATATGCCCGCCCATGTGCGGGGACCCCAGAAATAATAAAAATTGTATATGAAAAACATATATACACAGCTCTTTCTCTCTCTCTCTCTCTATCTATATATATATCAATGCTCCCAGACTCACACACTTTGCAGTAAAAGTCCAGCACTAGGGGGGTTGCTTCATAGATGTTTTATTAAGCCACACAAGAAAACAGACGCGTTTCGGAAATTCCTTCGTCAGTGTTTACAATTATCACGTTGTAGCAGCATTTTAAAATTTACGTGCACGTGATTAGGGGAGTGACATCTGTGGTCAGAAACTACTTGAGTTGATCTGTGAAAATGGCGGCCATCTTTGCATGGTGTATCATATATACATTGATGCATGGAAAGTCATATAAAGCAACCCTCTCTCAATCCCAACATAAATTATGTGCAAAGGAGGATATAAATACTAAATAGTATATGATCTGCTATCGTAATAATAAGCTTTTCATTATCGGTATCGATTTTAACATAGCTCACCACCGGCAAAAGTGGGTCGGTCTTCGACAACATAGCACCGTGTATCGGTAAAATCACAATATGTACATCAGTTAATACTAAAAAGTACATCGTAGCTTTTCAAGATTGACCTAGCTCACCATCAGCTTCAGTGGATCGGTCATAAACAACTTTTGTACTTTTGACTTTAGATATAACTAGTCTTTATACGTGCATAGATCATAGACAAGGGATTGAAGCGGTGCAATACTTTTTGGACAAAAGGTCACTGAAGTTTTTGACACACAGTCTCATGCTGATTGAATTTATCGAATTCTGTCTTTTTAACAACATTTTTTTGTTCCAGGATGAGCTGTTTAGACAGGTCTCCGGCACAGCAATGGGCACCTGGATCGCCCCTAGCTATGCGAATTTATTCATAGGCTGGTGGGAGGAGCAGGTGGCCCTGTCTGGCAGTAGGGAGTAATGGGCGAAATATGTGATCATTTGGTATCGATATATCAACGACCTCTTCCTGGTATGGAGGGGATCTGTCGAACAAGCGAAGGAGTTCATCCATGAACTAAATGATAACGATCTGAATCTGAGATTTACATATGATATCAGTCCAACGGCAGTGAATTATCTAGATCTCAGAGTGTATGCGATTTAAAAATGCTGCTACACCGCGATAATTGTAAACACTGACGAAGGAATTTCCGAAACGCGTCTGTTTTCTTGTGTGGCTTAATAAAACATCTATGAAGCAACCCCCCCGAGTGCTGGAGTTTTACTGCAAAGTGCGTGAGTCTGGGAGCATTGATTTTTACGTGGAGCACTGCCACGACGAGCACCCGCCTCTGAGTGCCTTGGTCTTCGGTGCAACTTTGGAGCTGGATATATATATATATAAATATATGTATATATATATATATATATAATTTTTTCTCATATCAATGCAGCCCCCATCTAGGAGGCTAAACAATGCAGTAACTAATAAACTGCTTTTGCAAACACATAATATATGTATAAAAACACAGGAAAGCAAGTACCACTTGAACTCTGTTTTTAATAAGTAAACCTCATGGGGAAAAAACTGCATAACAGCAGACATTGTTAGCCTACAGGCTGCATTGTAAACCAATAGCATAGAAAATGAAAGCATTTTCACACAAAAACTGGCACCGTGCCTTTAAGGCAGCCATGACCCCTAGCTTGCCATCATGCCTCAGGGGTGACAGTTAGGTCAGTTGTTCTTTCTGGCTCCATTAGCCAGGACCCTGGATTCGCAGCTCTCCCTTTTTTGACTTTTCTGTCAAAAATTATCTGATATTTTGCTTTCACTCTACGTCTTTTAGCCTTAGAGTGAAGGTGGAACCTGTTTTGAATTCCAGAAAAGGTTAATTTCTGTCAGAAATGCATTCCCTATTTGATCTTTGCCATGGCAAAAAGAAGGCTAGATCAGACACATACTCTGTGTGTATACTCTGCCTCCCTGATTCTCACTTCTCTGCCACCTATCATCACTGCAAGAAGTTGTCGAGAAGGACCATCCAGGACAAGGAGAGAATTCGACTTTATGGTCTCTCTGAAAGAGGTAGGCCTCCAGTGAGGCAACAGAAAAAGAGAACCGACCGACATAGAGAGGCAAGGTCCTGACCTGTTCTCCTTTGGCGTCAGGATTGGCGTCAAAGCTACCGACGGCTAAGCCGTCGTCGTTGAAGACTACGGTGGTGCAGAAACATTACTCTTCTAAGAAATCGAGACCAACTCTCTAAACGTCGACGAAGGTAAAGGGCCCTCCGCTGATGTCAACCAGGCGATGATCAACGTCGAGGAGCAAATCTCCATCGACGCTGGCTAGGCGTTCGACGTTGAGACAAATCACTCCGTCGAAGCCACCTCAAAGCCAATCAATGTCGAGACAGAGGTCTCCGACGAGGTCAATACAAAGATCTTCGACGTCGAGGCGTAAGACTCATTTGCCGACGTCAAGGCAGAAGTCTCCGTCGAGATCGGTGCAGAGATCTTCGACGTTGGGACACTAGACTCTGTCCCCGATGTCGAAGCTGAAGTCTCCATCGACGTCAACACACCGCAGGTCGACGTCGAGACACCGGTCTTCAGAGCAGAGGCAGTTGACGTCAAAGCAAGGTACTCCGTCGGCGTCAAGCAGGTGCTCAACGCCGAGGCACCGGTCGACTACAAGAGTGAGTCCTCCTTCGAAGAGGAGAAGGTCGAAGTCGAGGCAGGCGTCACCATCGCAGAGATGATGGTCGACGTCGAGAAGGCAGTTTGTCCAGAGGGGACGTTCCTGATCCACATTGAGGCACCAGTCCAAAGAGGCCTCACATCCGGTAAGCCGACAGAGTACAGTTTCTCGCAGCTCTTACGGAGGTTCAACTTCCAGATCTCCGGAGGTCGTGATCTCGACGTCTAGCAGTCCAGTGTCCTGGGGACATCCAGATTCAGCGGACAGGCCTGCACAGATAGAGGGAGATAAATCTCCTCCCCATTACCCTGAGAGGCGAGAAGGGCAAAGATTGCCTTCTATCCATCTATCACCCAGATGGAACCGGCCTTTGCATCACTGGGCCACAACTCCAGCAACAGGGGCACAACACTACTCGAGTCCCTTCCACAGGTCTCCGCTGGCTCGGCTGGTGCAGGCTGTGGATAGAGATCGTACTCCATCAAGAGGCAGGGATCGCAGTCGCACTCCTGTGCACTCTCACAGAAGGAGGTCCAGATCCAGAAGCAGGAGTAGAAGGCACAGATCTCCAACACCTTCCTCTTCTTCTACACACGTCACAAAGAGACTACTCACTGACTCTTACTGACAGCCCACTGTCGAGGGTCTCTGGGGAGGATGAAGCTGGCACTGGGGTGGATGAAGCTGGCACTTTCCAGGACGTGCTTTCCACATCCAAGCTCATCTTCTGTTATCTTCGAGACTTTACACCAGAGGACAGAATCTAGACCACTGCTACCATTGGTGCCGGGCCTAATAGAATAGATATGGACATTTTCCTTATGCCAACGACCTTCAAGACCGCGCCGGCTAGGATTCTAAAGAAATATCGTCCACCGGAAGAGGACCCGCTTTTTCATAAATCTCACCCCCCCCCCCCCCCCCCTTTAGATGATTCTTTTATAATTGCTGCGGCAAAAAAGACTCACGCAGTTGCCTTCTCCTCTACTGTTCCACCAGATAAGGAGAGTAAAACACAGGATTCGTGGGGAAGGAAGGTCTGCGGCACATCACCCTCTAATCAAGGGCATGAGTGCATCGGCTCTTTTAGGCCACTATGACAGGTCTTTGTGGGATTCCCTTCAAATATTTATGGAAAAGCTGACCAAAGAAGATCGCAAGGATTTTGAAGAGATCTTGCAAGAAGGCAGCTTGGTGGCGAACCATGTTATCAGCGGCACAGCTGATGGTGCTACTCTTTCAGCTCATGCATATGCGCATGGGATATGCACTAGGAGAACCTCCTGGCTTTGTCTCACAGCGCTCAAACCAGAAGTCTTCGATCCTCAATCTTCCCTTCTCCAGCTCATCTTTATTCGGTGCACACGCAGATGAGGAAATGTCCCGTATGAAGACTGAGCTAGACACGTTAAAGGCCGTGGGTATAGAAAAGAAGAAAGAGTTCCGAAGATGCTTCAGGGCTTACAGTCGCGATCCTCCCAACAGAGGGTTCAAATCCCTCATTGGCAGAAAAATATGGATCAGCAGGGACAACAAAGGTCACAATACCAAGGCTGGCGTTCCTCCAGAGGAAGAGGAAACCAGCGTCAGTCTAAAACCTCCACTAAGACGCAGACCAAACAATGAGTGCCCACTTCCCTTGTTGCCGTTCACCACTCCAGTGGGGGGTACCCTACTCTCCTACAAGTATTGCAGATCATCTCATAGAGTGGCAAGCTATCACAAAGGACCAGGGGGTGTTAGCTACGCTGCAGAATGGGTACTCTCTACGTTTTCTAGTCCATCCCCCTCAATCCCTCCAGTTCCATCATCCTGCAATTAGATGAAGATATTGCAGAGCGAGGTTGCCACCCTTCTGCAAACATCAGCCATCAAGAAGACGCCAATATCTCAACGAGGGCGAGGGGTCTACTCAAGATACTTCTTGGTAAAGAAGAAGGGTCGAAAAGCAGAGTACAGACCCATTCTGGATCTGCGAACACTCAATAAGTCAATCAAAAAGGAGAAGTTTTGCATGTTGGCTCTCCATGAAATATGGAAGGTGGCTTTCCTGGTAGTGATTACATCAGCTCACAGAGTGAGCGAAATACAGGCCCTCTGCTCAAAGGAACCTTACACTGTTTTCCATCTCAATAGGGTAGTATTGAGGACTCATCCCTCCTTCCTTAACGTGCTCGAGCATAATTCTGATTGGTGGTTACATGTCAGTCAACGTTCGAATCGGTCGAAATCAGGAAGTGTCGGCTGCCATTTTGTTTGGCTTGAGTGCGAGAGTGAAAAAGGAAGGTGGCTAACGTGAAAAGGGGGCAGGGTAGAGAGTTCCTGACCCCCTAGCCTTTGTCAGGGGGTCCCTGAAGGACCCCTAAGGCACAATTTTTATTTTTTATTTTTTAAATAATCGCACGGAGTGCGCGCACGGTGCGCACACGGTGCGCGCACTGTGAAAAACAATAAAAAATGTTTTTATTTTTTTGTTAAGACGTAGTATATTGTAAAATAAATAAATGAAAAATATAATAATAAATAACTTAGCATTTAAAAAACCATACAAATTCACTGAAACAACCATAGGTTTCACACACGTTATAGTTAGGAATTAGCATTTAAAAAACCTTGCAAATTCACTTAAAAAAACCATAGGTTTCACACATGTTATAGTTATAACTCGCGCGACCGCTACTCTATCACAAGGATGATGTCATCAGTGATGTCATGAGTAATGCCACTGACCAGGTCATGAGTGATGTAATATGTGACGTCATGAGTAGAGGATTGCGGGCGCGCGAGTTATAGTTATCTCAACTAACTATAACGGGGGAATTTCATTGGTTTTTTACGAGTGAAATGTCCACCTAACTATAACATGTGTGAAACCTATGGTTTTTTAAGTGAATATATATATATATATATATATATATATATGTTTTTCATATATTATGTTTATTATTTCCGGGGTCCACGCACGTGGGCGGAAAAATTCTGTGCTTTTTTTGAAAATTCTTTTTATTGGCATTTATAGTAAACAAATTGCAAATATTTGCACATACAGATTTGCAGTAAACATGTGCCCTTGGATCAACGTGCACAGCGGATCTCACAAGTGTCAGGGTCCCCGTCCTATCCTATGGCTAGGCCCATCCCACTGAGGAAAAATTCTGTGCTTATGACTTTGCTGAGGATACCCCTGGAAGAGAACTAAGATTACAGGTAAGTAACTTAATGTTAGAAATGGGGGTCTCTAGTTGGCAATGGCTGGCCACTGTCCAAGTAGGGACCCTTCTTCCTAAGTCAGAGTAAGCAGCCTACACCCTTTGACAACCCCTGCTCAACCCTGTGGTAACGTAGCACGAGCAGCTAGGCTTATCTCAGAGGCAGTGTGTGAAGCATTTATGACCATACACAGTAATATAATGAGGAACACTACAAATGGACACCACTCAAGTAGTTATGAAAAATAGGTATTTTTATATAGACTTAATCACAAGACCAATAACAGTAAAAATCCACAATACTATAAAAATATAATTACTTTAGAAATGCTGCAAGGAAAAATAGTTAAGGATGCACAATATGATGTTTAGTTCAAGGCAGGGGTCTCTGCGACCCTTTTACTCACAAAGTATCTGGTTCCTGGAGCAAAGCAACAAAAATGTCGCTAAGGAGTTGTTGCGATAGATTTCCTCACGCTAGCCAGCGATGCGTTGAATCCTTACCGCAAGGGAGGATGATGCGCTGGGTTGCGGGCAGGACAAAGCGACAAACTTCTTCACGCTGATCCGGTGATGCGATAAAATCCTTGCCGCGAAGGGAGGATGATGCACCGGGCCTGTTGCGTGTGCGATCTTGCTGCGATGACAAAGATGGAGCTCCGCGAGGGAGCGACGATCCGGATGCGATGCGGGGAAATTGGCGAACGCTCTGCGTCCGCGCTGCGATGATCCTGTTGCGATGATTGCCAGCTAGCGGGCGTTTTCAGGCCCGCAGACAGGTGCTGCGACGATCTTCGGATAGCGGGCGTTTTCAGGCCCGCAGACAGGTGCTGCGACGATCTTCAGGGTTAGCGAGCGCTCGGCGACAGCGGAGCGGCGATTTTTCTCACGCTCACCAGCTGCAACGGCTCGCTAACGGAGGTTAGCGACGATTTTCAGCGCTCTTTTCTCAACAGTAGAAATAGAGGTCCTGAAACACACAGGAGCCTCACCTGCAGATAGTAATCCTCGCTGGGAGGAAACAGGAGGCTGATGGTGGAGTCTGATGTGCCTGAGACTCCAGCAGGAGGCTAGCTCTCTCCTAGCCCTCGGATAGTTGCTGTAGCAAAAGAAATAAAAGTCCAATCAAAGTTCCTTTCCTCTTCTTGAAGTCCAGTAGTAACAGCTGCAGGCCAGTCCCAGAAACAGCACACAAGGCACAAGGACAGTCCTTCTCTTGCAGATTCCTGTAGCCACACGGACAGAGGTTCTTCTTGTTATCCAGGAGCAATACAAATTGTAGGGGTTTGTGCACAAATATTTATACCCCCAAAGTCTTTGTTCTTAGGGGTCCCAAGTCTCTGAACCCAGCCAGAACCAGTTCTGCCCAGCCCTGGAGCACTTTGTTGATCAGGCTGCATCCTTCCTTTCAGAAAGAGGGGTCTGCCTCAGACGCACAGTGGGAGGTGGAGCCAGCATTCACCTTGCCAGGCACAGTCCTATTCAAGTGCAGGAGCTACCCCTCCCCTCACACCAAGGCAGGTCGCTCTATTCAACCCAGGTCTGACTCAGCCTGCCCTGTCCCTCCAAAACCAGACAGCCAATACACATCATAGCAGAGCAAACTGGAAGGCTTAGGCAAGAAAGTACCTATACTCTAAAAGTGGTAGTTTCAAACACAGAATATAAAAATAACCTTTACTAAAAGATGTATTTTAATATTCTGAGCTCAGGCATACTAGATTCGTTTTTCTACCATGTTCTGTGGGTCAGTTAGGACTATAGAATGTAATAGCCCAGACCTCCCATTCTGGCCTATGGGGAACAGGTAGCCTTACAGTAGTGAAAATGAAATGGGGTGTAATTCACTACTAGGACATGCTACATACGTCAGGGCATGTCCTACCTTACACATACAATGCGCCCTATCATAAGGGGGACTTACAGGATGCCAAGGGAAGGGTTAGGGGCTGGGAAGTGGGTGCACTTCACAGCCAAGATGGCAGTTCTGGACTGCACGCAGACACTGCAGTGGCAGGTCTGAAACACACTTCACATGCTGCTTCTGTGGGTGGCACAATCCCGTGCTGCAGGCCCACCAGCAGCATTTGGTTTACCAGCCCTGGGCACACACAGGCCACGCTACTAGGGACTAACAGGTAAACCAAATAAGCTAATCATGGATGTACCGATTCATATGTCATCTTTACAAAGGGAGCATTCGCGCTGTGGCACTGAATGGCAGTGGCACAGCGCCCAGAGCATCTATAACCAGCAAAAACAGAGGAGACACAGCGAAAAATGGAAGGGAGACTCACGCCAATGGTGCCAGGTCTAACACTTATCCTTACCCCCCACACCTCCAACACCCCCCTCCACCCCACGAAGGCCCAAAGTGCTGCAGACCACTGCACAGTGCAGTCACAAAGACCCCCTCTCTGAGGGGGCACAGCACAGCAAAAGGGGAACAGGGCCCATGGGTCTTCCCCGACACTAGAAAGGTTCCCCTGGGCCCAATGCTGCAATCGGGTGGTAGGCTCCCACTGAAGCCGCTACTGAAGCATGGCCTCATCTGGGTCATCTCCTCCAGGGACTGAACAGCGCTGGTCACCATGTGGCATTGTCTTCAGGGTCTCTGTAGGAGGCTGGCTTAGTATATGGTGCACACTTATTTAAGTGAAGCACCTTGCACTAATCCATACAACCCTTAGGGTGGTTTTAGTG
The DNA here is from genome assembly GCF_964204655.1 of Triturus cristatus. Lineage (NCBI taxonomy): Eukaryota > Metazoa > Chordata > Amphibia > Caudata > Salamandridae > Triturus > Triturus cristatus. The sequence goes on along the minus strand of NC_140591.1, from coordinate 63,798,264 downwards.
GTCTTAAACAATCTTAGAAAGCTCTCTAAGTGGTAGCTGTAGAGAACAGCCTTCAGGCTTAGTTCAGAAGGAGTGTTAAGCAGCTTGTTTTACCAGATCTAATCATATAGTGTAGCTTAAACGAAAACGGATCACAAAGTGTAGTTATATTAATATGTCTATCTATTACACAACACCCACTAACACTTTGGTATATCTCCTACCCAGAGAAATCAACACAAATACACAGTAATACTTCAATTCCAAGAGGTAAGTAAGCACAATACACAGTGGTCTCCAGGGGGAGACCAAACTATATACTAAGAAAGTGGAACGCGAACTGCAACCAAAGTCGAGACTTGGACCAGGAGACTCAGAAGAGCTGGGGGGACAAGGAATCACCCAATGTCTGTACCCAGGAACACCATGGAGGCTGTGTGCAGAATGGAAAAACAGCTGCATACTCAATGCAAGTCAATGGGAAAGTTGCAGTTGCAGTTTTCAAGAAGAAGGACCCTTCCCAGTGGACCCTTAAGAAATCCTGTGGAAAACAGAAGGTTGGAGAGTCACCCCACCCCTGGATACCCCAGGAACCAGGATGCCTACACCAGGGAAGTCGAGTGTATAGACGCAAAGTGACATTGGAAACCGCCCTAGACCACAATGGAGGACTTCAGGAAAGATGCAGCTGGCGAAGAAGGTGAAAGAGTCTGGTGGAATGCAAGGATGGATTCTTGAAGAGAAGAACCTGCAAGCAGAGGGGAGAGAGTCTATGCCACTTGGAGGTGATTAGAAGGCACGGAAGAGCAATGACCACGGGTGACAGAAGATGCAGGAGTGATGACAGTGACCTTGTCGCGGCAGCTGTGAGGACCAGGAGGGGCGGAGGAAGACCAGGAGCCATACATGAGCTGTCCCACATCGGAAGTCGAGAACCAGGGAGTCAGTGTCCAGCAGGAGTACCTACAAGCCTTGGCAGCAGCAACAGATGTGGCAAACGATGAAGGAGCAACGTTGGCACCAGCAAGGTCCAAGGGACTCACCAACTGCAGGAGAGTTAGAGTGGGCCACGAGTAAGTAGGGGAACCCTCTAAAGCAAATGAAGACCATCAAGAGGACCCACAGGCCAAAGGCACAGGACCTTGAGCAGCTCACCAAACATGAAGGTCCACGGCACAGAGGATGCGATGAGTACAAAGATCTTGCCAGGAAGAGATGCTTCAGGATGGAGCTTCTTTTAGCCCGAAGATCTCTGGAGTGCAAAGCCTACAAGCCTTAGCAACGGCAAGGTGCACAGGGGTTTGGTCCCTGAGGTTCCGACGACTGACCTCAAACTTTCTGAGTGGACATGTCAGGCCTCAAGGGAGTCGAAGAACCACCACCTGTGTTGCTGAGCCTTTTGGAGTCTGTGGAATCTCAGAAGCAGCAGACCGGTCAGCCTTGGTGCGGTGCCTGCAGATGCAGGGGAGTGACTCCTTCACTCCAAGGGACATTACTTCAGATGTCCATGATGCCCACAGGTCTGTTGAAGATCCTGGAAGAAGTACAGAGACAGATGACGAAGAAGACTTGCAGAACGGCGAGTCCAGGAGCAGTAGGAGTCTTTCTTGATGTAGTCTTGGTTCCAGGTGAAGTCCAGCGAAGTTCAAGTGTCCAAACTGTTGAAGACATGGTTTCAGGCTTGAGTCTTGTTCCATGACGAATCTGAGGACCCACCCACAGGTAAGTCCTTTTATACCAGAAGAAAGGGGTTAGGACAACTTGGGGGTCTCTCCCAGAGGAGGGGCAGGACCGAGGGAAGGATACTCCTGTGTCCTTTCACCAGTTCCATGCCAGAGTGTGCGCCGAGGGCGCCCAGAACTGGTTTTAACTAGAGTATGCAAGAAGGGCACCAAACATGCCCTTCAAAGCAGTCTGGTGGCACTGGCAAGCACCGCTATCCCAGCCCAATACGCTAAGTCCTGTCTGGGAGGTGGTCACACATCCCTATGACAGGAAACCTATGTTCTACCTGCCCCTGCTTGAGCTCAGCTCAGCAGCGGGAGGGTAGAATCATGTCTGGGGTCGGCAGCAGCACTAGCTTGTGGCAGACCCTGGAAAGGAGTTACCGGTAGATCTGGGGGCTTCCCGGACAATCCCTCAAGTGCATGGAATCATTCTTCCAACGCTGGAATCGGTGTTGGGGCATGATTCCAACATATTGGATACCAAACATGCCCAGGCCCAGCACAGCCAATATATAGTTAGCCATCGTGTAACGACGCATGGTCACTATATTTATCAAAGTTGCTTACTGCACTTACAAAGTGTAAGAAGTTGGCTCTGTATATACTATACCAAAGTAAGGTATTGTGCACACGGAGTCCAGGGAGTCCCCAGAGTTATAGCAGAGGCTATATTGGGTAAGTACTAACAGCTCTCTTTGTGGTAGTGTGGGCGAGCAGTTAGGCTTATCCAGAGGCTGTGTTAATCACTTATTGTATTCCCTCAATCAAGACTGATACACACACTCAGAGACTGAATCCAGACCATTTGGGTGAGCATAAAAAGAGGTATGCTTGTGCTTTATTTCTAGTACCAAGTACAGGTAAGTAAAATATATTTGTAATGCAGGATTTCACAATGCAATGCAGGTAGGATTTAATTTTGCAATAGTTACAGGTTTGTATCACTTTTAAAAGCACAGTTATTACTTTCTGAATATTTTTTAGTTACTTTTGGATTACTTTGAGTACTTGGGGTAGTATGGCTAAATACAACTGCAAAAACAACAGTTGATGGACAGAATGCAGAACAATGTCATACATTCACCCCAGTACAGAGATCTGGGCCTAAATCCATCGTTTTTTTGCTCACCATGCCTTTCCAGTTTGAACCCAGCCATATGCAAATCAGTCTTGACCCTGTGCCTAATGGGTACAGTCCAGCCCGAACTGCCAAGCCAGGTCCTCCCTGGACTGAAAACAAGCATCCTAGGACCGGTTTCGGGGTTTCACCCCTCTTCAGCCAGGATAGTCTGATTCCAGTGGCATGGAGAGCACGGGACCCACGTCTGGGCATACCCTTCCCACTCGGGGTGACAAATGCAAAAACAACAGTTGATGGACAGAATGCAGAACAATGTCATACATTCACCCCAGTACAGACATCTGGGCCTAAATCCATTGTTTTTTTGCTCAACATGCCATTCCAGTTTGAACCCAGCCATATGCAAATCAGTCTTGACCCTGTGCCTCATGGGTACAGTCCAGCCCGAACTGCGAACCGGTCCTAGGTTGCTTGTTTCCAGTCCAGGGAGGACCTGGCCTGTCAGTTCGGCACTGTGGCGGCCGGGTGCCGAGTGCAGGGCCCAATGTTAGCCAATGGGGCTAAGGGGGCCTTCGTTTAGCATCTATTATCGAGCAGGCCCCTCAAGTGTGGGAGCAAAGATTCTGAGGTCAAGGTCAGCACTGCATGGGCTAAAGATCAGAACAGGAACTGCACCACAAGTGGCCATGGGGCGGGCGGGTGCAGGGTGCCAAAAAGACATCAGGGACCCAGTGCTTTTCAATGGAGACCTTCGGTTCGGTGAAGTTGCTGCAGGCTGGGGTAGGGAGACTTTCTGAAGTTGAACACAGGCTGGAGAGGTAAGTTGGGATCTTGGGATACTTTGGACATCTTCGGTTGGCCCACCCTAGGTTGTGGCATCGGAGAAGGGGTGTCTTCTGGCGTCTGGTTTTCCTACCAGCTGCGGTCATGGGGGGGATCCTTCAGGTTGAGGCTGCAGGCTTCGTCTTGAAGCTTGAGGCAGGTCGGGGATCACCAGATCCCAGGTCAGGATCGATGGGGAGACCTCTCGTGGTGTTGGGCCACTCGAACTTGGGCCGTGGGCGTCGGATGCAGAGTGGTGCAGCATCGCAGTTTTGCCGGAATCCGGAGTCTGGTCTTTGTGTCTTTAATGAGCAAATCCAGGGCTCTTGGGAGACATAGTTTGTAAGGTGAGTGCAGGGCAGGTCCTCTCAGTTCTGGGGGGCTGCTGGACACGCTGGTGTCTTTGCTGTAGGCAGATTGGAGGCAGACAGGACAGTAGGGCTGAGGTCAAAGCAGTAGTTGTCCTCTTCTTCCTTGGTCAGCATGGCTCTTCGGTCCTTCTACTTTCTTCCTTTAATCTCAGGAGGCAAGGGTCAGGGTTGCCCCTAAATACTAGATTTAGGGGCGTTTAAAGGGATGTGCAGGTCGTGACCAATGGGACCCTTCCTTGGGGTGGGTACACCCCCTATTATGCCATCCTGCATTATGAGGGGGCATGAGCCTGATCCTTATTGTTTGAGTCCCCTCATCTTCAAAATGGAGGGGACTGAGATATGTGCTTCACCTCGCCTCCCCCACTTGAGGGGTGGGGTTGGTAAAGGTCGGGTATACCTCTCTTCCTAGCTTGGTTTTCCCGCCGATTCTCCCACCCAAAGTGGGTGGCAAAACCAGTGGAAGCCAGTTGGTGGGGGCAGTAAAATGTAGAGTTAGACTCCAAAGAAGGCAGGCCTTTGAAGCTTCCCCTTCGCGGACCCAGCCCATCTTGGGGGGTTAGGCATGACACCTCTTCCCCGGATGGGGTTGGTCTCTGGTCACAGAGAGCAGAGGCTCTCCACCCAGGGGCCCAGAAATCTGTCTGGTGGTGGCAAATGGTGGGCAGCCATTTAGGAACCACACCAGGGCTGGTTGTTTTTCAGGGGGCTTCTCTAAGATGCCCACTGTAGGGGTGCAGGGCTCATGCTACTGTACCCTAACCTGATGACTAGTGCATCCTGCCAGATGGGTGACTTACCTAGGCCTCAGGCAGTGGGTTGCAGGCATGGCACACAGGGATGTGTGCCATGTCGACTCTTTACTTTTCTCTGCAACAAAACACGCAGCCTGCAATAGCTGCATTGGTGTTAAGGTGCAGGGCCTACAAGGAAGGCAGAATAGGTGCTGTATCCCTTAGAGGCCTACCCTGGTCACAGTGCCCTTGGTACCCATGATACCTTTTACAAGAGGTTCACCTCTGGTCACAGATGGAAAAGAACACAGGCCCTGGGAACCTGATTGGCAGGTACCCAGGGCACATCCGTCAGGTTGCATCAGAGGTCAGGCAAAAAGTGGGATGTAACCTTGCCGAAAGGGGCATTTTCCTACACAAAGACTGGAGAATCTACTCCAGGGTTTGTAGGGGATGTCCTGCTAATGCTGGGCACCCTCACACTTATAACCAAGCACCTTACTTTCAGGATTGGAAGGCCTGCCTTAGGGGTGACCTATAGGTTTTAATTGTAGTGACCTCAAATATAAGGAAACTTATATCGGTTGTAAGTGATGGTAGTACCAGCTTACACAAGCTGCAAAGGCAGGCCTATAGTCACAGTTTGAATAGTCTCTCATGGTGGCATAATACATGCTGCAGCACATGGGAGACCCCTGCTGTACCTTTGCCCTGGGTACCTTAGTACCATATACTAGGGACTTACAAGGGTACACCAGTAGCCAATTGTGGAGTTACCAAAGTACCTACCACGTCAGATTTAGGAAGGAAGCACAGTGGCTGGGGTCCTGATTACAGGATCCTAGCCAGACTAGTTCACAAACACACTGATACCAGGCAAAATAGGGGTTAACCATGCTAGAAGGATCCTACCTTCGTAGAAAAGGTCAAGTTGGCTTTCTTCATATGTGTTGTGTACAGTCAGGATGGCTCTTGCATCTAGGGAGTGGAAGTTCCAGTTGACTCCTTAAAGAACTGAAAGCCATTGTGACTCCTCTTGAGACTTAGAGGTGTCAAAACAGGACCTGAGAATGAAAGGATGGTTTCTTGATGAAGAATGCAAACGGTTATGGCAGCCTTTGCTTAAGAATGCTGAAAGCTCATGTGAGTCTGAAAGATGTCAAACCATTTATTCTATGTATATAAAAAGCACACATTTGATTTTACTTTTTCAACTCAGAAAAGGCATGTGGGAATCTTAATGAAGAGTTTCTAACCAAATATGAAAACACACCTGTCCAGAAGCTGGTTACTTTTAGGACTACAAGTGATGGCTAAAATGCAATAAAATGAGACATGTTTAAAAAATATATATGTATTGGAAAACTATTTTAAGAATAGCAGTCCTACCACTTCTCAGATGCCTGGTCTAGTTTAACAACAGGAGTACATGAAAGAGCGTGAATATTTTCCTTCTGCAAAATGGATTCAGGGACCGTGGATTACAAATTAAAGTTAAGGTGCCCACTTCTAACCAGTCCCATCTTTCCTGCAGGATTCTGCCACCTTGCCCTACCGGACAAACAATTTCCAAAAGATTTTCACTTCGACCCAGACGAGATGAACTTCCCCACAGAGAATCTCTGCTTCGTTGGACTCATATCCATGATTGACCCACCTCGGGCTGCTGTTCCCGATGCTGTAGGAAAGTGCCGCAGTGCTGGAATCAAGGTACATACTTATTGTGCTCTTATAGATGATGTAATCTGCTACTTGAGGAAGGGAAGGCCTCACAGCTGGTTGGTATAATGCATCAATGGATTGTCTTTTTATTGCTGATCTACCAGTATGATTAGCCTTGCTCTACGGGGCAGGCAGGGCATTTCAGTAAGCTTCCTACACATGGAATGTGTCAGTGAATACCATTGAAACTCTAGTCCCAGTGCCTGAACTTGTTGCTATGGCACAATCCCCCATGTGCAGGTACTGCTACCATGCACACTTCTTCAGCTATTTGTGGTATTTAGTTCTAAAGTGCCAGGGTGGTGTCTCTCTTCTGACGTCTTCTCTCATAGGTTGTAAATGGGAAACTCTAGGATTGTCCAGGTGTTGGACCAGTTATTTAAGGGCAGGGGTACATGCAGTGTATGCAATGTGTTTTTGAGAAAGCTGATTGTGTCTTCACATCTGCTTTATACATTTATGCCAGCCACTTCGACAAGCCAGGGCTAGAAAGATAAAAAGTATGGAAGGCCTATACATTGAGCAGCAAGTGTTAAATGTGGCAGGGTTGGGATTGGCAAAAATACAGGTACACTGGAAAGAAGAAATAATAAAGTAGTTGGCCAGAGAGGGATTGGGGTTGGAGAAACATCTGTGTCTCTTGACCAGTTCACTGGGTATCCCCTATTCAGTCAAAAAGAAAAAAACAAGAGGCCATACAGGTTATCACCATGCCAGAAATCAAAAGAGAAATATGCTATATCCACAGACCAGCTTACTGTTTTTTTCTTTCTGTTTCAGGTCATCATGGTCACCGGTGACCATCCAATCACAGCTAAGGCTATTGCAAAGGGTGTAGGAATTATCTCTGAGGGAACAGAGACCGTAGAAGACATAGCAGCTCGCCTCAATGTCCCAGTAAACCAGGTGAACCAAAGGTAAGTTTAGGCTGAGCCTAGAAGTGGCAGCTGGCCAAGCTTCATTGACTTCCTCTGTACCTCTACTAAATAACCTTTCTTTTAAATGCCATTACCTCCTATCTGATAGATATGTCAAGCTTCAGATTCCTTACCTATGAGTTTCCCAGGCATCAGACTGGTTCCGGAAATGTTTGCGTGAGCAGTACCCATGCGCGCCGTCAGGTTGCTCTGTACGGTTCTGTATGGCGTTTGTGGTGTTGTTGGCACCAGACGTGACATTGCAGTCACCTATATAGGCACCATCCCCGCACGCGAATGGCAGTTATTTTCTTTCCACACAAGTTAGCGCTGGTCCGGAGAAAAGCTACCCCCTGACTCTTTGATAGACTTTTTTTGACGGCTTGATGAATAATTTTTCATTGTGTGTTGAGAATGACCTCTAGAAAGGTAGGGTTTAACCTGTGTGGTACCTGTCACCGCATCATGTCATTTACCGACCCACACAATGTGTGCTCATGGTGTCTGCTTGGACTGCCTAGCCATGTCGCCGAAGGCTTTGAGGGAGCGAACCCTGCTTGCGACCCGACAGTTGATGCCATCAAGCACTAATCCTCAGAGGTCCCATACGTGATCGAAGAAGATAAGGTCGCAGAACCACTCCAGGAGTTAAATGTCTTTTTCATCGAATTCGAGGTCCTCAGGACAGTTGCGGTAGAAGTACAAGAAGAAGTCTAGCTGGACTTTGACTTCACCTTGCCCTTTAAGGATTGACAAGATGAGCAAGGAACATCAATGTTCCGGGCACAGTTCTGCAAAGCCAGTGCCAAGTCTGACTCAGCACCTCCCCCGGTTTCCGGGAGTCGGAGCGATCCCCTTCAAGTAAAAGAGTTTCTGATGGATACATCTGCCAGTGGATTCCTCACCTTGTGAATATCCCCTGCGCCAGCAACGTTCGGAAACTTTTGTAGCAGTCCACGCCGATGTGGTCGAAGACGACGTTACAGAGACACGGCTCCGCTCGCAACTCCGCTGACGTCACCGCCTCCATAAGAAGACCTCATCGGCGTGATGACGTCAGTTCCCTTTTTTCCGCGCCGACGACGCCAACGGATTTCGGGAATCGTTACTAGTGGCATTACTTGTTACTTTGTGTATTTACTGGAATTTCTCTGTTCTTCTTTGAAAATGTAAATGAGGAAGTCTGGTTTCAAGCCTTGCCGAGAATGTGGCAAGCACATGTCTTTCACCGACCCGCACGACGATTGTGTTTGGTGTTTGTCTTCAGACCACGATGTGGAAGGTTGCTCAAGCTGTCGTAAAATGAGCTCGAAGGCGCTTAAAGAGAGAGAGGCAAAGCTCTTCATCGCCCGAATGAAGAAGAAGGAAAAAAGAGGAAGAAGGAGGTCTGGATCCAGGTCGAGGTCGAGGTCGGCGTCCAAGTCGACTTCGGGGCATGCTTCAAAGAGTAAGAAGCATAAAAAGAAGAGGAGGCATTCTTCTCATCATCACTCCGATAAAGGTTCGGCTTCGAAGACGAAGTCGCCTACTCGACGTCAGAGAGAGTCAGTGTCTCCTTCTCCAGTACCGGCTTTGCCTCCAACTCCTTCTTCTCCGGTTACTTCGCCGGTTCCGGCTGCTTCTTCAGTGCCGGTGTCATCCCCGACGCCGGTTCCATCTCCGGCTCCAGAGAGTCCTCCGGCTCAGTCTCCGACTCCGGTCCCAGATGAGGATTGTCAGGCTCCGGGTGAGACTGACGCCGCTTGTTCCACCATCGGTGCCGGCAGGCCCGAGTCCGGTGTTACCTGACCAGTATCCTGCTTTTCCTGGTCCAGGTCAGGACCCTACGCATTACCTAAATGCTATGGGCCCGATTCACAGAACTAACTTAAGACAAAATTCTAAACTTACTACCATTTTGGTATTCACAGAAGGCACTTACTCATTTTGGTATTCACAGAAGGCACTTACTCATTTCGGTATTCACAGAAGTTAGGAGTCCTAACTTTAGGACTCCTAAATGCCTTCTGTAAATACCAAAACTCTTAAAGTTAGGGTTTTTCTCAGTTTAGGAGTAGTAAAGTTAGGACTCCTAACTTTAGGACTCCTAAACAGAGAAAATCCTAACTTTAAGACTTTCGGTATTCACAGAAGGCATTTAGGAGTCCTAAAGTTAGGACTCCTAACTTTTGTGAATACCGAAATGAGTAAGTGCCTTCTGTGAATACCAAAATGAGTAAGTTCCTTCTGTGAATACCAAAATGGTAGTAAGTTTAGAATTTTGTCTTAAGTTAGTTCTGTGAATTGGGCCCTTTGTATGGGGTGTTTTCAAGGGCAATGTATAACCCTGGTGCACCTATGGGTCCGATGGCTTTCAATTTGGGAGTGCCGCAGGTCTACCCTCAAGCTCCGTTTATGCCATTCTTTCCAGCGACGCCGTCTTGGCAGCTACCGGCGCCGAGAACATCGACGCTGCTTCCCTCTTCACCGGCGCCGACTCGACTTCGTTCGACGCCGGCTGCTCCGCGTTCGACGCCGCTGCCAGCGCCGTCGGATTCGCACACGGCGCCGCCGACGCCGCAGATCCGGATCCGTTCAAGGAGGGAAGCACAGAGAGTGGTGGATGAGAGACGCTTTCTGTTGGAAGAGGCTGAAGAGGGAGAGTTGGTGGAATCTGATGATGTGTTTGAAGAGTTAAAGGAGGCAAGTGGACTGGAATTGTCTCCAGAGTGGGAGATCACTCCACCATCGGATGAACCCTCTAAAGAAGCAGCACCGTATCATGCGGTGATTAGAAAAGCTGCGGAATTGTTGGATCTCCAATTACCAACAACAGAATTTGAATCTAATATTCTTACTGAGGTGTTGCATTCACCTACTGCGGTCTCGGAACCCTTGCTACCCTTTAACGAGGCTATTATGGAACCTGTGCTAGAGGTATGGCGCAAATCTTTTTCAGCTCCTGCAGTCTCCAGGGCAGTCACAAGGAGATATAGAGTGGCTACGGGGGATCCTGAATTTTTAACCTCGCACCCTTCGCCTAAAAGCTTGGTAGTTCAGGCGGCTTGTTCGGGACGATCAAAAGGGGCTTTTCCTCAGGTTCCAGGAGACAGGGAGGCCAAGAAGGTGGACCAATCGGCCAAAAAGGTCTTTTCATCAGCCAGTATGGCTCTTAAGTCGTCGAATGCAACGTGTTTGTTGGGGCGCTATATCCATGCGCTTATGGACTCGGCAAAGAAGTTGGCACCTAAGCTGTCAGAAGAGGATAGGGCCGGCTTCTATGAAGTACTGACTGATGCCCAGGCGGCTGCTCGCCAAGTTATCCAAAGTGGTCTGGACACAGCAGACTCAGTTGCCAGAGTCATGGGGTCTTCGGTCGCCACCAGGAGGGGTGCGTGGCTAAAGTCCTCTGAATTCTCCTTTGATGTGCAGTCAACTTTTTTAGACTTGCCTTTTGATTGGTCTGGTTTGTTCGGGAAGAAGGCGGATGCTGCTCTCGAACGATTCAAGGAGAGTAAGGCTACGGCTAGGTCGTTGGGCCTTCAATCCCAGCCGAGAGGAACTTTCAAAAGGTATAGAGGCTTTGGAAGGGCGACTTTTCGCTCTTACAGACCAGTCCAGCAGCAGCAGCAGCAACAACAACAGCAAGGCTCTTTGTCCAAGGGATACAGAGGAAGAGTTAGGGGTCGCTCACGTGGCCGTCAACTCTCCTCCTCCTCTTCCTCTTCCTCAGTCCCTCCCACCTCCGCAAAGCAGCCCTAGATTCGACATTGCGGATCATGCTGGTCCTGTGGGGGGCCAGCTTACCCATTTTCTACAAGATTGGGAATCTGTAACTACAGATCTCTGGGTTCTGGATCTTGTAGAGAATGGGTACGCCCTTCCCTTTCGGGAATTCCCTCCAAATTACCCTCCTTGCCAAGGGGCTTGCTCGGAGGACCACCGTCTTCTCCTGCGGGAGGAAGTCCTGAAGTTGTTTCAGAAAGGTGCGATAGAGGTGGTTCCGGAGCAGGAGAGGGGTCAGGGATGTTACTCCCGGTATTTTCTGATTCCGAAAAAGGACGGCAGGTTGCGTCCGATATTGGACCTCAGAATCCTGAACTTTTACCTGAAACAGGAGAAGTTCAAGATGCTCACCCTTGCGCAGGTTCTTCAGGCGCTGAATCAGGAGGACTGGATGGTGTCGCTCGACTTGCAGGATGCGTATTTCCACATCCCCATCCTGAAGTCGCACAGTAAGTACCTCCGGTTTACGGTAGGGTCGCAACATTATCAGTTTGCGGTCCTCCCGTTTGGTCTTACTTCGGCACCTCGAGTCTTCACAAAGGTGATGGCGGTGGTGGCAGCCCATCTCAGAAGGTCGGGGATTTCAGTTTTCCCTTATTTAGACGACTGGCTGATCAAGGCGGAGTCGTCAGAGAAGGTGCTGCGTCATCTGCAGGATACAACTCGGCTGTTGTACAAATTGGGTTTTTCGATCAACGTGCCCAAATCTCACCTGGTGCCCTCTCAGCGCAACCTGTTCATAGGTGCGGTACTGGACACTACTGTGTGTCGAGCATTCCCTCCTCCACAAAGGGTTCTCGACATACAGGAACTGATTCCTTTATTTTTCAACGGAGCGGTCGTTCCAGTTCTGAAGGTCCTTCGCCTGCTCGGTCTGTTCGTCTCCTGCATCCTGTTGGTCAACCATGCACGCTGGCACATGAGGGAGCTCCAGTGGTGCCTCCGCAAGCAGTGGTATCAGCACAAAGGAGATCTCAGGGAGTCTGTGAGGATCTCCAGAGAAGCTGCAGCGGAAATGTCTTGGTGGAGCGTGGAGGGCAATCTGTCCCAAGGGAAGCCCTTCCATTTACCTCCATCGGTGGCCACAGTGATAACGGATGCATCCACTTTAGGGAGGGGTGCTCATCTGGGGGATCTGGAGATCAAGGGTCTTTGGTCTCCGGAGGAAAGGTTGCTTCACATCAACCTTCTGGAATTGCGGGCGATTCGTTTGGCGGTCAAGGCCTTCCTCCCTTCCCTTCGCGGTCAGTCTGTTCAAGTCCTGACGGACAACACGACAGCGATGTGGTATGTCAACAAACAAGGAGGAGTGGGGTCTCTGTCTCTGCAGAGAGGCCCTGCGTCTATGGTCCTGGGCTCAGGGCCATCGGGTTTGTCTGATGGCAAATCATCTGGCCGGGGTGTTGAACGTGCGTGCAGACAGTTCTCCGCCGACCACGAGTGGAGACTTCATCCGGAGGTGGTTCGTCACGTCTTCCAGATGTGGGGAACTCCTCTGGTGGACCTGTTCGCCACTCATGAGAATGCTCACTGCCCGTCATTCTGCAGTCTCCAGTATCCGCTGCAGGGAGCGTTAGGGGATGCGTTTCAGTTAAGTTGGGGCTCACGAGTCCTTTACGCGTTTCCTCCCATACCCTTGATTCCTTGGGTTCTGAGGAAGATTCGCCAAGACCGGGCCCAAGTTATATTGGTCACCCCGGATTGGCCAAGAAGGGTGTGGTACACAGATCTTCTCCACCTCTCCTCGTGCCCTCCGCTCCGTCTCCCTCTGAGGGCAGATCTCCTCTCGCAGTCGGAGGGGCAGGTTCTACACCCCCACCTCCAGAGCTTACACCTTCATGCCTGGAGATTGAACGGGGCAACCTGAATTCTTTTTCTCTCCCGCCAGATGTGGTGGATGTTATTTTATCGGCCAGGCGACACTCCACCAAATCCATATATTCCTATAGATGGTCTAAATTTTTACTCTGGTGTGGGGAGAGGTCAATTGATCCTTTGAAGGCTCGTTTGTCTAACATTTTGCAGTTTGCCCTTTCTCTTGCTCAGCAAGGCTTTGCTGTGGTGACAGTAAAAGGATATGTATCGGCTTTGTCGGCATTCCTATGCCTGCCGGATCAGCCGTCACTGTTCAAGTCACCTATTGTTCTTCGTTTTATAAAGGGTCTTACAAATAAGTTTCCTCCTACTCCCTTTATTGTGCCCTAATGGGACTTAAATCTTGTATTAACCTATCTTATGGGTTCTCCCTTCGAGCCCTTACATAAGTGTCCCTTGAGGCTGTTGTCTTTCAAGACAGTATTCCTTATCGCAATTACCTCGGCAAGGAGGGTAAGTGAGCTTCAAGCTCTTAGTTCAAAGCCCCCATTCTTGACTGTGCATGCTGAACGAATGGTACTCCGGACCAGGGCTGCGTTTTTGCCTAAGGTGGTAACTCCTTTCCACCTAGGACAATCATTACCCTTCCTTCTTTTTATCCTCCCCCTCATCCTTCCAAGGAGGAGAGACTTCACCGTTTGGACCCTAAGAGGGCGGTGAGCTTTTACCTGGACAGGACAAAGGACATCAGGGTTGATGATCAGCTCTTCGTGGGCTTTGCTGGCTGCAGGAAAGGTCGAGCGGTGCACAAGCGCACCCTTTCCAGGTGGATTGTCTTGTGCATCAAGATTTGTTACTCATTGGCTGGTAAGGAGCCTCCAGAGGGTTTAAGAGCTCATTCCACTAGAGCAAAGTCTTCCACCTCTGCTTTGTCTAGAGGGGTTCCTGTGGAGGACATTTGTAGGGCGGCAACTTGGGCCTCCCTTCACACCTTCGCAAAACATTATTGTTTGGACACTGAGGTGAGGAGGGACGGACATTTTGCTCGTTCCGTCCTTCAGGACTTTCTGGTGTAGAAGGGTGGACACCCTCCTCCGGGAGTGGGGACTGCTGTGGAATCTATTCACAAGGTGAGGAATCCACTGGCAGATGTATCCATCAGAAGAACTAGTTACTTACCTTCGGTAACGCTTTTTCTGGTGGATACAGTATCTGCCTGTGGATTCCTCACTGACCCACCCGCCTCCCCGTTGTCCATTCTTCTATACCAGTGATTCTATATCAGTATTTCTATGCTGTATTTCTATTGATGGTTTCAAATTGGTTTATTGCTGTCAAGGAAGTGATGTTATTTCTATTCTCTACACTGTGTGTGTTAATATGCATATTGTGTACTGTGTATGCTGTTTATGTACATATTGCTGTCAGTCCGTCCGTGTGCCTCGAAGCCACGGAAAAAAGGGGCGGAACTGACGTCATCACGCCGATGAGGTCTTCTTATGGAGCCGGTGATGTCAGCGGAGTCGCGAGCGGAGCCGTGTCTCTGTGACGTCGTCTTCGACCACATCGGCGTGGACTGCTACAAAAGTTTCCGAACGTTGCTGGCGCAGGGGATATTCACAAGGTGAGGAATCCACAGGCAGATACTGTATCCACCAGTAAAAGCGTTACCGAAGGTAAGTAACTTGTTCTTTATGAGGCCATGTGCTGAGTATTTGAGCGGGCCGACCCTTCTGGTTTACCTCCAGGCTACACAAGGTTGGAAGCGACCCCATCACGTTCCGTGCTGATGGCTCCGGACGTGATGGGATCTTATTGGTCTTATTGGTCCAATCCGCGATCGGGGCCGGTTGTGCCAACGCAACCCTCCCCGGCATTGGTCCCGATGTCGATGCCCCCGGAGATGCTGGTGCTCACTGGCAGTGCCAGCTCAATTCTGATTTCCGACAACTCGGAGTCGGAATGGTGTCAACCGATGCGGATTCCAGTGCCACCGGAGCCCAGGGCCTCTAGGTCATTGCTTGACTGTTTTGCGGTTTCAGGTATGGTAGATGTAAGAAAGTGGGATCTGTTTTCATGGGTACCCCCACTGTTTGCCTGGTGTCAGTATGTTTTGACTGTTGTTTGCTGTGATCCGGCAAACCAGGACCCCAGCATCTGAGCTCTCTCTCCCAAAATGGCTTGTTAAGTACATTTGTACCTCTACAATTAGCTACTGGTGTACCCTTATAAGTCCCTAGTATATGGTACTAAGGTACCCAGGACATAAGTGCACCAGGTGTGTCCCATGGTGCACCCATGCATTGTGCCACCCATAGCAGTTCACTTAAACTCAGACTACAGGCCTGCCATTATAGCTTGTGTGAAGTGGTGCTTGCACCGCTCACAACAGATATTAGTTTACCTATATCTGAGGTCACCGCACTTAAAACCTACAAGTCACCCCTATGGAAGGTCCTTCAGTCCTAAGGGCAGGGTGCTTGGTTATATGTTTGAGGGTGCCCCTGCATGAGGTGGACACCCATCCAAACCCCGAGTTGATTCTCCAAGGTTTGTAAGTGCGGTCAGCCATATCTGAAAGAAACATGTAGTGATAAATTCCTTACCTTAGAATTACCCCTAGGCGTCAGACTGGATCCGGAAAGTTTTCGTCAGCAGTACCTCTGCGCGTCGGAAGGTTGCGTCGCGTGGCTCCGCGTCTGTCGTTGGCGTCATGGTCGCCGAAATGACGTTACGGAAGCTACTTAGACGCCACCCTCGTGCACTGACGTCAGTGCTTTCTTTTTCTGCGCCAGCAAGCGCAGATCCGGAGAGAGCGGTACCCCCTGTCATTTTTTGACTGAGTTTTGGAGGCCTTTTTGTCTCTGTTTTTCAAGTCGTTCGACTCCTGGTGCCGTAGCGATGCCCGACTTCAAGTCTTGCGGGCACTGTCATCGCATGATGTCGGTGACGGACCCACTCTGCGTGTGTCTATACTGCCTGGGGCGCGACCACGACCCCAAGTCATGCCCTGACTGCTGGGCCATAGCGCCAAAGACTTTGCGGGAGCGGTCCCGAAAGTTGCTTGAAGTCCGGCAGTCGGCTCTGTGCCGCTCAAGGTCCCGGTCCCGTGGGAGGTCGAGGGACTGGTCGCGGACCCATCACCATCGTTCGTCGTAATCGAAGTCTTCGCACTCGGGGTCAGGTAAGGAGAAGCATCACAAGAAGTCGAAGAAGCGTCATTGTTCTCCAACTTCCCCTCGCGTGACGCAGCTGAGGGTGTGGGTGGAGCCTTCCCCGCAGCTCCGGCAGAGCCTACGCAGTCGCCCTACCTGCCCTTCCCGGTTCCATCGGCGACTCCGGTCCAACTACAGGAATATTTTTGTCAGCCATGGCCCGCATCTTTGGGCCGTCGGGCCCCGCCGGTTCGCCTTGGGGCCCCGCGGGCCTGACTGGAGGTCCACGCCCTTTACTGTCAGCGGCTCCCGCATCGCTGTCGGCTCCGGCGCTGCAGGGCCCCCAGGGACACCGGTTAATCTTGTGACACCTCCACCGACGTTGACCCCACCGGCCCCACCTTGGACGTCGCCCGTGCCACTGGACGATGTTTTCCCCGGTTTCAGCCCGGATGTGGACACGGCCCGGAACGGCATCGCTCGACGCCGATGGGGCCTTTCTGCTCTATTTCCAGCCTCCTTATTTTCAGCCTGTACATTAGCCTTCGGAGGAAGGGTAGGACTGAGATGGGTCTGAGGACCCTCTCACAGCTCAATGTGAGTTTGACCCGGACTGGGCAGAGGAGCTGGAGGATGCCAGTGGTCTTGACACCGCTCCTGACCATGGCATGCTAACTCCTACCGTGGCTATGGAGGAGGGCGCAGGTTACGCAGTGGTGTTGCGTAGGGCGGCCGAGGCTCTCCACCTCCAACTCCCACAGTTGCTGTCAGGACTAACCTCCTGACAGAAGTGCTTCAGATGGCGACTATCTCTGCGGAGCCACTGCTGCCTTTTAATGATGCACCTTCTGACGTTCTTTTGGGGACCTGGTCCAGGCCCAACACAGGGCCTGTGGATTGGAACTTGGCCCGACGCCATCACCCGGCGACCCCCTTTTCCTCTCCCAACACCCCACCCCTGAGAGCTTGCTTGTCCAAGCCTCCACGTCCCAGAGTGCTTTCCCTACCGTTCCCCTCGGACAGGGAATCCAAGAGACTGGAAGAGTTTGGGAAGAAGATTTTTTCTTCCGCCACTTCAGGGCTGCGGTCTGTGAACACCGCATGCCTCTTGGGCCGTTATTCCCACTCTGTGTGGGATACGGTGGTGCAAGTGCTGCCTCAGTGTCCGGAGGAGGCGCAGACAGTGCTCTCTCAGGCTATTGCTGAGGGGAGAGATGCAGCGAAGTTCACAATTTGATGTGGCCTTGACACTGCCTACTCGCTGGGCAGGGCGATTTCTACAACAGTGGCGCTCCACCGCCACATCTGGCTGAGGACTATTGACTTTTCGGGGAATGTCCAGAACACCCTGATGGACATGCCCTTTGATAGCATTCGCCTTTTTGGCAACTAGACAGATAGCGCGTTGAAGCGCTGTAAGGACTCGCGGGCTACGGCCAAGTCCATAGGCCATTCCGCTACGCGCCCTCCTCTGTTTTTCACTCCTTTCATGGCCACGGAAGGGGCGCCCAAACACATTTGCTTCAGAGCCACAGGCTGGCGCAGCAAAAGTCTCGAAGGTGTTGGTACAATCACTGAGAAGCAGCGATAGGTCTTCTAGCGGACATACGCTACGACCTCAACACTTCCTTCTTGGTGTCACTTGATGTAGAGAGCTTGTATACTAGCCTCCCTCAAGAAGACACCCTCAAAGTATTAGAACAGGCTCTCAACAACACCGACTGGCATTATCGCACCCCTCCTTCCTTTGTACTCAAATGCGCAACACTAGCGCTCAAAGAGAACTACTTTGAATATGAAGGCAAGCTATATCTTCAGAAGTACGGCACTTCAATGGGCAGCGTTTTCGCCCCAAGCGTAGCGGGCCTGTATGTCTTCCATTTTGAGAGCAAACACCTCCTCAACATCAACTCAACACGGATCCCCCAAATCAAATTCTACAAGCGATACATTGATGATATCCTCCTAATTTGGGAGGGATCAGGAGAATCATTGGCCTCTTTCTGTGAATGGATCAACACGTGCGACCCTAATCTTAGGTTCACACACAGTTCAGACAGGCATCGGACCACCTTCCTAGACCTGGACATAAAAGCAGAATCAGGAGGCCTGGTGAGTAAGACTCACTTCAAACCCACAGCTCGTAATTCCCTACTACACTTTTCCAGTTTCCATCCCCGAGCCCTCCGTGAGAACCTTCCATATGGCCAATTTCTGCGCCTCCGCAGGAATTGCAGTGACACCAAGGACTACAAGGCACAGGCAACTGACCTTTGCCACAAGCTGCACCAACGTGGTTATCCACGCAAGATAACCAAGACAGCTAACAAGAGGGCCAGAAACCAAAATCGCGAGGGCCTACTGGAGAACTACATTAAGGCACCTATCAGTCCGCCACTCACATGTGTGACCACCTTCAACACAGTGACCAACAAAGTTGCTCAAATGATTAAAAAAAACTGGAGAATCTTGAATACAGGAAAACTCAACTGGGAACCTCCCCTCTTGGCCAACAAAAGAGCCCGCACCATCAAGGACACCATCGTATCCACCAGACCGATCTGCTTTCCCAAACCCACCAACACGGTCCTCAACGCATGGGGCCTCCCCAACGTCAAAGGGCATTTCCCATGCGGCAATTGCAGTGTCTGCCACATTACTGAGACGACCAAACAACTGAATCTTGAACCCGGCAAAACTTGGGAACTCCGCAAACATACGAATTGCAACTCGGAATATGTTGTGTACCGGATCACTTGCCCTTGCAACCTCACCTACATAGGCATGACCCCTCGCACAATAAAAATAAGGATCTGTGAACATCGCAGTACAATA
The DNA here is from genome assembly GCF_964204655.1 of Triturus cristatus. Lineage (NCBI taxonomy): Eukaryota > Metazoa > Chordata > Amphibia > Caudata > Salamandridae > Triturus > Triturus cristatus. The sequence goes on along the minus strand of NC_140591.1, from coordinate 63,779,341 downwards.
CGATGCAAGAAAAATACCACCAAAATGACTACCCATTTTCTAGAAAAAGGCCACACGACCAATGACATGAGATGGGTTGTTGTAGAGGCCCTGGACCACAACCTTCCTAATATCCAGAGTCGCCTTTTGGAACAAGAGCAACGTTGGATATATCGTCTGTCCAGCCATACCACCGGACTCAACGATAATATCCCATGGAATAGCCTCAGGCGAACCTAATGCCAGCACGTCATCGTGTAGCCTCCTATGCCAGCACTGTGTTCTCCCACTCTCTTGACAGACCCAGTAGCCCCCATACCTCCGTGAGGCTACCCCAACTGTCCACCTATTCATAGCCAAATGCCAGCACGACATCTGCACCCTTGCATGTTTCGGTCCACCTCACGCCTTTCTCACGTAAGGCTTATCTCTGGCACCGATTCTTTACACTTGGCATCCAGTGCCCACATGCCTGCCTGTTCAGCTATTACTGCTCGCGCTCTCACCTTTGCAGCGTCTCTGCTCCTCTGCGCATGCGCTCTGGAGTAGCGATCTCGACGCTTGCTCGCGCACCACGCATGCGCGCACAACTCGCAACCCAGGCTCACACATGCGCAGACCTCTTGGCTACACCAGCGCCTACTGGACACCCAGCACGTAAACCATGGCCCCTACCACTATTTATTCCCCCTCCGCCTTGGACACACCACCATCCGGGATCCGGGAGCCCTGAGTAGGTGGAATACGGGTGCTGCTACTTGACCAAGTAAGGTGACGCGCGCTGTTTTTCTGTCGGTCTACATCTGTCGATGATGTCCCGACCTTCATGCCTGATTTGTTCCTTCCTCCCCACAGAATTTGTGATTTAAGGAGCGCACTCCTCCCCTTTCCTGAGCAGCGACCAATACTCAGCCATAGTGTAATTCCTTTTTAATTCCTTCTGTTTGTCATCCCCTCCTCCCGTTACCTTAAGCGCGTCTCACAGGGGTACTTCCCCTTCGTGTACCCAGCACCTCACTTGTATTACACACTGTCACCTGGATAGCCTATGCTAGCCAGTGCGTACTGGGTATTTACGTCTAAGTCTGACCACTCGGTGGCCACACAGCACCACCCTTTAAGGTGCCCACAGCCTCCACCAGGCACCCCATGAAAATAGTTCACTACCCTTCCTGCCTGTCTTGTTGCCGGTCTTGCTGTTCACCAATTTAACGATAGAGTCCACAGGACACACAGCGTCCTCTCATTAGTTATTATTGATCAGTGTGAGACTATAGCAGCATGCCACACCAGTATAGTATGTGTGTGGCCATAGGCACAACCGACTGCAAGTGTTGGATACATCACAGCACGGAAGATTGCATTTTATAGTTGCGGCGATACTCAGCACAAAATGCCACTGCTTTATATGTCTTTGTGCTATGTTCTTTTCTCCCACAGGTTTTTTCGCTGCGGTGTCCGCCAATGTGCAGACACCTCTTCCACACACCTTAGCGAGTGTGTAGGTAACTAAACCATTTTATTTTTTCACTAATCACGTGGCACTCCTCACTTTGCCACTCACCTCACACACTGGTCCTGACGAAAGCCCCTGACACTACTAAGTGGGCTGAAACATGTAGACCTACCACACATACAACTATTAGAAACTAATCTTTCGTAGTTGCACCACATAGTTTAATTTTAATATATCCTGAGCCGCCAATAATAAATTTACCTCGGCAAGGACTCTGAGATATTTTTAAGCCTTCACGACATCACACTTCTGCACCACACCAGCTCCGCTGTAGCCAGGCGTCGCAGCACAACCGGGAGGCACTCGGCCACCCGGTTGGGGCCCCTATGATGAAGCATGACACCAACCAGGTTGGTGTGTGAGGGGCCTTTTAACTAACCTAGTGAAAACTGAATTAACTCCCCCCTTAACAACTATTATTACAATGTATTTAATGATTAAATTTAACTCTGCACACAAAGTGATATACTTTATTGATTTAACAATATTGGCATGGATAGTGATGTAATTTTAAATGTTCTTGTATTTAATTTGCATAAATTTGATTCTTTACTGTTTTGATGTATGTTGCTATATGGTTGTACTTGTACATACCGAATAAAGCATTTTGAATTGAAAATTGAACTAACCTAGTGGGTTCTCTATCGCTGCTTCTCAGTGATTGTACCAACACCTTCGGGTTCGTCCAGCTTTGATAAAACTGACCTATACCACAGGGGATACGGACATACCCCATGTCTCCCTAGCTCTCTCATTGATCTCTGCAGCAAAAGTCTCAGCACGGCTGTGGACGTGGGACCCGCAGAGGTGGGTCAGGGGGCCAGCGGGCAGGTCAGTCCACTTCCACCCGAGCCACCTTTGCCCCAAAACCTTCCTAGTCCGGTTTTTCAGGCCCATCAAATGCCAGTGGGTATCAGGATTTGCCATCACCTCCCCCACTGGCGCACCATTACTTCGGACCGGTGGGTTTTACAAATAGTACGAATGGGCTACTCCCTGCCCTGCGAGACTACCTCTCCAGCCATGCCACCCCAGTACCACCGCATGTCGGTAGATCACTTGGCACTTCTTCAACAGGAAGTCGCGGCCCTCTTGGCCAAGGGGGCCATCGAGCACGTTCCTGCGCCAGAAGTAGGACGTGGTTGGTATTCCCACTACTTTCTGGTGCCCAAGAAGGACAAGGGCCTGCGTCCTATCTTGGACCTCAGGGATGTCAATCAGTTCCTCCAGAAGGAGAAGTTCAAGATGCTAACTCTGGCTCAAGTCTTGTCTGCCCTGGATCTGGGAGACTGGATGGTAGCGTTGGACCTGCAGGACGCATATTTCCACATTACCGTCCTGCCAGCCCACAAGCGTTACCTGCGGTTCATCGTAGGTCACGAGCACTTTCAGTTTACCGTGCTCCCCTTTGGCCTTACAAGTGCCCCTCGGGTGTTCACGAAAGTGATGGCAGTGGTCGCAGCTCATCTGCACAGATCAGGTGTTCCAGTCTTCCCCTATCTCGACGAGTGGCTTTTGAAGGCGGGCTCACTCCAGACGGTCGTCTCCCACCTCCAGGCTACAGCCGACCTCCTGCATTTGCTGGGATTCTCCATCAATGTGCCGAAGTCGCACCTGATTCCCTCTGAGAAGCTCTTCTTAGTCGGAGCGGTTATGGCTACGACGCTGTTTCGGGCCTATCCTCCCGAACGGCAAGTCCAGGATATTCAGGCTATGATTCGGATCTTTCAGCCTCTATCCTGGGTTTCGGTCAGGATGACCCTGAGGCTGCTAGGCCTCATAGCCTCCTGCATCCTACTGGTCACTCATGCCAGATGGCATATGCGGGCTCTGCAGTGGGACCTGAAGTTCCAGTGGGCGCAGCATCAGAGGAACCTGTCCGATTACGTCCAGATCTCGGAGGGCACTGCACAGCAGCTGCAATGGTGTCTCATGAACCAGCATTGGGTCCATGGCAGATGCCTCTCCCTTCCCGAGCTGGAGCACTCAGTAGTGATGGACACATCCCTCTGGGGCTGTGGGGGCCAAATGGGGAGGCAGAGATCAGAGGCCTCTGGTCTCCGGCGGAGTCCAGGCTCCATGTCAACCTTCTGGAGCTTCGGACGATCTGACTTGCACAGAAGACATTCCTTCCCTCTGTCAAGGAGAAAGTAGTGCAGGTGTTCACAGACAACACCACCGCCATGTGGTACTGCAACAAACAGGGCGGGGTGGGGTCGTGGACCCTACGTCAGGAGGCTCTGCATCTCTGGACTTGGCTGGAACACCAGGGCATTTCCCTGGTGCTTCAACAACTGAAAGGGTTCACTGAACGCCAGGGGGGACGAACTCAGCCGCAGGTGCAAGATGGATCGCGAATGGCGTTTTCACTCGGACGTGGCGCAAGGTCTCTTTCTACAGTGGGGAGAGGCTTGGTTAGATCTATTCACCACCGAAGAGAACGCGCAATGTCAGCAATTCTGCGCGCTGGAATTTTCAAGGCGGCATTCGCTAGGTGGCGCTTTTCGTCTCGAGTGGAGTTCCACCTATACCACTTCTGTCCAGAATGCTGAAGAAGATCAGGCACGGCTGGGCCCAAGTCATTCTTGTGGCTCTGGACTGGGCTTGAAGAGTTTGGTATCCCAAGCTACTCAGTATGACAATCGATCCCCCGATCCGACTGCCTCTTCGGGAGGATCTTCTGTCGCAGCAGCAGGGGACCAGAACCTGTCCAATCTCCACCTCATTGCGTGGCGATTGAGCGGTGGCAGTTGATTCCGCTTGACTTCGCTCCTGAAGTCTGTGATGTTGTTCTGGCAGCCAGGCATCCCTCCACTAAGTCGGTATATGCCTGCAGGTGGAATACATTTGTGGCATGATGCACAGCAAAGGCTGTGGATCCCCTTTCTGCCCCTCTTTCAGAAGTTCCTCTGTTCCTTCTTTCATTGGCCCAGCAGGACTCTGCTCTGGGCACTATCAAGGGCTACCTTTCTGCTATTTTGGCCTTTCTCAGGCTTTCTGATCAGCCCTCTCTTTTCAAGTCCCCTATTGTAAATAGATTCCTCAAAGGCATTACTCATCTTTCCCCTCCTATTCCTTTCGTAATGCCACAGTGGGACTTGAACCTGGTTCTTACATATTTAATGTGCGCTCCCTTTGAGCCTCTTCACAACTGTCCTCTTCATCTGCTGACTTTGAAGACTGCTTTCCTGGTTGCCATCACCTCTGCCAGGAGAGTGAGTGAGCTCCAGGCTCTTTCTTGTGAACCTCCTTTTCTATCTTTCCATCCGGACAAGGTTTTGCTCAGAACACGTCCTTCCTTTCTGCCCAAGGTTGTCACTGCCTTTCACATAGGGCAGACCATCACTTTGCCAACCTTATTTCCGCCTCCGCATCCTTCCAGAGAGGAAGATAGGCACCACCGTCTGGACCCAAAACGTGCGCTTTCATTTTTCCTGAATCGCACACAACAGTTCCCAGGTGGATCACCTGCTCTTTGTTGGTTACGTTGGCGCCAAGATAGGTCGGACGGTACACAAGCGGACTATCTCCCGATGGGTCGTCTTGTGTATTAAAGCCTGTTATTCTCTGGCTAAAAAGGAGCCTCCGGTAGGGCTGCGCGCACATTCAACCAGGGAGACGGCTGCCACTACGGCATTAAGACATGGTGTCCCCTTACAAGACATCTGTCAGGCAGCTACGTGGGCCTCGCTGCACACTTTTACTAAGCACTATTGCCTGGACAGCCATGTCAGGAGAGACGGCTTCTTTGGCCATTCTGTACTCTGGGAATTTCTGGTGTGATCTTGGTTCGCAGACTCACCACCGGGGTTGGTATTGCTGGGGTATCTATTCTAAGGTAAGGAATGGATCACTATGTGTTTCTTTCAGATGAACAAGTTACTTACCTTTGGTAACGATATATCTGTAAGAAACATTAGTTAGTTATGGATTCCTTACCGTCCCACCCATCCTCCCCATTCTGCGAACTGATTTCTAGGGTGAAGGTCATCCCTTTCAGGGCCCTAGTTTCAATGAACCAGTGGTCAGTATCTTGCATGGCTCTGCGTTCCTGGTGCGGAAGGTCATGTACAGAACTGATATCAGGGCGCGAGGGTGGCGTCTCAGCAGCTGCCGCGACGTCATCCCGGCGACCACGACGCCAACGACGGACGCAGAGCCGCACGACGCCACCTTCGGACGCTCAGGGGAACTGCTGACGGAAACTTTCCGTATCTAATCTGACGCTTGGGGGTAAGTCTAAGGTAAGGAATCTATCACTAACTAATGTTTCGTACCGATATATCGTTACCGAAGGTAAGTAACTTGTTCTTTAAGCCATATAGTGGACATCAGTAATTACAAGATGTCTAACTATATAAAGGCTGTGATAGGCCTGGTCATGTTTGGTATCAAACATGTTGGAATCAAATACCAATACCGATTTCGTGTTGGAGGTATGATCCCATGTACTTGGGAGCCCCTTAGGGGAGCCCATGTACTCCCGGTTCCAGCCTTTCAGGGTCTGCCAGCAAGCTAGTGCTGTTGCCAAGCACTTCTGCCCTCCTGCTGCTGAGCTGAGCCTGAGCAGGGAAAGGTAGAACAGTGGGTTTCCTGTCACAGGGAGGTGTGACAACCTCCCAGAAAGAAATTAGTGTATTGGGTTGGGTTGGGGGCACTTTCCAGTGCCACCAGACTGCATTGAAGGGCACATTTTGTGCCCTTCTTGCATACTCTGGTTTGAGCTAGTTCAGGAACCCTTGGTTCCTGCTCTGGTGTGAAACTGGACAAAGGACAGGGGAGAATCCTCCCTTCTGTCTAGCCCCTCATCTGGGAGGGATCCCAGAGTCTTTACAATTTCTTGGGTATTTAAGGGCTCCCACATGAGTGGGTCATCATGGAACAAGACTCACCTCTGAAGCCAAGACACTCTTCGACCGTCTGGACACTTGGACTTGTTGGACTTCGCCTGGAACAGAGACTGCATCAAGGAAGACTCCTGCTGCTCTTGGTCTCGCTGTTCTGCAAGCCTTCTTCTTCATCTATGTCTGTGCTTCGAACAGTTTCTCCAGAAGACCTGTTGGCATAAGGACATCTCAGGAAATATCCCTTGCAGGAACCGAGACGAAGCTTCCTGGTCTGCTGCTCCTGCTGTCCTACGGCCTTCCTGGAGGCAAAGCAGCACAGGTGGTGGTTCTGTGGCTCTCCAGAGCCTGCCTTCCCTGCAATTTGGAGGACAGTATCCCTCGTCTGAGCCACTGGGACCAACCCCTTGTGCATTGAGTCAAATTACCATTGCCAAGACTTTTTGGCTCTGCACTTCAAGAAGTTCCAGCGCCTTGTCACTTGAAGATTAGCATTCTCACTGTAACCTCTGCACTGTGGTCCTCCATCTTTGGTGAGCTGCCTGAGGTCCTCTTCTGACTTCTGTGCCTTCTGCCTGGGGGTCCTTTCGAGAGTCTTGCCCTGCTCTGGTGAGCTCCCCTACTTACTCAGGGCCTGCTCTGACTCTCCTGCACTTGGTGAGTCCGTTGGACCTTGCGGACCCCAATTATTGAATCCTTTTTTCTTCCATGCCAGTTGCAGCTACCACGGCTTGTTGGTGCACCCGCAGGACACTGACCACCTAGACATCCGACATCGAAAAGCTTGTGTATAGCGCCTGGTCTTCTGCAGCATTGGCTGGTCTCCACAGCTGCAGCGACAATGTCCTCGTCAACTCTCCTGAGCTCCCTGCCAAGGGTGGACATTGTACTTTTGTGACTCCTGTTCACCTCCAAGTGGCATGGACTCTGCCCTCTCTGCTTGCAGGTTCACCTCTTAGAGAATCCACCCTCGGATTCCACCAAACTTCTTCACCAACTTCTTCAGAGGCCTTCCTTCCCAAGTCTTCCATTGTCATCTACTGGAGGTTCCTATGTCACTTCACCCCTATCCACCTGGCTTCCCTGTGCAGATAACCTGGTTCCTTAGGCATCCACGGGTGGAGTGGCTCTCCAACCTTCCATCCTCCAAAGGGTTCTCTCACGGTCCTTTGGAAGGGTCCTTTTTAAAAAAAAACATAATTGCAACTGCGACTTCTCCATTGACATCAGTTGGGCACTAGGCTGTGTTTCCACTTAACACACAGCCTCCATGGGGTTCCTGGGTACTTACCTTGTGTGGTTGCTGATTCACCCAGCTCCCCTGAGTCCTTTGGTCCAAGTCCCGTTCTTCCTTTGCAGTTCGCATTCCACTTGTTTAGTATATAGTTTGGTCTTCCTCTGGAGACTATTTTATATTTGTGCTACTTACCTGATTCCTTTGAAGTATGCTTAGGTGTATGGTATATCTCCTTGGCGGAGATATCAGCAAATGTGGTAATGATTGTGTTGTTTAATGAATAGCCTTATTTTTCATAAACACTGTACGGTTCTTTTTCATTTACACTCCTTCAAGATAAGCTTGAAGGCTGCTCTCCACAGCTATCACTTTGAGAGCCTACGGTTATCAAAGATCACTGAAATCACTATAAGGGTTGCTTGGATTAGTGCAAGGTGCATCACTCCTGTACGCATGCACCATAAACTAAGCCGGCCACCTACAGTAGAAGAGTATAGAACACTAGACAGGTGAGGCATTGGACTAGTATAAACCATGGTCAATGAACTCCGCTCCGCTAGCGGAGATTTGTTAAGTATTCATTTCATTGAAATCACAGAATTCATGCAAAAACTCCGACACATAGAGGAGTTAGCTACTGTAGCCACTACTCATTAATAAAACAACTTTACATGCTAAAAAGCATATACCCAATTCCCAAAAGTGAACTTTGAAAAAGATCAGGCAATGAGAGAGGTGATGATTTTGGGGTCCCCTCTAACCTAGGGGGAGGACCAAGCAGATGCCTTGAACACAAAGAGCATATCATGCTGGACGATTCAGTTGTGGTCCCATCATCCTAGGACCACCCCAAGCAAAGTTATGGGCAAAAATACAATGCCAACCAAAGGCCCAACAAAGCATTATGGGGTGAGATTCTAGAGTGCAGTGAATATTATAATATTAGCTCTCAGCTGAGCTGGGAGAGCCTGTCCCTTGAGCAATGTTTTGATATTGGATACTATAATATTAAAAATAATAAAAATGTTTTTTGATCATTTTCTGAATGTAGTTGGAGTTGGGCGTGAATGTTTTAACACAAGTGAGAGTCTTATTCTCTTGTTTATCTTTTACTTCCAACAGGACCTCTCTGTGGTTATTCCTGGCTCGTTTTTGTGCTCTGTTAATGGTTAGTGAAGGATAGTGACGATCCTTGAGATTGTGTGAGAGATCATAGAGTCCAATCCTAACTGGTCCACTACCTCCTTGTTCAGAGAAGAACAATGCTGGGTCTTCCGCCTTAAGAGTCACAGCCAAGGACTGAACGACGATATACCTTGGTCCGAACTAGTCACCTAGCTCCCGTGTCATCACCACTGGGTAGTTCCCCTCTCCTCCCATTGCCACGTCGCAACATCACTCAACCCACCTATCCAGCTGAGGCCCACACCACATTGGCACATCTCGCCACCATCTCTCAGGCCATACCGCTACTCACTACGGTAATAGTCCCTCTGAGGCGATTTACTTTCATAGTACGCTATTTACAGCCACACTCATTCACCTGAGATATACATCGCAGTGGCTTACTTCGCCACCATTCCTTATAGAATATTAAAACACGCCACCAGGGTCTCCAACCACCCCATCTGCATGGCTGTATTATCGCCCACAGTTCAATGTCTGACTGACATTCTCTATTGCAGCACAATCCTGTGACCCAGCTCTCCAACTCGGTGTCACCCATACTCTCCGACCATTCAGAGAATATGCATCATCTCTGTTCACTTGAAAGTATTTTTTTTTTTTTATAATACTGTGTCTGAATTTCTTCCTAAATATCGCGTCTTGCCTCTCTCTGAATTAATTTTGATTCACCATAGCGCATTCTGCGTCCATTACATGCCTTTATCCCCAATCCAACATGGCCACCACGTCTCCCCGCCATTCTCACTTCCTTCTAAGTGTCAGGCTCTCCGTAGGGACACGCCCCCCCGCTCGCAAAAACAACCGCCATTCTCCAGCATTTATACCAAAGCGACTACTACACCATTACTCCGGAGTCCCACATTCGGCTGGGCAGGAGAATAGGCTTGAGGGAGGGTGGACCTACGTGAGTATCATTTCGCTGCTTCTACACTAAGAGAACGCTGCTAAAGAAGGTATGTCAGTAACCTAACACTCGACCCACCATTGTTTTTATTCCACAGCGACTACCCCCACCGCCGGCTGGACTCACGAGGGGGCACTTTTCCTTCTCATTAGGGGTACATTTTTTGATTATGTTTAGTGTGTTTTACTGTTTTGTTTACGCTTCCTCGACTGCAGCACACTAGTGATACCGCATCGATCCTTGTAAACGAAAGCACCATAAACTAACCGATCCACATAATGGGTCTTCAAACGCTGCATCAGAATTCACCTTACGGGCAACTTTGAATACCATTACGTGCCGTTCAGGCGCGTCCCCTGGGTGGCCATCACGTTTGAGTACTAGAGCTCTCAGCTCCACCTGCACCATATATGAATGTGTATGCACGTGTGTCTAAGTGATTCAAGTTCACTACTGCATCTTGCTGTTACATGACTATTAGCATTTAGCATACCATACAGAAATGCACGCCACTGTCTGAAACATTGATGATGGGTCCCGCCACCTACCAATATGCATTCCAGGGCACTTGACCTTCTTTATTTTAGATACTACGTGAACCACAATAATTTTTTAAGTCTATATCTGTGTGTTCCCCTCCCCTCTTTTCTCCCTTTCTTCCCCACAGGTACTAGGCTGGGACATATTATCTTATGTAACCCAATGCGAAAAATGCATTACCAAACCTAATTAAGAGGTACTTCCTTACACCATTTATAATCTCTCACTTTCTTTTGTCCTGACGAAGCGCGAGGGGATCCATTAGGGACCCAACGACGGCGCAAAACATGTTGACCAGTGCACTTTTTAATCACACACGGGCACTAGGAGCAGCGGAGTAATACCCCGTCCTCTATGCTATCCATTAATAGAGGACTCCTTATGACCCCAGTTCGTTATTTTTAATCCTATCCCCGGACCTACGAATAAAGTTATCCTTACTTTTCCGGAGGGTAATTTTAAGACACCACACACACTACCATCACCCCTCCCTTTTCCTAGGCCCTCACACCCACATGCACAACTGCGGCATCCACACAAAAGATCTCCGATGAAGAGCCCTCTTGCGGGGCTCGTGAGGGACTGCAGCGCCACCCCCACGAGGAGCAACACCCGATGATGAAGAATGACACTCGCAAGGGTGTGTGAGGGCACTAGTATCCAAAAGGAGAGATTCCCCAGGGTAGGACACACAACACCCAGAGACTCCATCCTTTCTTTCTATCTCAGCGACCTAATCGGTCTCTGACCCTCCCATCTCCTTAAGGAAAAGTTACCACAGTGTGACAATGATATTTCTTGGGAGTATTGGTACTGGACCTAACTTATTCCTAACCCACTCCCAGTCCCCCCCTCGCTCTTGTTTTTGATTGATCAATATAGATTGCTAATGCCCACTAGGGGTTGAAAATGTTAGTATGGCATCCCCAGAGAATCTACTTTGCCAGTAACCAGGAGTCAGGTTAAATGTACTGAGATACTTGGCAGATCATCTGCCCTGGGAACTGGATGGGCATCAGCCCTAGTGACTGCATTCAGACGTCTATAGTCTACACAAAACCTCATCTATCTCTTACTGTCTTGGATGTGAGATTTTAGCACAAGCACTACAGGACTAGCCCAAGGGATATCCAAATGTTCAATGACCCCCCCCCCCCCCAACTCCAGCATCTTTGAACTGTCTGTCGATTTTAATCTTGACAGGCAGACTGTCACCTGTGTCCACTTCATGGGTACACCAGGTGGTTTGACTGGAAGTCAGAGAAAACAAGTTGGGAAACTGATTGAGGTATTGTCTACAGTCAGCTAGCTGCTGGTCAGTGAAGCTGCCTGCCAAGGCTACTCCCATCATCTGACCCATGAACGGGTCATGAGAGAGGAGATCAGGGAGAGGATGATTCTCTTCCTCCTCTCCCTCATCAGTGGCCATGAGCAAGCTCATGTCAGCCCTGTCCTCAAAAGGATTCAGGCGGTTCACATGAAGTTCCCTATGGGGACTTCTTGGAGTGCCTAGGTCAATCAGGTAGATGACCTCACCTTTTTCTCAAGGATAGTGTGGGGGCCACTCTAATTGTCCTGGAGAGCTGCTGGGGTTACAGGCTGCAACACCCACACTTTCTGTCCTGGCTGGTAAACAGTCACTACAGCCTTTTGTTCATGCAAGCCTTCTGAAGCTCCTGGCTGGTCTCAAGGTTTTTGCTGGTCTTCTTCATGTACTCAGCCATATGTGAACCCAGGCCAAGGACATAGTCTACAATGTCATGTTTAGGGGGCTTGAGAGGCTGCTCCCAGCCCTCCTTAACCAGACACAATTGACCCCTAACTGGATGTCCAAACAGAAGTTCAAATGGGCTGTAGCCCATCCCCTTCTGAAGAACCTCTCTACAGGAAAAGAGAAGGCAGGGTAGTAAAACATCCCATTTTTGCCTCAGATTTTGTGGGAGTACCATGATCACAACTTTTAGGGTCTGGTTGAACCATTCAACAAGCCCATTGCACTGTAGATGATAGGGTGTAGTAAACTTGTAGTTTATACCACACTCCTTCTACAAAGCAGTGATGTAACTAGGCATGAAGTTAGTACCTCTATCTGACAAGACCTCCTTAGGAAACCTAAGTCTGGAAAGCTTCCCTGGAGGGCCCTAGCTACCACAGGAGCTGTAGTGGTCCTAGGTGGAGTAGCCTCTGGCTACCTTGTGGCATAATCCACCACCACTAGTATTTGATATTGTCCAGATGCTGTTGGAGGGTTTAAGAGACCTGTAATGTTTATCCCTACCCTCTCAAAGGGAAATTCAACCACAGGAAGTAAAATTAAGGGGGCCTTTGTAGTGCCACATGACTTACCACTGGCTTGGCAGGTGACATAGGAGCGACAAAACTCCATGGCGTCTTCAGAGGTTCACTGACAAAATATTGATGTAAAAAATATAGTTGTACAAAATAGCAAATTTTATATACATGTGTATATATAACATAAAATAATAAATATTAAGGTGCCGATTCCGATCCGTAAAAAATATTCCCCGTACGAATCGTTTCCGGATTTTTTTCCGTACGAATCCTTCAAGTCCCGTATAAACTGGCAAGTACGATTCGTATGCTAAAAAAATCCATACCAATCGCACTGGGAAAATTCCCCGACACGTCCTCGGGTCGGAAAAAGTGTCCGACACGTCCCCGGACAGTTTTACGTACGAATCGGGAAACTGAAGTCCGAGCGCGCAAGTACGATCCGTCCCGTCCGTCCGAATGCACAACCGTATGGAAGAAACACCGTACGGAGTGAACTCCCATAGCAACCATGGAGACGTCCAAACATGTGCCCGCATACGCGCCGAACACCCCCCCAGCCCCCCCCCAGTACGTGCCATACCCCCAGCCCCCCCATGTACGCCCCGCACCCCCACCCCACCCCCGTAGGCACGGAGCGTACCCCCACCCCGTGTAGGTACGGTGCGTACCCCCACCCCCCGTATGTACGGTGCGTACCCCCAGCGCGTACATACGGGGGTGGGGGTACGCACCGTACATAACGGGGGTGGGGGTACGCACCGTACATACCGGGGGTGGGGGTACGCACCGTACATACGGAGGTGGGGGTACGGTGCGGACGTGTAGGGATGGGGGTACGGTGCGTACCGGGCCCCCTTTTCGCCATGCATCGTGGCGTACTTAGTTTTTCCGGCACTTTTTGGGTCCCGTAAAAATATTGCCGTGCGAAGTGCTGTGGGTACGAATCGTACTTGCTGGTCCGTAAAACGCTGCCTGACTCCGTGCGAATGTCGCGTACGCAGTGTCCCGGATCGGAATTGTGGGTATATTTTAGCCGGTCGGTGTTTTTTACGATTCGTACGGAAATGGTGTTTCTGTACGAATCATACTTGCGTGTTTGTAAGGTGGTTTTCCCGGGTACGAGTCGGACGGAGAAAACGCTCCGTCCGACGATTCGTACCCGGTTTTTCCAGGATCGGAACCGGCCCCTAAATATGTTAAATAATAAAAATATTTAAAAATTACGTATATTTAACATTAAATTTTAAAATTATATAAAAATGCTCAAATATATATATATATATATATATATATATGTACATAGATGTACGAATAACATAAAATCTAATAAAAAAATAACATTCTATTATAAATTAAAACATTAAACTACTTAAATTTCCCACTCCATTGAGTGCAACAGTAGGGAAAGTGTTGGATAGTGGAGGGGTAAACATTAGTATTCCCACTCCAGTGAGCACAACAGTAGAGAAAGTGTTGGATAGCGAAGGGGTAAAAAACTACTATTCCCACACCAGTAAGTGCAACACTAGAGAAAGTGTTGGATAGTGGAGGGGTAAACATTAGTATTCCCACTCCAGTGAGTGCAACAGTAGGGAAAGTGTTGGATAGCGATGGGGTAGAAATTACTATTCCCACTCCATTGAGTGTAACAGTAGGGAAAGTTTTGGATTGCAGAGGAGTAACAATTACTATTCCTACTCCAGTGAGTACAACAGTAGGGAAAGTGTTTGATAGCGGAGGGGTAAAAATTACTATTCCCACTCCAATCAGTGCAACAGTAGGAAAAGTGTTGGATAGCAGAAGTGTAAAAATTTCTATTCCCACTGCAGTGAATACAACAGTAGGGAAAGTGTTGGATAGCGGAGGGGTAAAAATTACTATTCCCACTCCAATGAGTGCAACAGTATGGAAAGTGTTAGATAGAGAAGGGGTAAAAAATTACTATTCCAACACCAGTAAGTGCAACAGTAGAGAAAGTGCTGGATAGCAGAGGGGTAAAAATTACTATACCCACTACAGTGAGTGCAACAGTAAGGAAAGTTTTGGATTGCAGAGGAGTACAATTAATATTCTCCCTCCAGTCAGCTCAAAATTAAAAATGAAACAACATTTTACCCAAAAAAAATTGAAAAAATAAATAAATTAAAAATATATAAATGTTAAAAATAAAAATATATTTAATATTAATATATTTTTAAAAACACATTATATATATACACATATGACAAATACCTATAATTATTATATTAAATAAAATAAAAAGTAATTTCCAAACAAATAAATATTTTTGATTAGAAATTATTTAGAAACAAAAACATTAATTACATAACTTTACTTTTTGTATTGTCTACCCTATAACACCACACAATTCACAACCCACATCTAAATTTAAAAAAAGGTACTCCATTAATTACCATAATTACTTACCAATTAAAGGAATATGATTAATTAAAAAATGAATTAAAACTCATAAAAATTATTTAACTTCCCACACTTTACCCCTATAATCCCCACAACCCACAGCTAAAATTAAACTGTAAAAAAATTAATTACACAATTAAAACCTATTTTCAATTATAACACTAATAATGTTTAACAGCTAATTATAAAGTAAGTAAAATTAATGTACTCCCCACACCGTACCCCCACAAAAATAAAACCCACACACAAAAAAAAAATAAACAAATACCCTAATTAAAAATAAAATTAATAATAATCAAATAATTTTTAATTAAACAAAATACTTCCCACCCTTTACCCCAATAAAGTCCACAAGTAAAATTATTTACACAAATTCCATATTTAATTTTCAATTAATTAATTATTAATTAACAACAAATTAGTAATTAATTAAACATAAATACCTTCCTACCCTTTACCCCAATAAAGTCCACAAGTAAAATTATTTACACAAATTCCATATTTAATTTTCAATTAATTAATTATTAATTAACAACGAATTAGTAATTAATTAAACATAAATACCTTCCTACCCTTTACTCCTATAAACCCCACAACCCGCACCTAAAATGGACACAATTTCCCAAATTAATATTCAGTTAATTAGTGGATATAAATTAACAACGAATTATTAATTAAACATAACTTACTTCCCACCCTTTACCCCTATAAACCTCACAACTCCCACCTAAAATTAATTACACAATTTTCATAATTTGTAATTAATATTAAGAACAAATTATTAATTAATCAAAATAAATTACTTCCTTCCCTTTACCCCATAAACCCCACAACCCACACATAAAACAAATCACAGAATTACCACAATTAATTATCAATTAGTTAATATAAAATAACAATTATTAATTAAACATAAATTACATCCAACCCTTTGCCCCTATAAACCCCACATCCCGCACCTAAAATTACACAATTTTCATAATTAATTTTCATTTAATTATTGTAAATTAATTAATTAATAATTGATCAAAAAAATTACACAATTACCATTTAATTAAGATTAATTAACAACCAATTAATAATTAATTACAAATAAATTACTTCTCACAATTAACACTATAAAATCTAAATATAAAAAATAAAAAATAATCATTAATTTATTATAATTAAATTACTTCCCACCCTATTCCCCGATAAACCCACAACCTGCTACTGAACAAAAAAAAAAGAAAAAAAAAAAAATCAATATTTGTGTACGTCGGCATTTCCAACTCAATATTCTGTCTCAACACTGTCTTCAGACGTGTTGCCAGTGAAAGTGAGGGACAAGCCTGTCCCAAATCTAGCTTTGCCCATATGTCCTGTACGAGGAATGTCATGTGCTAGGGACAATAGAAAACACCTGAATTTCTGATGTCTGACCAACCTCCTGGTGGCACCAGGTTTGGGGTCTCTACACTAGAAAATAGGAGCCAGTCTTCCCAATATATCACTTGGGACTTACTGGCATTCCCTGCCTCGTCAGCAGCAGCTTGCAGTCTGAACTGTTCAAGAGAGGGGCAGGTTTTCTGCTCCAGGCTGTAATTTGCACCGGAAAGACCCTCTGCCCCAAAGAACTCTGCCGTGTCAGGCACAGGTTCCTTTGGGACAGTTCCTTCACAGGGGCTGAGGTCATCTCCCTCAGTAGACTGATCCTCACTTGGGAGTCTAGGAGGAGGATACATCTTTCACATTCCTGCTCCTCTATTGGGAACTATCTAGACCATTTTTTTTAGATCTATGGCTCCCTCTGTGCCTAATCTCTTGGCTTGAGTTTTAGTGGCTGCAAAGGCACTGGCTGAGATACCCGTGATCTCTGCATGTCCTGAACTCCACTTTAGACCAGGCTGAAGTCTCTAAATCATTGCTCAACAGACAGTCCATATCGCGTCCGAAGAGAATGTGCAATGTCATCAGTACTGCGCGCTGGAATTTCCAAGGTGGTTGTGGCTCGGCAACACATTTCGGCGCGAGTGGAGCTCAGGCCTGTTGTACGCCTTTCTGCCCATATCACTTCTGCCCAGGGTTCTGAAGAAGATAAGGAGTGACTGGGCCCAAGTCATTCTTGTGGTGCCGGACTGGGCAAGGAGAGTCTGGTATCCAGAGCTTCTGAGCATGAGTGTCGATCCTCCGATCAGGCTGCCCCTTCGGATCTTCTGTCGCAGTAGCAGGGGAGGGTTCTCCATCCGAACCTGTCAACTCTGCGCCTCCATGTGTGGAGATTGAGTGGCGGCAGTTAATGGCTTTTGACCTTCCTCCCTCGAAGTCTGTAATGTTAATCTGGCGGCCAGGCGGCCCTCCACTAAGTCGATATACACCTGCCGTTGGCATAAATTTGTATTATACTGTACAGTAGGGTCTATTGACCCTCTTTCTGCTCCTCTTTCTACTGTTGTTTTATTCATTCTGACCCTTGCCCAGCAGGGCTCTGCCTTGGGTACACTTAAGGGTTACACTGTCTGCTTTGTTGCGGCTGCCAGACCAACCCTCTCACTTTAAATCCCCTTTTGTAAATAGATTTCTAAAATGGCTGGTTCACTTGTTTCCACCCACGCCGTTTATTATGCCACAAATAGACCTTTATTTGGTCCCACATATTTGATGTGCGCTCCTTTTGAGCCTTTTCACATTTGTCCCCTCCGGCTGTTGACCATTAAAACAAAAAGAACAGTTGATAGACAGAATGCAGAACAATGTCATACATTCACCCCAGTACAGAGATCTGGGCCTAAATCCATCGTTGTTTTACTCACCATGCCATTCTAGTTTGAACCCAGCCATCTGCAAATCAGTCTTGACCCTATTCCTCATGGGAACAGTCCAGCCCGAACTGCCAAGCCAGGTCCTCTCTGGACTGGAAAGAAGCATCCTAGGACCGGTTTCGGGGTTTCATCCCTCTTCAGCCAGGATAACTTGATTCCAGTGGCATGGAGAACACGGGACCCATGTCTGGGCATACCCGTCCCACTCGGGGTGACGAATGCAAAAACAACAGTTGATGGACAGAATGCAGAACAATGTCATACATTCACCCCAGTACAGAGACCTGGGCCTAAATCCATCGTTTACTTTGCTCACCATGCCATTCCAGTTTGAACCCAGCCAAATGCAAATCAGTTTTGTTCCTGTGCCTCATGGGAACAGTCCAGCCTGAACTGCCAAGCCATGTCCTCCCTGGACTGGAAACAAGTATCCTAGGATCGGTTTCGGGGTTTCACCCCTCATGGATTTAAACCAGATCTCTTGACTAGGGGTGAATGTATGATTTATTCAGCATTCCGTCCATCATTTGTTTGCGTAGACCATTAAAACAGCCTTAGTGGCGATTACATCGGCCCAGAGAATGAGTGAGTTACCGGCGTTATCCAGCTCGCCTCCTTATTTTATGTCCTTTCAGGACAAGGTGGTGCTTCACAACAGGGCATCTTTTTTACCAAAGGTTGTGACCCCATTCCATCTGGGTCAGTCCAATACTTTGCCCGCATCCCTCTAAGGAAGAGGAGCGTCTCTATCGACTGGACCCAAAAAGAGCGTGGTCGTTCTACCTTGACTGCACAAGAGAGTTTCGGGTGGATGACCAACTCTTTGTGGGGTATGTGGGAGCAAAGAAGGGAAAGGCAGTGCAGAAAAGAACCATCTCTCCCTGGGTTGTTCTCGGTCTTAAAATCTGTTATGCCTTGGTGAAGAAGCAGCCCCCTGAGGGATTAAGGGCCCATTTCACCAGGGGAAAAGCTGCGACTACAGCCTTGGTACAGGGTGTCCCAGTTCAAGACATCTGTCAGGCAGCTACGTGTGCATCATTGCACATGTTCGCAAAACATTATTGCCTTGATGGTCAAGTGTGCAGGGACGGGCACTTTGCCCGCTCAGTCCTTCAAGACTTTTTAGTCTAGTCCATGAGTCCACAACCCACCACCTGAATGGTATGGCTTGGGTATCTGATTCAAAGGTAAGGAATCTGCAGCTAGAAGTCTCTATCAGATGAACAAGTTATTTACCTTCGTTAACGCTGTATCTGGTAGAGACTTTAGCTAGCTGCAGATTCCTTACAGCCGCCCCACTTTGCTGACTGATGTAGTAGATCTACGGTTACTCCCCTTTCAGGGTCCTAGTTTTGCACACGTTTATGCAAGTAATTTCCTGGCTCTGCGCTTCTGGTGTGGAAAAACAAAAAGTACTGACGTCCGCCTGGGTTGCGCCTATGTAGGCCCCGCAACGTCATAACCGAAGCTACAGACATCATCGACGACACACGAAGCCGAATGGAGCCACCCGACGTCGCGCACAAGGGGTATTGCTCAGCAAAAGTTTCCGGATCCAACCTGACACCAGGTAAATTCAAAGGTAAGGCATCTGCAGCTAGATAGAGTCTCTACCATATAATGTGTTACCAAAGGTAAGTAACTTGTTCATTAGGACTGTTAGATGTATAGGACTAAGTGCTAGGTCAAGTCATAATGGGTTGGTGGGGGATCTTGGGGTAAGTTTCAATAGACCCTTAATACACTTATTTTCGATCTTAGTTAGGGACGTAGAGGTAGCATAACTCCGTATCTCTGCTCCATATATCGCCGCTGGTACCACTGCGCTCTATATACCGTTAGAACGGGAGACGTCGCACCTCCCGATGCAGCCCTGCATTTTCTTGCTATTGCAGAGGCTTTCTGTTGGAGTATGGCTTTGCTTTTTTGCAGCTGCGGACCCCATGTTTGACTATCGCTTAGCCTCACCCCAAGATAATTGAAATGGTACACTTTTTCTAGAGGAAGTCCTTCGATAAACATATTGCCTCTATATTTTTTATGTGGATTTATAGTCATTACCTTGGATTTGGAAGGGTTTAATTGGAGTCCTCTTTCCTTGCATTTAATTCTGTTTGCCGACCCAAAGGCATGCGAGAAATCAACAGGGTATCATCTGCGAACATCAGAATATGGGTGGGCACACCAGCTAATTTAGGGGCATCATTCGTGCATTCCTTCAGCTTTCTCGCTGCGCCATTAATATAGAAGCTTAAAAGTGTTGGAGCGAGAACGCACCCTTGTCTGACTCCTTGGTTAATCTTTATCCTGCCTGTCAGATCACCCGCATTGTTCCATCTAACCCTTGCGTAGGTGGCAGCGTGAAGCTCTAACAGTATTCTTAGTAGCTGTGTGGGAATACCAAATCCTGCCAATACTTCCCACAGGATTTTTCATGGGACCAGGTTGAATGCCGCTCTCAAATCGATGAAAGCGACATATAGATGGTCACGCTTCAAGGTGACATATTTCCAGGTTATCACCTTGCAGCGGAGGACCTGGTCCAATGTGCTGACCTTTGTTCTAAACCCTGCTTGCACATCAAAGATGTTGTTCTGCCTGAAAAGAATGGGGCTTAGAGAGACGGATGAATGTTGGCGATGTGGGTCTGCCTCAGCTTCTTTTCTGCATATAGCATGGTCCTGCCCGAAATTAGAAAGCTATTGGTCTCAGGTTTTTGTATTGGTGACCCAGATTGTGGGCCGCTCGGACGTCCCTTCCCCTTTGCTTGGGCTGCTAGGATATGTCAGAGACACTCCGCCACCATCGCGTAAGCTGCATGCATTGCTTCTATTGTTTGCTAAGCGACGGGTGGCGATCCACTGGGGTAGACGGGGGTGCCCACAGTGAAGGGCTGGCTGGCGGATGTAACGTATGGGTACACGCAGCTAACCACGTTCTGGGAGTTGCTGCCGGCTGCATCTAGGCCCCGAGACATCTGGGATCCGTTTGTGAGTTGGGCTCGGGAACATCAGAGCGGGGAGTCAGAAGGTGATATTTTGAGTGAATGATCCCTAGGAGGCGGGTGGCGGTGGGGGGGGGGGAACGTCACACTCTTTTCTTCTCCCGCCACAGACGCAATACCTGTAACACTGGCATGGCCTTGATTGCCACCCATGTCTCCCTCCACGTCTGGTCTTTCTGTGTACTGGGGCCGAGCGTTGTAGCCCCCTGAACTCCTGTATCCAGTCTACTGGCTTGTAATTCCAATTATGATATTGACATGCTGACTATTGCAATCTGTTCCTTTCTGTATGGCACCTAATAGCATATTGTATGTAACGCACTAATCATGCTCACTGGCAGGTTTGTTGGTTGTTTTTCTATATTGCAAAAATGCTCAATAAAAAAACAAAAAAAAAAAACAAAAAAGGGATGTTCTGTTCAACCACTTCATTTAATTTAACCCCTTCGCTGCGGCGGTAATTCCGCCGCAGCGCTGGGGGGTGTGGGGGAGGCAGCGCGGTGGCGCTGTGCTCATGACGGAGCCACTCCGTCATGAGCCACGGTTGAGCTGTGCTCATGACGGAGTGGTTCCATCATGACTCCGCCCAGTTGCATTGTCCCCCCGCACAGGCGGGGAAACAGCGCCGCGTGGGCGGAGCGGCGGCCAACGGTCGCGGCATGACGGAACCACTCCGTCATGAGCACACGGCAACCGTGGCTCATGACGGAGTGGTTCCGTCATGAGCGGGGAAGGGGTTAAAAAGAATATGAATGCAGAATATGTTTTGTGTAGTATCTAGCAGGCTTATGGGTCTATAGTTGGAGGGGTTTGTGCTCTCACCTTTTTTGAAAATAGGTATTATGACAGCACCATGCCATGTTGGTGGCATTGAATTCTATTTTAGTATACCATTAGATTGGGCATTCAAATATGGACACCAGATGTCGGGTTGGGAAAGAAAAAGGTCACCAGGAACACCACCCATTCCTGGTACCTTGCCTTTGTGGTTAGTTTCACAGCTTGCTAAGTTTCTAATAGACTAAAGTTAAGCTGAGCTTCGCCTAGAGCAGGATTATCCTTCTCATGTTGCTTCGGGGCATGGCTATAAACCCCATCCAAGGGAGAGGTTAAGTGGAAACCGACAGAGATCGCTTTTAGCATGAGCTGAAGCCATTTTGGTTATGGCAGCCATTTTAGTTAGCCATGTGCTAGCTATGTGCTCCTCCCGTCTTCACTGTTGCCTGCTTTGCTATCCTGCCTGAGTCATCAACTCTAGTTAACTCCTTCAGTACTGGGCCAGAGCACTGCGCATGCTCAGAAAGGCCTGTAGCTGCTAGAATGCACCCGTTTGAAGTATACCTATCAGGCTATTCCAACTGATGTAAGCAGTTTAGTCTCCCCTCCAACTCTGCTGACTAAGTGATTTCTGTATGTCCATATATGTAAAATAGCTATTCTTGTGTATACTTGTACCGTCTCTTTCTGAGTCTCAATGCTTACACTGCAACAAACAGTGTATATAAGCACCCTGGTTTCTGTATTCCTTGTACTACCTCATACATTGTCTGAGGGTTCTGTATAGATGTAGTTTCACTCATGAGTGATAATAAACTGTTGTTTTGCTATTACAGCTTCAATGCCAATCTCTATTTTGTTGGTCTGGGGACTAAAGGACAAAGAAGGGCGAACCCTTGCACTGGTGGGCCCCTGAAAAGGCTCCATCCACAGTTGTTACATTACTTTGTGGATATGTGCCTGTGGGAGGGCAGGTCGGATAATCAGACGAGGAGGCTGTATATAGTGGGATACTCGGCGGGTTTTATTTGAAATAACAGGATTTGGGCCACTCGAAGATTTTATAGGGCTGTTAACTGTCCCCTCGGGCTCTTCTGTGTTTCCTGGTCCTCCTGCTGATGGTTCTTCCCTTCGGGCTACTCCTAGTTCGTCTTCGGACGTCTCGTCCCCTGGTTGTTCTCCTGGACCAACGGTTGTCCCACGGAGGCTCATAGGAGAGAGGAAAATAAGGAACCTTCAGATACTCATAATAGACATGCCACGGTTTTTAGACCACCGTCATCGCACCACCGTGTTTGAAGGTGAATTCCACTAAACGTCAGGGGGGGGAAAAGGAAAAGGGATCACGGGTGAGGTATAGGAAGGGGAATAGGGGTTGGAGGGTCGGTTGGGTGTGCTAGCGTGACTGGAAGTGCCCGCTACTCCTCTGGAGTCCCCGTTCTTCCTCCTCCCTACGAACACTGCTTCCCAATTCAACTTTAAAGGGTGAATAGCAGGTGAGTGCAGACCTACTTAAACAATTCAGTGTCGGCATACAGTCCCTCCCTTCATACCATGTCCCTCCCGCCACCCGCTCTCCGTTCACCCTCGCTCGGAGTTACTCACAGGCTCCGCCGCAACTCTCCTGAGTTGCGGCCGCTCTCCAGCCTCCTCCGGTGGGGACCACCACTCCTCGTACCACTTCTCGTCCTCTTCGGGATATTCGTTGCCTTCGGTCTTCGTCCCGAATCGTTCTCCGTCCTCGCTTCCTACGTCTTCTTCTCTTCCGCTTCTCGATTCCTTCAGTCCTCCGTCCACTCTCTCCTCGATCTGGCGTCTCTCGTCCCTTTTCACTTCCGGGTCCTCAGTGCTTCCGGGGTTAGTCCCTCCCCTTACCACGCCCTCAACGTCAACGATCAGTTCCTGCAAGTGTAGAGGACAAGGGGGGGGAGGTTATCCTTTTCGTCGCCGTTGCGAAGGACCTTTGGGGTCGGTTGGCGATTCTCTCCCGGCTCCCCCGGACCTGGGTATATAGCGGCCCCCAGAAGGTGAGTGGCGTTGGGGACCCGGTCCCTTCTCACATCCCCTTTCCCTTGCTGTCCTTCCCATAGGGGGGTTTGCTTGAGGAAATCGTGATAGAAAGTCTACGTTTGCTTGCTCGCTTCCTTTACGGTGTTTAGTGTGAAATCGATAAGGTTGGAGGGATAAAAACCAACGTAGTACTCTGTCATTGTTTCCCTTGTTACGTGCTAACCATTCTAACGGTGCGTGATCTGTATACAAGGTAAATTCCCTTCCTTCCAAATAATACTTCAAGGCGTCAATGGCCCATTTGATGGCCAGGGCTTCTTTTTCGATGACCGCGTAGTTCTGTTCCCTGGGGTACAATTTTCTACGAATATATAGTATGGGTTTCTCCTCCCCTTGGTGTGTTATTTGAGACAGGACGGTCCCCAGCCCTTGATCGGAGGAGTCCATTTGCAGAATAAAGGGCAAGCTGTAATTGGGGCTGGCCAACACGGTGTCTGATGTTAGGGTGTATTTCAAGGTGTTAAAGGCATGTACTACCGCGGGGCTGGGATTCCCTAACATAGCTTTGGTTTTTACTGATTTGTGTAACAGATCTGTTAGGGGGGCAGCTATCTGGGAAAACCGAGGTATGAACCTCCTATAATACCCCAGGAGCCCCAGGAAGGCCCGGAGTTCTCGAGCAGTACGAGGGAATGAGATATGTGCAATGGCCGATAACTTATTGTTTTGTGGCCGAATGACTCCTTCTCCTAACAGGTATCCCAAGTACCTTACTGTTTGGGCTGCTAAGTGGCTTTTAGCCGGGTTGATTTTGAGACCATAACTGCCCAATGCTTGGATCACATCATAGAGGTGAGTTAGATGCTGTTCCCAGGTCTCGCTATAGAGGACGATATCATCTATATACGCCCCGGCATACCTTTCATGTGGTTGTAGTATACGGTTCATAGCCCTCTGAAAGGTGGCCGGTGCTCCGTGTAGCCCGAAGGGGAGTACTACAAAGTGGAACAACCCATCGGGAGTGGAAAAGGCCGTCTTTTCTCGGTCTTGGGGCCTAAGGGGTATTTGCCAGTACCCTTTACACAAATCCAGGGTGCTAATATATTTAGCCTTACCGATCCGCTCTATCATCTCATCCACACGGGGCAAGGGGTAAGTGTCGAACTCCGAGATTTTATTGACCTCCCTAAAATCAATACAAAAACGTACCGAACCGTCTGGTTTCGGTACAAGAACTATTGGAGAGCTCCATTCACTTGTGGAGGGTTCTATTATACCCATCTGTAACATCTGCTGTACCTCTTCTCGTATGATGTTTCTATGGGCCTCCGGTATCCGGTAAGGACAAAGGCGTACCGTTTTTCCTGCACTTGTTTTTATCGAGTGTTCCACCAAGGTGGTTCTTCCTGGGGTTAAGGAGAAGATGTCCTGTAGGGGCAAGAGAGTGGTCACTAACTCTGCCTTCAAGTTGGAGGGTAACTCCGTATCAATGCATTGTACCTATAAAGGGGTGTCTTTCACGGTCCCTACCAAAGAGGGGAGAGGCCCTTCCCATCGTTTCAAGAGGTTCACATGATATACCTGGGTGGTTCCACGTTTTTTATCTAATTCGAGCTTGTACGCAACGGGAGTCACCCTTTCTAACACTATATAGGGACCCTGAAATTGCCTTAACAGTTTATGGTCGGAGGAGGCCATCATAAGTAGTACGGCATCTCCCACTGAAAAGGTTCTACTCTCTGTTTTTTTGTCATACTGTACTTTTTGGGCTTCCTGTGCTTTTTCCATATTATTCCTCACTATCGTTCTTATTTGTCCCAGATGGGTCCGAAGCTGCTCTACATATTCAACTAGTGGTTTGGAGTGGTCTGGTTCCGCTTCCCAGGTCTCCCGCATCATGTCCATTAAGGACCTAGGTTGATGTCCATACAGAAGCTCAAATGGGGAGTATCCGGTGCTCTTCTGGACTTTGCACCGGATCGCATATAGGGCTAATGGTAACATATCCTCCCATCTTTTCGTTTCTAGATCCAGGAGTTTTTTTAGTGTGGTCTTGAGGGTGGCATTGTACCGCTCTACCAGACCATCGGTCTGGGGGTGATATGCCGCTGTTCTTATTTGTTTTATCCCTAGTTGGGCACATACTGGTCTCATTAATTTGGACACAAACGGGGTTCCCTGGTCTGTTAATATTTCCTTCGGGAAACCCACCCCGGAAAATATTGCTATCATGGCTTTAGCTATGCTGGTGGCATCGGGATGTTTTAAGGCAACGGCTTCCGGGAACCTAGTAGCATAGTCTACTAGAACCAGCACATAGCGACATCCGCTACGGGAAGGTAGTAAAGGACCGATAATATCCATTCCTATTCTACAAAACGGTTCATCAATTATTGGGAGGGGTTGTAACGGGGCTTTTGGTGGTCTATACCAGCTGTTCTTTTGGCATATAGGACACTCACGACAATAGGTTCACTTGTTTATAGATGCCCGGCCAATAAAACTGCTCTAATATTAGTTGTTCTGTTTTCTCTTCCCCGAAATGTCCACCCAGTAAATGACTATGGGCTAAGTAAAGCACTATGTCCCTGAAAGGGGAGGGAACTAGCAACTGTGGGTTGTCCACAGGTTTGGCCTTTCTGTATAATAGGCCGTTCTTGACAAAGAATTGAGGTCCTACGTGTATTGGGTCTACCTGGTCTTTGGCTTGGTTCCACGCTTCTTGTAGAACGGGGTCCTCTCTCTGGGCAGCTCGAAAGTCTTGGTTTGTTTCCCATGGACTCTTCTGTCCATATTGGAAAGCGGAAACCGGATGACCCTTTTCTTTCCTTTTTTGATTCTTGGATTTTCTAACCTTAGAGGGTGGCCACTCGGGATTCTCGTCCTGAGAGAAGGGAGCAACATTCCACCAATCCTTCTCATCAGGAGCTGACTTCGTGAGTAAGTCAGATAGGTGTGTATAGTCATTCCCCAGTATGAGTTGCTCCGGGAGACGGGGAATTAGACCAACTTTTAGTTCTGAGCCAGGATCCGTGGCGTGTTGTATGTGAACATGAGTGGTGGGGTAAGCTTTAGTATCCCCATGTACACACTGTATGTGTACCGTTCCATCAGGAACCCCACATGCAGGACCTAGATCCTGGGGTCGAACGACACTCTGTCGGCAGCCTGTGTCGGCTAACGCTGTCATGGGTTGTCCGTTTATATAGACCCCGCAGCGGTACGGAGGGGGTTGTTGGGTCGAGGTAAGACAACTGAAGTTTCAAGCAACTCCGATCTCCATGGGTTCCTCCTTCTGAGGACAAAACCGGGCTATGTGTCCTAAACCCCCACAGTTGAAACATTGGGGTCCGGGTGTGGGAGGTCTGAACACCGGAGGGCCCTGAGGTCTGAAGGGGGGTGGGGGGGGGGGGGAGGACCTGGGACAATGGTAACAGGGTCTGGCTTTCGGCCCAGCGGAGGACGGGAGGGCCGAGGAGTCCCGCTTATCCCCGATCTCCAAGGGTGTTCCTCTTGACCCTTCTGTGCCTCTTGGGCTCGGCTGTAGGGGCTGGCTATCTCAACAGCGGTCTCCAAGGTCAGATGAGCATGCTGTCTAACCCATTTCTGAATGGGAGGATGAAGGGAGGATAAGTATTGTTCCAAATATACTTTGGCCATGATATCATCCTTGGTAGCAGTGGTGGGTTTTAACCACCGGTCAGCCATATCCTTTACCCGAAAATATAGGGCCCGGGGTGTTTCTTGGGGTCCCTCTTTGATCTGTCGGAGTCTCAGCCGGTATGTTGCATCATCGACGCCCAGCCGTTCCACGATACATTGTTTTATCTCTGGGTACGGAGTCACTCCCAAGATGTTTGTGGCTTGGTATGAGGCTTGTAACTCTCCTGATAGCAAGGGCCCTAGATATTGTCCCCATTTGTTGGCTGGCCAGGCTGCTGCCAACGCCATTCGCTCAAAATAATTGAAGAAAAACTCCGGGTCCTCTCCGCTGACATATTTCTGGAGGATGACTGAGGGTAGCGTACTGGGGCCTTTTTGTTGTCCCAGGGCGTCTGCTATTTTCCCCATGGTAGTATTGTGTGCCTGTCCTTGATTGGTAAGGACTTGTTGTAATTTCCCCCGGTCTTCTTCCACCACCGTGAGGAATTTCTCCATCGCCTTTCCTAAACTCTCCTGATTTTCCGCCATTTTGTTCAGTACAGCCTCCCTGTCTCCTGGGGATCCCACTTCTGACACCACCTGTGGGAGGGCAGGTCGGATAATCAGACGAGGAGGCTGTATATAGTGGGATACTCGGCGGGTTTTATTTGAAATAACAGGATTTGGGCCACTCGAAGATTTTATAGGGCTGTTAACTGTCCCCTCGGGCTCTTCTGTTTTTCCTGGTCCTCCTGCTGATGGTTCTTCCCTTCGGGCTACTCCTAGTTCGTCTTCAGACGTCTCGTCCCCTGGTTGTTCTCCTGGACCAACGGTTGTCCCACAGAGGCTCATAGGAGAGAGGAAAATAAGGAACCGTCAGATACTCATAATAGATATGCCACGGTTTTTAGACCACCGTCACCGCACCACCGTGTTTGAAGGTGAATCCCACTAAAAGTCAGGGGGGGAAAAAGGAAAAGTGATCACGGGTGAGGTATAGGAAGGGGAATCGGGGTTGGAGGGTTGGTTGGGTGTGCAAGCGTGACTGGAAGTGCCCGCTACTCCTCTGGAGCCCCCGTTCTTCCTCCTCCCTACGAACACTGCTTCCCAATTCAACTTTAAAGGGTGAATAGCAGGTGAGTGCAGACCTACTTAAACAATTCTCAGTGTCGGCATACAATCCCTCCCTTCATACCATGTCCCTCCCGCCACCCGCTCACCCTCGCTCGGGGTTACTCACAGGCTCCGCCGCAACTCTCCTGAGTTGCGGCTGCTCTCCAGCCTCCTCCGGTGGGGACCACCACTCCTCGTACCACTTCTCGTCCTCTTCGGGATATTCGTTGCCTTCGGTCTTTGTCCCGAATCGTTCTCCGTCCTCGCGTCCTACGTCTTCTTCTCTTCCGTTTCTCGATTCCTTCAGTCCGCCGTCCACTCTCTCCTCGATCTGGCGTCTCTTGTCCCTTTTCACTTCCGGGTCCTCAGTGCTTCCGGGGTTAGTCCCTCCCCTTACCACGCCCTCAACGTCGACGATCTGTTCCTGCAAGTGTAGAGGACAAGGGGGGGGGAGGTTATCCTTTTCGTCGCCGTTGCGAAGGACCTTTGGGGTCGGTTGGGGACTCTCCCGGCTCCTCCGGACCTGGGTATATGGCGGCCCCCAGAAGGTGAGTGGCGCTGGGGACCCGGTCCCTTCTCACAGTGCCACTGTACACGCCGCTAAAATGGGTGACCCAGGTTTCAGGTTTAACTATAGGATCTAAATTGTTACTAGTGGCCCGATTGACTGATAGCAATTTCCAAAAGCTTTTAAGATCTCTCTTCTCTGGAGTTTCAGCAATGATCAACCATTGAGCCTCCTCCCAATCCCTTTTTGCTTTGAGTAACTTAATTTTATAGCTGTGCCTAGCCATGATAATATCTGGTCTCGAACCCTTTTTGACAGCTTCAATAAATGAGTTTTCCCTAGGCGGCAGGTTTTATTAAACAAGGATGGCATTTTTCTTTTAACTATTCCTCTCCTCTGTTCACTCTAATTCACCCTCCCGACAGTTTTACTGGGATTCCAGTCCAGGTTTTGCCAGACGCAGTGTGAGTGCGAGCGTGGTGGTGGAGGATGCCGCTCCGCTCCTCACTGTTTCATCGGTGTTTCATCGGCGCGTCATCACATTTATCGCCACCACGCTTGGCCCTGCCGAGCCCCTCAATAAGCTGCTGAGCTGCACCGTGTGACCCCTGCAGCTCCCGTGGCTCCCGCGACCCCCCGACCCCCCCGGCTCTTGACCACTGCCAGAGCGCTGTGCATTGTGCTCTGAGACCAGCGTGCGAGGTCGGTGTCTGCTCCAGCTGAGCTCCAGGGGTGCTGAAGAAGCTGAAGGAGAGCTGGGGTATTGACAGAGAACAGGCCCTACCAGTACTCTACCTTTTTTCTGGTTAACGGTCAGAGTGAGACCGTGCTGCTGTGGAAGTGGTGATGGCGGCGGTAACAGTCGACGCGGAGGCATCAGCTCCAAGGAGTGGTGGGCGTCCTGCCCGGTTTGAGACACTGCACTGCATTAAATGGATGTAGGAGCAGAGAGCGGAAAGGAATGGAGAAGGGCGGGCAAGTGAGAGCGCGGCCACCTTTAGTGGCGGCTGCAGAGTGCAGAGCCCAGGGAGCCCGCTGAGGTGGCCCAACTAGGTCGGGTGCGGCTTGCGGTGCTCCTAGTGAGCCCTGCTCTCGGGTTGCCCTCCGCTCCAGCCCCTGACCTTTTTGCTATCCCCCCTCCTTCTGTACGCTGCTTCCGGCTGCCTTCTGTCGTCCTCCCTCTACCCTGTTCTCCCTGGGAGGTGGCACCAGGTGTAAGCACCAGGAAAAAAAGGGAGAGAAAAAAAGGGATTAAACGGAGTAAAGATTTTAGTCTCCAACCAGCCCACCTGCCCACCCACCCACGAGACTCATTGATCCCGAGTTGAACAGTTGTATGGAGCGCGCAGGGAGAAGGTGTAGTTCCAAGAAGTCTCTTCTGTGAGACACCACGTGAAATCACGAAGAATGAGGTCAGGGAGAGAAAGGCGGTCAGTCACCACCATACTCACAAACAGGAAAAAAAAAAAGAGTAACATATTGGGTGAATCTGACAAAGGACTAGCCACGGCAGGACTCTGTACTCCCATGGCAAACAACACTTTGGTGGCAATTGAAGGAGTCTCACCGGGAAAGACATCCAAAATAGGCCATCAACCTAAAATATATACAAAATTCTAATTTTTAAAAGATGCGGGGGCTACTTAAATATCAGCAACCCCAAATCAAGAGGGCTTCCTTCCCCATTGTACCCGGAGATCCTATCCCTGCCAGATATAGCAGCACCACCAACCACACTGCTAGACAAGGCTCAAAAAATGAAGCAAGACGAGGTGAGAATAGCACGAGATGTAGAGAGTCCTCCTGCTGTTGGACAACATGAACTACATGAAAATGACAAAGGGAAAGGGGCTGAATGGCAAAAGGAGAAAAGGCAAGAGAGGGACAAGCAGGAGCCGGGCACAGGTGCAGGAGCAGGAGGCAACTGCACAAAAACACGGAGCCCAGGGGCAAGTATGTTGTCGACTACTATAGATTCATGAAGATGCAACACCCTCACATAGGCTTGACCACCTAAAAATTACAAACTCTGAAGATTCGGGCAAGTGGAAGATTCCATTGGAGCCAAACATTATGATTGTTCCTAACTCGAATCTGAAGCCACACCTGTCGGAGGAATTACCGGATCCACAGGACCCCCCCGCCCTCCATGGAATGTCAACGCACAGACATCGCTTCGCTTGAGAAACAGGATAGCAAGATGGGTGGTCCCTTTCCGCCCACTCGATCTGTGCAAAAACATCCCCAAAGGTACAATCAAATCACAGAGCATCAGCAGGAGAATGTAGAGGAAGAGGAGGCAGATTTTTTTTTAAAGCCATCGGGCCACTTGAAAAGACACATAGTTATTAAATACGCGAGAGGAAATGTTTAATAGCCTGGAGAACAATATACAATGAGAAAGCTCTAAGGATGAAGAAAATGACGCGCCATACCTCACTACTGAGGAATGAGCAAAGCTGGTAGCCTCTTGTCTTACCTACCTGGTGTAGCCCAGGCCAAAGGAATCAAAACACAGTTAGACCTACCAGCTGAGGAACCCCCAATGGACTCAAAAGATTTATGGGGATCACTCCTTAATACTATGCAGCTTTTGCTCAAGGCAATGCAATAGTATTCAGATAAAATGGACATTCAATTATCTGTCCTCAATTCTCTGGCGGTCCACGTCTCAAATATCGACAATAGGCTGACAGAGATGAGCAATCTCATCAAGAGAGTACAAGATGACACCCAGATTGTCCATCCGAGTTGTTTTTGCTTCATCATCATAGATAAACTTTCAACCTTACAGACACTCATGGGGAAGCTCCTCATCGACTTACCAACACTAATGCCTCCAACAAACTCCAGGAATAATGAGGAACTGCAAGCTTCAGGGGCCCGTTACAGCAGCTCTCGACAGGAGGAATCGAAGATAATTCTGTTTATTCCAGAATATAAATCAAAAGGGAGAGGGGACGTCTTGAATAGAAGCAATATTTTGTGGTTATTAACTAGTATCAATAACCTGACAGAAGTAGTCTCAAGTGATCTGGAGATCATAGGATTTGAATCTCATAAACACCTGTCACAACAAGAGAGATCAAAAACATCATGGACCACACAGGACATAACAGAGAAAATAATGAGGGAGGAACAACAAATAAACACCTGGGGGATCATATTAAAACGCCAGAAAGAAATAGGTTATCCAGAACCTTTGCTCCACGAGTTGCAATCATACAATGGTCGTAAGCAAGGGCATATGGGTGCTACAAGGAAAACGTACTCGATACTTAAAGAAGCATGCAGCGCAGAATCCAACATCTGGAATCCCAGGCTAGCAGATGACAATAATATGTTAAACAACTGGTCCTGGATATCTCGAACCATCAACTCCCAACCAAGGTACACATGACAGGGAAGGAAATCAGTTAACAAAGGCTATCAATTAAAGCTTTGTTCATGGAATATCAATGGACTAGGGTCCAAAGCTCTGGATAAAGAACTCTTGCTCTATTTCCAAGATTTCGACCTCATCCTACTGCAAGAAACCTGGCAGGTTGAGCCACTGCAGCTGAAAGGATAGAAGTCTTATCATCTGCAGGGAAGCCAAATTTGGACATCTAAAGGCTAGTCTCTCAATATACACTTCCATCAGGAGTATAAATACAGCTAAGGAACTACTCAGCACGGCAACAACAACCAACGGCATACAAGCAATTAAGTTGGAGTTAACAGGTCTTGCCGATAATCGGCAGTTAATACTTGTTAATATTTACCTCTATCCGCGGGATAAAAAGGCCGGTGCCAAATTGTTGGTTTCGAATTTGTCAGGATTACTTGAAGAAGAGGCCTCCCCGAATCTTATAGTCTCGGGAGATTTTAACATGCTTCTAACAGGGCCTTATGACAGAGACAAAACAGTGGAAGAGCAGCTCCGGGCCTGGGGGATCCCACATCAGGAACCTAGTAAGTGGGGCAAGTAAACCAGCTCAGCAAAGGAGCTCCTCAAGGATCTGGAAAACTTGACCTTGGTCGCGCTGAATGGGCGCTTCTCGGGAGACTGCCCACCGGCAGCTACGGTCTACAGCGCATTATCGAATACAACAATCGACCACACTTTTACGTCATTCTCCCTGTTTAACAAAATAACAGACTTCAGGATAGGCAGCTCGGACTATAGTGATCATCTACCACAAGAGTTTCCACTGGATGCTTATGGCACTGCATCTACCGAGCAACCGGTCTGCTTAGGCTCGGTGTTCATGGTCAACTTAAGAAGAATTAAATGTAAAATACCTAACTTGGAGAACTTCATGAACGAGGCAAAAAACTTGTGGGAGGAAAATAAATGGGAGAATAAAGATGTGCTTAAAAGCTGGGCTAAATTCTCTGAAAACCTTGGCACACTCCATTCAAAAGAAGAAGGGAGGGGCATAACTAGAGCAGTTATGGCCCAACAAAGGCCTTATCCCACACTGCTGAGTACGCAAAGTTACCATTTAAGAGGAGCCCAATGTGAGAAGTTGGCCTGATGTATGATGTCACTAGTTCTAGTGTACACCTTATATCAGTCCAAATACCCTTATGGTGATTGGTTGTAGTCAACCTTATAGACCAGCTATCCTAGTGGTAGCATGGACAAGAGCAGTCTTAGGCTAAACTCTGAATGGCATGTGAAGCCAGCTGTGATACCATATATAATCCCTTGAATACCAAATGAAAGGACACCACAACAGATATATATATATATATATAAAATAAAGTGTATTTATTCTAGTCAAACCCTCAGCACTCTTTATGAGATTAGAGGTAAGTACAACACAGTCTCATTTAAGCATACATTAAGTCACACAGGTAAGTAACCATTTGACCCAGTTCCTGAGGCGGAAGCCGGGAACTGGAGGTACTCTGTAATTTTAACATTTAACTGTGTGGTGTCACAAATTCGATCTTTTGTATTTTTAAAGGACCTAAGCCTCATACCTTTCTTAGCGCTCGCGCACAGCTGATGGATTAGCTGCTTCGCGCCCTTCCTGGTTCTTCCAGCCTGCCGCCGCCATCACCACCGGCGTGCACGCTGACTCCGCCCCTTTCTGAGGCCACGCCCCCCGCCCAGTGTACATAAACAGCCGATTCTCGAGCTGCAACGGAAACCATTTGACCCAGTTCCTGAGGCGGAAGCCGGGAACTGGAGGTACTCTGTAATTTTAACATTTAACTGTGTGGTGTCACAAATTCGATCTTTTGTATTTTTAAAGGACCTAAGCCTCATACCTTTCTTAGCGCTCGCGCACAGCTGATGGATTAGCTGCTTCGCGCCCTTCCTGGTTCTTCCAGCCTGCCGCCGCCATCACCACCGGCGTGCACGCTGACTCCGCCCCTTTCTGAGGCCACGCCCCCCGCCCAGTGTACATAAACAGCCGATTCTCGAGCTGCAACGGAAACCATTTGACCCAGTTCCTGAGGCGGAAGCCGGGAACTGGA
Source organism: Triturus cristatus (assembly GCF_964204655.1). Taxonomy (NCBI): domain Eukaryota; kingdom Metazoa; phylum Chordata; class Amphibia; order Caudata; family Salamandridae; genus Triturus; species Triturus cristatus. Next base: position 63,745,090 of record NC_140591.1, on the reverse strand, counting down.
GGTACTCTGTAATTTTAACATTTAACTGTGTGGTGTCACAAATTCGATCTTTTGTATTTTTAAAGGACCTAAGCCTCATACCTTTCTTAGCGCTCGCGCACAGCTGATGGATTAGCTGCTTCGCGCCCTTCCTGGTTCTTCCAGCCTGCCGCCGCCATCACCACCGGCGTGCACGCTGACTCCGCCCCTTTCTGAGGCCACGCCCCCCGCCCAGTGTACATAAACAGCCGATTCTCGAGCTGCAACGGAAACCATTTGACCCAGTTCCTGAGGCGGAAGCCGGGAACTGGAGGTACTCTGTAATTTTAACATTTAACTGTGTGGTGTCACAAATTCGATCTTTTGTATTTTTAAAGGACCTAAGCCTCATACCTTTCTTAGCGCTCGCGCACAGCTGATGGATTAGCTGCTTCGCGCCCTTCCTGGTTCTTCCAGCCTGCCGCCGCCATCACCACCGGCGTGCACGCTGACTCCGCCCCTTTCTGAGGCCACACCCCCCTTGATCTCCCATAAATGTGCCTATACAAGACGCGCAGCGGACGAGCGCAGCGGGAGCGCCGTTTGCGCGCCGAAGGCGCGCCTAAGGCAAGCCCGTCTGCGATAAGACCGCGACAGGCGCAGGAAACTCTGCCCATTTTACCTCCCGCATTTCCTACCATTCTAACGACCTCCTGCAACTACAGGTCACTAAGCAGTGTCCATGTATACTCGACCCAGCCACACTTTCTGGCCCAGTCAGTTGCAAACAATGCCACTGGACCACCGGGCTCATCTTAGCGGTCCCACCGGCCAACATGCCTCTGGCCCCTCGGCCCCCCTTCAAAGGCGGCCTGATCAACGCGCGCTCCATGTGCAAACACAACCAAGATATACACGACCTTATCTTGGAGTCTGACCTCGACTGCCTCATGATAACTGAGACATGGCTAACAGCAGACAGTAACCCTGATATTGCTGTCGCTCTTCCCCTGGGCTACTCACTCTTCAGGGAAGACAGAGCCAAGGGCCGTGGCGGAGGTGTTGCAATCATTCTCAAAGACACCTTCTCTTGCCACACCTTTAGTCTTGAGTCCCTAAAAAAGACTGAAGGATTAGGTTTCTCCATTAAACTTAACGACCACACTTCATTCTCAGGCGGACTCATTTATCGCCCACCCGGCAACACTTCTGAATTCCTCGACTCACTGCATGACTCGCTAGGACAACTTTTACTCAGATACCCTTTCTTCACCCTCCTTGGAGATTTTAACCTCCATTTAGAATCAACTACAGACATTCATACCATCAATTTCGTACACACCCTCGATATATTCGATCTTAAACAACTTGTTACCTCACCCACCCACTCCATAGGTCATACCCTCGATGGAGTCTGCACAAACTTCTCTCTCTTGACCACACTATCGCCCTTGCCCCTGATCTGGTCTGATCACCTCTTGATCCCATTCCACATCCTTAACGAAAACCTTTCCAACCGCAACAAATCTGCTTCCCTGCCCGCCAATCACATCAATTGGAAAAAGGTCCAGGATAACATTACTCTCAATCCGTTAATACAAATTCAAGCACCTACCCTCTCAGGTAATATTGATACCGATGCCGATCTTTTTCACAACTGGATCACCCAAGAAATAAATTCCAGAATCCCGCCCCCACGTCCCCGCACCTCCCGGGGCAAAACTAAACCCAACGCCCCCTGGTTTACACCAGAACTCGCTAATGCTCATCTGCTTTGTAAAAAAGCAGAAAGAAAATGGCGGAAGGCCTACGAGGTTACTTATCGTTCCTCCTATATCGCAACTAGGAAAAAATACCTTTCGGAAATTAAACTGGCAAAGAAAAACTACTACACCAACGCCATAAAAAACGCAGGCCAAAAACAAAAGACGCTGTTTGCGATAGTCAAATCATTTACTCAACCCAAGGCTCTGTTGCCTGAAATCCCACCCTCTCAGAAACTCTGCGATCAAATTTCTGACTTCTTCGAGGAAAAAATTGCCTCGATCCAAATCAACTTTCCCCCCCCTGCCACTCTCCCAATCCCCCCCCCACTGGTCTCCCAAAACTGTACGCTAAGCCGCTTCTCCCTTGTCACGCTTGAGCAGTCGAAAAAAGCCATCCTGGCCTGTAAATCGGGCTCCCCGTCCGATCCTTGTCCTCCCAAGATACTTCACCAACTAATCAACGAGGTTAACCCGACCATCAACAACCTAATCAACTCCTCGCTTAGCTCAGGCACCGTTCCTAGCCGCTGGAAAAAAGGAATCGTCAAACCCCTTATGAAGAAGGCGAATAAACCCCCGACGGATCTCACCAACCTCCGCCCAATCTCGTTACTCCCGGCCTTGGGAAAAATCACGGAACATCTAGTCCACAATGAACTGAAACACTATCTAGATGAAAACAACCTTCTCCATCCTCAACAATCTGGATTCCGCCCCAAGCACTCGACAGAAACCGCCCTCATTGAACTGTCTGACACTATAAAAACCCTGCATGATCAGAGAAAAAACTCCATCCTCATCCTTCTCGATCTAACGGCGGCGTTTGACACTGTCTCCCACACTATCCTTATCAGCAGACTCAGGGACATCGGCATCTCTGACTCTGCCCTTTCCTGGATCTCCTCTTTCCTCTCCGACCGTTCCCAAGCCGTTTCTTTGGGCCCATTTCACTCCAAAGACAAACCTGTCTCCTCAGGTGTCCCGCAGGGCTCCATTCTGAGCCCTCTCCTTTTCAACGTTTACCTCATTCCCCTCCTTAATCTAATAGAATCTTTCGGCATACCTGTTACCTCCTATGCCGATGACACACAGCTCATTGTGCCATTAGACAAACTATCCACCAAAGCTGAACTCAACCTAAAACACTGCCTGACTGAAGTATTTCGTTGGATGGACAATAACCACCTGAAATGCAATTCGAGCAAAACGGAAATCCTTCCGATCGGTACTAACATCTCCTTTTGTCCATCACTTTGGTGGCCTGACAATTCTGTTGCCCCCCCCCAGACAGTTTCGTCAGCCAGGAACCTCGGCGTTACCTTTGACTCCGACCTCTCCTTCGATCAGCATGCCAGAACCGTCGCAGGCAAATGCTTTGGAATGATCAGATCCATGAGAAAGTTTTTTGACTTTCTTCCCATCGATGCCAGAAAGACGGTGACAGTAGCACTCATTATCTCGCGACTGGACTACTGCAACGGCTTGCTCGCAGGAGCTAAAAAGAAAACCATCCAAAAACTGCAGAGCGTACTACACACAGCCGCCCGTCTTGTCCTGGGCCTTCCCCGCAGATCCTCTATTTCTGCAGCACTTCGCTCACTTCACTGGCTCCCCCTTCACAAAAGGATTCTCTTCAAGATCCTGATTATAGCCTTCCGTGCCTACAACAAAACTGGCCCTAAATACCTCACCAAACGCTTCCCCCACTACCTGCCCAGCCGTCACCTTCGCTCAACCAACGACAACCTCATTCTTCTCCCCAAATACAATCTGAAAACGAAGGGCGAGAAGACCCTCAGCTTCCTTGCAACCAAAGCCTGGAACAAACTACCCAAATCCCTCAGACAACAAACCCAGGAAAAACCGTTTCGAAAACTGCTAAAGACCTGGATCTTTAATCTCCCGGACGATCACTCCAAAGCTTCCATCTAATCCTCTTGCACTGGCTCACTTAGGTTCCCTAGCGCCAAGATGCTCCCTCCGGAGCGAACGTCGCGCTCTATAAATACCCCACAAATATACAAAAAATAAAATATATACAAGTAATACAGTTAGGCCCTAGGGGCCACGCAAACCATATACTAAGTAAGTGGTATAAGGACCACTGTCACGGAAATAGAATAGGCCTAGGCCTAGGGAATCGCTGGGGCTACACTACACTAGCTTTAGTTAGGAAGTGGGAGGCCCACGGGATTCGTGTGCAGAGTGGAAACACTCACGCGTAATGCGTAAAAGTCACTAGCAATAGTACAGTTTAGAAAACGATAGATTTAGGACACTTCCGGAGTAGCTAGGAAGTCGAGACTGGAAAACTAGACACTAGGATAGTCACTATCCTGATGAGCACCGGAGTACCCAAGTTACCTAGCCCACAGGCTGCGGGTGCATAGGGGTGAAGTTGCGTCGGTTTTCGTCGTCGACTCCTATGGATGCCTGAAGAAAGATGCTGACAGGCAGTCAGTGAAGAGTGTCCGGTGGATCCCAAGGCTGGGATCAAGAAGAGGAGAGACCTGCAAGCAGAAGGGACAGAGTCAAGGTCACTAGCCAGTGACCACGTGGAACCAGGAAGGAACCAGGCGATGTCGTGAAGATTGCAGGTGAAGGTGAAGCTTGTCGCTGCAGCCAGGAGGACCAGGAAGCGTCGAGGACGACCAGGACCAGGAGGCGAGCTGTCCCACGAAGGCTCTTGCTGTCGGCGGCGTCGAAGTTGGACTAGGACTCACCAAGCCTTGGCAAGCGGAACCCACGAAGAACGGAGGACTTGCTTCTGGTGCAGACCAGGAAGGTCTGGGGTGCTTCTTCTTTGCAGAGAAGCGGGAGCCAGTCTGGAGGAGCCAAACCAGCGCAGAAGATTTCAGGGTGCGTCGTCACAAAGGCCACTAGCCAGCGGGCAAGCAACCGGACAGACGCGGCAAGCAGGAAAATGCAGAAGGGCCCCACGCAGGACTCGTGGAGTGTGGGGGGCTGATCTTCGGTGCAGATGATGCTTTGGGCTTCTCAATCCCCGGTGCACAACTTCGAGGGTGCCTCAGAAGCTGCGCTTGAAGTTACTAGCCACTTTTCCCAGGTAGCCGGTCCCACGTCGCTCGTCGCCACCACGGATCTCAGCTCTGCTGTGGATGTGGATCAGGGTCGGAGAAGTCTGGAAGTCAAGGCTCTGCAGTCGGTTCCTCGTAGAACGTGGGCAAAGCAAAGGGTAGTCTCTTGATGGTGCCTGTTTGCACAGGGTAGCCACTCCTTGGCCACAAGGGAGATTCTTCAGTCTTCTTCTTTCGTCGAATGTCGAAGGTCCAGAGTTTCTGTTCAAGTTTGCAGGTTCAGGATAATCTAAAGTCTTGAGGCCCAACTCCCACTCTTATACTAATCTGGGGGGCTGGGATACCTGCTAGGTCACGCCTTATGGGTGGGACCTGGGAGGGGGTGGTTACACCCACTTCCCTTTGTCCAGTTTCGCGCCAGAGCTGGGGCTGGAGTGCCCCAGCGCCGGTTTGAACTGGACTATGCAAGGAACACCTTGTGTGCCCCAGGCAGGTCTCATTCCTTTCAGCCCACCCTGCCCCAATACACTAAAGGCTGTCTGGGGAGGTGCTAGCACCTCCCCAAGCAGGAAACCTATTGTCCAGGCCTCCCTGGCTGGGATCACTCCCAGCTGCAGGAGGTCAGACTTGTGTCGTGGCAGCAGCATCCATTTTGTGATGCTGAGGCTTTGGTCAGAGGCTAACAGTGAAGTATGATTTTAACATGTCTTTCCCTCTAGAAGGGGGGGAATAATATCCTCATGTCCAGAAATGGTATGGGGGTAATATTCCACAGTGTTAGACACCTTACACGACATGTTTCGATAAAGCCAAACCATAGTTACCATAACCGTCTAAGATTATAAGGCACTTTAAGAGTATATGGTAGGCTATATCATAGAACAGCTATAAGGACATGGTTCCGAAAGCTGCAGACAGGCTCAGCTCATGCTAAAGCACCATCTCACATGTTACCAAGAACTCTGCCTCCATGATTGTTAAGGCCTGCCATAGGAGTGACTGATCGGTACACATGTGTCTATATGTAAGTTAGGTATAGGAATACTACACCTAAGCAAGGGGTGATTACACGACCTTGCCCCAGCTGAGTGATCAGCCAGTTGTGTCAAAATGGAAGGCCAGGCCAGGGGTGGCATAATACATGCTGCAGCCCCTGGTAGGCCTAGGGTACACCTATGCCCTGGGTACCTAGTGTACACTGTACAGGGGCCAATAAGGTGACCCTATCCAAATGGGTTATGCACCTAAAGTACATAGTATTAATTTAGAGAGAGAACAGCAGGGCTGTGGGTCTGATTAGCAGGCCCACAGCCACATCTAAGTCGAAAACCAGTAGAGCAAAAGCAAAAAGTGGGGGTGAACATAGAAAGCAGACCCTACTCTCCTACACCCAACTAATACAATTAAATCAAATAAAGCAAGGAATAAACAGAGCAATACGAAATCTTTGCCGAGTAGGGCCAGATGTCAATCTTTGAGATGAGTTAAGATCGCTAAAAACAAGCGAGAAAAAACTTATCTGGGCAGCACACCGCAAAGCTACAGAAACAGCATGGGCCAAAGTTCTACACGATGCGAAAGCTAAAAAAAGCGCCAGGTTCTGGCACACAGTGAAGAGATTACAGAATCCAAGGGCTCTTGGAATAAATTCTCATATCACTGAAGAGGATTGGTTTAAGTATCTATGGGAACACTTTAATAGTGCGCAAACAAACAATACACAGGATGCCCTGGAGCACAGTAGAGCCGGCTTAAGTCAATTAAAGCAAGACGACGAGGCTAGCCATGGATTCATGATAAAACAGATTATGAGCAGAATTTCTAAGGGCAGAGCGGAGGGTGCACCAGGCCCCAATGGTATACCAACGATTTTATACAAGAGAGACCCGGATTATTGGGCAGCTGAACTCCTGCCACTCTTTTCACATATTATGGAGACAGAAAAAATACCAGACTCTTGGAAGAGGTCCATTATCTCCCCGATACATAAGAAAGGCAGTAAAAACAACATGGAAAACTATAGAAAGGTTGCATTATTAGATAATGATGCCAAATATTATGCAGTGTTGCTGTCGTAAGAACTTACAGAATGTGCATCCGAAACAGCATCTATTCCAATCAACCAATCAGGCTTCCAGAAAAGTATGGGCACTTCAACAAACATATTGGCCCTATCTCTTCTAATAGATGCTACTACACATATCAAAAAAACGCTATACGTCTGTTTCATAGATTATTCGGCTGCCTTCGACAGCATCAATAGGAATAAATACATGGATACAAATCAAGCTAGGCGCGGAGAAAGCATATCACGGAGAATCCTGACAACCAAGGGGCTGAAGCAGGGGTGTGTGATTTTGTTTAACCTTTTCATGGCAGACGTCTCGCCAGAACTGGACAAGTGCAATCATCACGCCCCCAACTTCGGAGGTTTTTCCCTCTTGAATTTGCTTTATGCAGATGATTTGGTCCTGATTAGCTGTACTCCAATTGGTTTACAACACCTGATAAACACCACGAGTAATTTTTCTGGCACGAATGGATTATGTATAAACTTGGGCAAAACTAAAGTGATGGTTATCAACCAGAAAAATAAATAACACTGTTTTCAATGGGAGTTGGAAGGAATGAAACTCGATATTGTGGTAGAATTTAAATACTTGGGTGTAATTTTAGACAATAAAGACACATTACTTCTGCAAACAGCAACCATAAAAGGCAAAGGAACTCTGATAGCAGTCGCATTATAAAATATTAAACAAAAAATAAGCGGCCCGAGCTTCACCCCCTTACTACAGGTAATTTGAGCAAAACTCCACCCAACCCTCACTTATGGAAGTGAGTGCCTTAGAGGGAGAGATGCCAACATCCTGGACAGGACGGTAACAAAGGCTATGAGAATAATGTTCATTCTCCCACGGTACACATAACCAGCCCAAATAAGACTAGAGTTTGGCCTGCCGAAACATCAGATAGCACATAAGGGAGCATACTTGAAATGCTGGCACAAAATAAAGGGAGCAGAACCAGGGTCATTAAACGAATATTTATGGAATGAACTTAATCGGAAAAAAGAAAGAGCAGCTATGACTTATCTAAAAGACTCAATTGACAGCTTGGCCTGAAAAGTCCAGTGGGGCCCATCGGGGTACATAAAACCTTCAAGGAGCTAGTTAACGAAACAGTAAAAATCTTGTTAGTTGTCGAGGATAAAGCTACCCTTTCAGAAAGGGCACATGGGTGGTTCGTCATCCAGAGCTATAACAGCTGCTCTCCCCAACCTTATCTAGTTGCTGGGTTTCTGCACTTGAGGATGGGCATCTTACCAACATTGCTGCATTTACCCCAAGGAAACGGTCACAATTAATAACATCATGCAGATTGTGTGCCGAGGCAAAGGAAGACATCCTACACCCTTTGTGTACATGTAAGGGTTTAGACAGGGACAGAAGATCTATGCTAAACCCTGCCCTGAAAAGATTACAGATAAGATCATGCTGACAGGCAGCGAAGGACCGTTTTGAGGGAGAGAACATCCGGCTGGCATGCTGTCTGTTTCGTTTCATGGATGTGGCCGGAATAAAACTAAGGATGGCGGAGCAGGAACAAAAAGCTAATGAACACCCTCTAGCCGCATTTTCCCTGACAAGCAACCAGTCTATTTTTCCTGCCTATAACATAACTTTAAAGGGCAGCGATCTGCAATCCTTTGAGCATCTTCAAAGACTATAGACATTTCATTACTATTGCTTTGTTATGGCATGGAATCTCTTTCCTTTTTTTTTTTTTAAATCAAAACAAGGTTTTTAAGATTTTTAGAGCAACCTTATTGGGGATAGTACTACCTAGTTTTAAATATGTTATGCCAATGACCACAAGTGCTTAATCTTCTTATTTAGAATAATTTGATTTAAAATATTTTCTGCTCATGGAGAGAATAATCCCCACTGAGACTGTGCTCACAGGAATATAGAAGTGCTGAATGTGGCTTTCCTTGAAATGACTTGAGAGATGATTATGTTAAGGCAGACTCAGCACCTTATGTGAATGAGATAGTAATGAGTTAATCATGTGTATTTTAATCAGTTGTATTTTTTAACGAGTAATTTAATGCAATGGTTTCTATTAACTAAGCATATAATAAACACTATCTTACCTTACCTTCCTCTGTTCACTCATAAAGCAAGGCCTTAATTCTTCCATGAGTTCGCAGTGTATAATAACAGAGTTGATGTTGTGGACTTTAGCAAGGTCTATCTGGGAGAGTTTGTGCGCGAAAAGACTGTATATGTATATCAACTTCTTTGGGTCCGTTATCAGGTCTGCCCATTTAACATTTCTGAGATTGTTTGCAGTGTCAATTAATGAGGTGGCTACAACGGTTTCCATCTTTAAAAGATCATCCTGCATCTACCTCTTGACCTCCCGAGGCGTCTCCGGGAGCAACGCTTATTTTACGAGACTGTTTGTTTATTTTTAACTTTGATTACCTGCATTTGCACTTTCTGCGCTCCTGGATCCTTCCTCGCTGTCCCCTCTCTTGCACGCGTCCCAGACCGCCGCCGCTGACCGCCCCCTCCTCACCTGGCTCTCAGAGCGGGACGGGCTGGTCTTCCATCTTGGGCGGGTCCGGGCGCCGCGTTGCAGTTCTTTGGCTCCTCCACCCCCTGCCACGCCCCACTGACCAGCCCCCCTCATGTGTCCCTATAATATGGCCACCCACCCTCGGCAGCGCAGCGGACGAGCGCAGCGGGCGCGATGAAGGCGCGCCGAAGTTGCGCCTAAGTTAAGCCCGTCTGCGCCCGTCCGCGACGGGCCGGGACCTGTGGCCACGGACCCTGTTCCTATTGTGGCTTACACTGCAGCTCAACTCACTGCTCTGTCATCCTCCCTCCTTCCCCCGCTCTCATTACTGCAACACTTGGATTCGCACGGCATCCTCTCCTCTCCCCCTTCCTACCCTGTACCCATTACTCACTGTCCTATTCCCCATCCCTCTGATTCCCTTCCTGTCCCTTGTTCCCTCCCTGTTCCTACTCTTGCCTCTGCCCATCTTCTTAATACCCGCTCGGCAGTTAAACATCAGCTGGCACTTTTTAATCTTTTGACCACAGATTCCCCTGACTTTTTGTTTCTGACTGAAACCTGGTTTTCCTCCGATTCCCTTCCCGATCTTTTGGCCATCCTCCCCGACTCCTACTATGCTCTTCGAGCTGACCGTCCGGTTGGCAAGGCTGGGGGCGGTGTGGCGATGATCATTCGGTCGTCTTTTAAATTTCAACTTCTTACTTATCCCCCTATACCTAATGTGGACTACTTGGTGGCCCGTTCACTTAATCTTTCTGCCCCTCTTACTGTTGTTCTTGTATACCGCCCCCCCCAATCCATGCCCTCTTTTGTAGCTTCCCTCCAGGATCTTCTGGCCACCTTGGTGGTCAATAACTCCTCCGTCCTGTTGCTCGGCGATTTCAACTTCTGGCCGGGCGACATCAGGGAAGATTCTTCTTCTAAAGATTTCTCTGCCACCCTTCACTGTTTGAACCTCACGTCTCATGTTACAGCTCCTACCCATGTTCAGGGTCACACTTTGGACCAAATTTGGTCTACTCGTCCTGTTATTTCATCTCCTTCTATTTTTCCTTGTGTTTGTCGGAACACTTCATCATCTCTTTCTCTATTCACTTGGGTGCGGTCGACAAGCTTCCCCTTCCTAAAAACCGATTAGCCCGCAATTGGAATCAGATTGACCTCGATTCCCTCTCGCTCGCTTTGGCCTCCTCTGCCCCGGACCTTAATAATCTTCCTCTTGAATCCCAGGCCGAGATCCTCAGCACCTGGCTTTCTTCTTCCTGTGACCTAGTTGCCCCGCTTAGTAAGATCAAAGCGGTTTGTCCTTACGACGCACACAAATGGTTCTCTCCAGAGCTAAAAGCCCTTAAACTCGACCTTAGGCGGTCGGAACGCCACTGGAGACGGAACTACAGCTCTTCCCTGCGCGCTAAATACAAATCACTCCTCACTGAATATAAAAAGGCGATCCTAGTGGCTAAAACTTCATATTTCACTGAGAGAGTGGCTCTCGCCGCTAATAAACCTCGGGAAATCTTCTCCCTGGTCCACAATCTCGCCACTTCTGAACGCTCCACCCCCAGTCTTCTCCCCTCACTCAATGACTTCTTTATAGACAAGATTCTGAAGATCAAAGCCAACATTCCTATTGTGTCTCAACCCTGCCCTATTCATCTCCCTCCCCCTCCCCTTTCCTCTTTTGCCCTTTTCCCTCCCATCTCCCTTGAATTATTTTTTAAACTCCTAGCCAAAGTCAGGTCTGGTTCCCCCGCGGACTGCGCGCCGGCTCGTATTCTCAAAACTCTCTTCACTAACTGCCCTGCCCCTCCTCTTGCTCTTCTTAACTCTTCTTTGGCTTCTGGTTCTGTTCCCTCTTCCTTTACATCTTCTATAGTTCTCCCTATCTTAAAAAAAACTGGTCTGGATCCCTCTCTTCTTTCTAATTTTCGTCCCATTTCTCTCCTTCCCTATCTTGGTAAGATTCTTGAAGCCTACGTTACCTCTTGCCTGTCCACCTACGTCGAGGAGAATGGTCTATTGGCATCCCATCAGGCGGGTTTCCGCCCGGGCCACTCCACGGAGGCGGTGGTTCTCGCGGTTTTGGATGAACTTAAGGGGAAAGCTGATCTTAATCTACCCCAAGCCCTGGTCCTCCTCGACTTGTCCGCTGCGTTTGACACGGTCGACCACTCCATTCTTCTCGACCGTCCTTTCTTCGGGAGAGGTCCCAGGCGGTTCATCTATCTGGCTTTTCTGCCCCTTCCCGTCCGGTCACTTGTGGTGTCCCCCAGGGTTCCTCCCTTTCCCCCCTTCTTTTCAACCTTTATATCCAACCCCTTATCACTTCTCTTCTGGAGCTGGGGGTCTCTGTGTACAACTACGCAGATGACCTTCAGCTCATTTTTGATTTGTCTTCCTCCCCTGATTCTCTTCCTAAGTTTTGTTCCACTTTAGTTTTTATTTTTGAGTGGATGAGCGCCAATCATTTGAAGCTTAATCCGGACAAGACGGAACTTGTCCTCACTGGTGGCCCCTCCAATCCTTGGTCTCCTTTACATTGGCCCCTCTCTTTCGGTCCGCCCCCTCTGCCTGTCCCCTCTGCTCGTACCCTTGGCATCAAAGTCAGTCATGACCTCTCAATGCATAGTCAGATCAGTTCCGTCGTATCCGCCTGTTTTTTGTCCCTCCGTCTCATCCGGAAGATTTCACGGTTCTTTTCCACCGACGCACTTAAAACCATAGTCTTGGCCCTTGTCACCTCTCGCCTCGACTATGGGAATGGTCTGTATGTGGGCATCCCAGCTTTCGAATCCCGCAGACTTCAGGCCATTCAAAATCAAGCTGCCCGTCTCATCCTTTCCCTTCCTAAATCCTCTCACATCACACCTGCGCTCAAGACCCTTCACTGGCTTCCTGTTCACTTTAGATCCTTTTTTAAATTGGCCTGTGTAGCTTTTCAGGCTCACTCCTGTTCTGCTCCCTCTTTTATTACCTCTCTCATTTCTTCTTATGTCCCTTGTCGTACTCTTCGCTCTTCTTCCTGGTCTCTTTTGCGCATCCCCCGTTTTCGCAAGTCCAGAACGGGGGGCACACGGTTCTCAGTCCTGGCCCCTCAGCTCTGGAACAGTCTTCCTCTTTCTATTCGCTCTATTCCCATCTACTCTCACTTCCGCAAGGCCCTTAAAACTTTTCTTTTCTCTCAGGCGTTCCCCTCCTAGTCCCCCGGGATGTTCTTTGTGAGTTCTGATCAGGTCCTCAGCGCCAGGAAGCCGCTTGGCCGCAGTGCGCTTTACTAAATACTTTTTTCATTTCATTTCAAGGTTGCGCTTAGTGCTTGATGATCAATATCTGGTCGAGGGACAACCTGCATATCAATTAAACCGGCCATAGCTCGTTGTCCAGCAATATAAAATCAATCCTAGAGGTGCTAAGGGCTCTTTTGAATATAGAACATTCAGCATACGGGCTCTGTAATCCAGTATTTGCCATATGTTGCTTTGTTCGCACAGTCAGTGCTTTCCAGGGTATTCGGGTGTAACCTGATCAAGGCAGATAGATTATCCAGCTTGTCGGTTAACAACTTAGCCATCACATCCATATTCATTTCATTTCATTTCATTCTTTATTTCGGTAAAAATAACCATAAAAGATTTTCACAAAAACAATACAGATATTTCCACAATACATCATACGAATATAAAATACAATATTACTAATACATCTGGAGTCTACATAGATTTGACTGACCAGTTTAGTGATGTTCTAGGGTATATCAAATTTCTTCGGTGTAGCATAACAATTAAAAAAAAGCAGATTTGAGGAATAAACCTTTCAGGACAATTAAAAATTACCTATACAATCAAATAAATACCTCTAAAATGATTTTTAAAACGTATTCTATAAAAAATGAAGATTTTATACATGATATGTAAATGAATATATATTTCATTTTGTTCTCATAAAGTGCGCGTGCCAAGCTCATCGTAATTTCCTATTCATTATCTCAGCCTAGAGTTTCAAGCCTTCCCTTTTCCTTATCAAGCTTATGCCAAACAAATCACGACTGACACTAAAAACCACAGTCTGCCTGGTATCAGAACGTGACAATCTTTCTGCTTCAAGATTAGATCTAGTACCCAGCAAGCGGCAGATAGGTTTTATCCATTTATTTCTACATCGCGCGTAGGCTGGACAGAAGAACAGCAGGTGTGTCTCATTCTCTATTACACCTATATTACATGAAGCACATCTGTCCTCCTCCTCCATGCCCTGCGCCCATTTCACAGTGTTTGACTTTAGTTGTAGGATACCATAAGGATATTTAAGGTATAAGGATTTGGCTAGTTGTGGCTGTATTTCATCTATAAGGGGTTCAAAGTTCCAAGCTATTTTCATTTGAAGGAACCGTATTGTTAATGACCCCGCCCCTGATGAATGGGACATTAAATCGTGTATAAAAGACCAATAGTGTTTCCTTTAAAAGCTTTTTTGAGGCCAGTGTCAGGCCAGACGGCTCATCCCAATAATTCCTTAGTCCCAATTTAAAAATTCAATTGTGAATGTGCTTTAACCAAGTCAAACCCACACCTTTATTTAATCCTAAAATTTCTTCAAGATTCTCCCTGTAGTGGATGAGCTTGTCTGTGCTCCACAGGCAAACCCAAAACAACAATGGTCTAAGGTTAGCCAGGTCATCCACACAATGAAAATTTAAAACCATCAACACAGGAGTCAATGGTGTTCGTGTAGGCAGACTTAATATTTTCCTGAGAAACTTATTTTCACCCACCTTGAATATTCAGTTCGCCACAGGGTCCCACAGCTCAGCCCCGTACAGTGCAGCCGATTGAGCTTTATATTTCTATACTTCAAGAGCGGGTGAAATTACTTTGGATGTACTACTTTCGATTTTCCTTATTAATGGGAATATATTCTGGAGAAGAACGGTTTTACTTTTTTCTAGCTGGGGCCTCCAGGTCATTTTTTAATCCCAAGTAATACCTAGATAATTAAAATCATGCACAAAGTCGATCTTCTGATTGTTCACAGTTAAATTTTTCTTAAAAGTTTTATGTGGGTTAACTGCCATGTATTTGGTTTTACTGGGATATATTTCTAGCCCCTTAGCTTTGCAGTACATCCCTAATTAATTTATTAAATTTTGTAATCCTTTCGGTGTTTGAGAGATTAAAATAGTATCATCAGCAAAGAGGAGTGCCGGTACCGGCAACCCCCCTAGCCTAGGGGAGTCATGATCACAACCCAAAAGGTGATCCGGGATGTCGTTAACATATAATGAAAATAAAGTCGGAGCTAAAACGCACCCCTGTCTTACACCCCTCTGAACCTTAATTGGTTCAGTTAATTCACCTCGTGGACCCCATCTGACCTCTACCCAGTTGTCTTCATGTGGTCTTATTATTTGTAGGAGGATTTTCCCCGGAACCCCTTGATCCTTTAAGGACTTCCACAGAAGATTTCTGGGAACAAGATCAAACGCTGCTTTTAAGTCCACGAAGGCGATATACAAATGTCCCTCCCTAAATGTTATATATTTCCAGACTATACAAAGGAATCTAAAAACCTGGTCAATCGTGCCAGTCTTCACTCTAAAACCTGTGTGATATTGCGATAAAATGTTATATTCCTCAATCCATTTAATCAATCTATTTAAAATTTGCCTAGCGTATACCTTCTGTAGAACATCAATAAGACTAATTGGTCAATAATGTGATGGGTTATGAAGATCACCCTTCTTTTTTTTTTTTTTTAAACCGTTTATTACAAAATTCAAAAAATATACACAGATGGGCCTACAACCTTCAGGCCGGCCGCTAGCAGACAGAAGCAGCATATGGTACAAACAATAGCGCACATGCTGCGGCAAAGGGAAATGCACAGGAGTTAGCAGCGTTGATAGCCACACCATCCGGAACCCATATAACGGTTTCTTTTTGATATAAATAACAACAAAAAACAAATCCACAAGGCAACCCACAATCGGAAACAGCAACATGTGCTCCCCTAGAAGGGGGACCCTACCAATCCATAGGAGTATCAAGGGGGGGAAAAGGACAGGACAGGGACTAGGTGCACTCAGTGCCTGGTACCGGGGCGATAAACCGGCTAAGGGGACGGGGCCGGAGACGGATCGGGCAATAACGGCGGGGTACAGATTCCCCCGCGGTAGGCGTTCCAGGGGCCCCATACTTTCACCCATGTCCCAGGCTTACCTCTCGCAACATACACCACCTTTTCCCGAAACATGCACCAGTCCATGTTGTCCTTCCAGGCCGAGACGGTCGGCGACCTCTGGGAACCCCACAGTTGGGCAATGTCGCGTTTGGCCACCATGTATCCCAGAGTCACCCACCACGTCTGCGGCGCCGAGTAGTCGGTTGGTTCCCACACATTCAGAAGGCATCTCCTCGCTTCAGGCGGCAGCGACACACGCGTAACCACCCGCAGGACATCATGCACACCACGCCAGAATCGCTCCACCTCCGGGCAGTCCCACACAAATATGAAGAAAGGTCCCCAAGGAACCACACCCATGCTTACACAGCCCGTCCACAGCATAACCCATACGCAATAGCCTTGGCCCCGTGACGTAGACCCTATGGAGTATCTTGAGCTGGACGAAGCGAAGGCGGGCCGGTATGGCCACCTCTTTCGGGGAGGCCACCGCAGAGACCCAGTCCTCGTCGTCCAGCTCCAAGCCATCGGCAACCCATGCCTCACGAAGGCTAGTTAGCAATCCCGCGCGGTCATTAATAAGTTTTTTATAGATTAGTGAAATCGTGCTTTCCGGTACATGTCCATCTAGCACTCTGTCTTCCAGAGGGGAATACTCCGGGATGGAGGCAACATCCGGGAAGACGGAGCCTAGCGCATGACGGATCTGCATATACCGAAAGTACTCCCTGTCCTGCAACTGGAATTCCGTCTGCAGCATCTCGAACGTTTTGAATCCCCCCCTAGTCCAAAGATCACCCACCCTGCTGATGCCTATCATGTCCCACCTCTCGAAGCCCTTCGAAGTCCACAGGGTGCCCAACTGCTCAGCTGCGTATAGTGGCGACGCCCGGGTCAAACGATCTTTCCACCCCATCGCTACATTAGCCGCGTGCCACACTTGTACCATGACACGCGTGGGCCCCGTCAGACGTGCGTCGAGCGAGCTGGAGTAAAGCGCACGGTTATAATCACCACCCGGCAGTAACATCTTATCCATTTCAAAGGCCGGGTTTAGAGCGGGCCCGTACATGTCGTGATTAATCGCAGCCAGCTGGGAGGCCCAATAATACCGCTTGATATCCGGGAGGGCAATCCCCCCCGTCATACCACGGGAGCGTCAGCTTCGCCAGAGCGATACGCGGTCTCCCCTCCCAGAACAGGCGGCGCTGCAAACTCTCTACTTCGCGGAAGTAGCGCGCCGGGACGACGTCCATTGTGTTCTGCAGAGCGTACAGGAAACGCGGCAGCGACATCATCTTAAACAGTGCCGCCCGGCCGAGCGGCGAGAGCGGCAAGCGCCTCCAACGTGCGACATCCTCCTTCAGGCGCTGGAGGGGGGGAAGCAAGTTCTGACTATATCGGGCCTCCGCATCCAGGGTAATGAAGACCCCCAGGTACCGAAATCCCCGTGGGGCGATCTGGATAGGACAGCCCCGCGGAAGGATACGTTCCTCCCCAGAGAGAACATAGACGCACGATTTAGCCCAGTTGATGACAAGGCCGGAGTTCAGACCAAACGAATGCAATACATCAACCAGTACTATCAATGACTTACGTGGGGAAGCCAGGTATAGGAGAATATCGTCAGCGTAGAGAGATACGCGGTCCTCATACTCGGGGGTCCAGCGGAGACCACGAATAGAAGGTTCCCACCGCAGCCACTCCGCCAGGGGCTCCAAGGCGAGCGCGAAAAGGAGCGGCGATAACGGGCAGCCCTGCCGCGTGCCTCTGCCCAGCTCGAATGGAGCCGATACTCTACCGTTCACGACCACCTGTGCCAGCGGGCCAGAGTACAACAATTTAACCCAACTGATAAACCCAGGGCCAAACCCAAATTTCGCGAGCGTCGCCCAAATATATGGCCATTCCAGTGTGTCAAACGCCATAGTGGCGTCCAAGGACGCCAAGATGGCTGGCTCCCGTATGTACGGGACACGTGCGAGCACCCCATGCAAACGCCGCAGGTTGAGCGCTGTGTTGCGATGGGGGATGAAGCCGGACTGATCTTGGTGAATCAAGTCACACACTACGCCGACCAGCCGATTGGCCAACACTTTGGCAAGAATTTTGGGCTCCGCATTCAATAGCGAAATGGGCCGATAGGATGTGACTCGGTCCCGCGGCCTCCCCTCCTTATGGATAACCACAATTGTAGCCAGACGCTGGTCTAGCGGGAGGGAGGGAACCCGTCGAGTGGGCCGCAAGGAACATAGCACGGAGATGTGGTGCCAGCGTATCCGGTCGCAATTTATACAACTCGATGGGAAGACCATTAGGACTTATGGCCTTGCCGGAAGCGACCGAGCGTATGGCGAGGGCAATTTCGTCAGAAGTTGGAGCGGCGTCCAACGACACTCTGTCCTCCTCCGAAAGGGAAGGCAGCGCGATATCTCTGAGCAGGGCATGGGAATCCTCTTCAGAGCGGGAGGACACCGGGGAATACACCCCACGGAAATAGTCTGCAAAGCAAGAAACAATTTCTTCCGGTTCAGTGACACACACACCATTCTGTTTCTCAATCAAAGGGACAACTCGACTCGCTCTCTCCTTTTTGTCCAGCCACGCAAGCAATTTACCAGCCTTATCACCCACATCATACAGTCTCCCCTGTTGCTCTCTACTGAGGCCCCTGGCCGCCTCCGTGACGAGGGCCTTATAGGCCGCTTGCTTGAGTCGGAGAACATGTAATTTGTTATCCGTCACCCCACATTCTAGATCACCCTCCAACTCGGTTATCTCAGCTTCAACACGGGTCACCTCCTCCTGCTCGCGCCTCCGGGAGTGGGAAATAAGGGACAGGGCCTCTTCTCGGAGTACCGTCTTGAACGCCTCCCACAGTGAGACCGCCGATGACACAGACCCCATATTCTCGTCAAAGTAGCGCTTAAGGGATTTAACCAACTCCGCGCGGATGGTGGGGTCACGCAGGTACCAGGGATTAATCGGGACCACCCTACCCTCTCCCCTCGGAAGAATATCAAAGCGCAACAAGAGCGGGGAGTGGTCCGAGATACCCCGTGCCAAATGGCTCACCTCTCCCACCCTCCCCACATGAGCCGCCGGAACCAGGACATAATCTAGCCGTGAAAGACTACCATGAACCCCGGAGTGGAAGGTATACTGGAGCTGCGTGGGATGTTTCAAACGCCAACAATCCACCAGCCCCAAGGTATCCAAGAGGCCAGGCAACCACGCCTGGGCCCGGGGGAGATCCCTAGGGGGGTGACGGTCCACAGTTCCGGAAACCACAGCATTAAAATCCCCCCCCACCACTAGAATCCCTTCCGGAAGGCCAAGGAGGAGGCGCCCCAGGTCCGCAAAGGTGGTCGTCTGCAGCCCCGGCGGGACATATACTGACACAAAAACGATCACTCTGCCCTCCAAAACCGTGTAGCGTCCCCTGTCGTCATGGAGCACCTCATCAATCTCCAACGGGAGCGAGTTCTTAACCATAATGCCCACACCCCTTGAACCAGACGTGAAGCCCGAATGGGCCACAAGGCGGTAGCCCCGTCGATTCATAGCACGAGAGGAGTTGCCAATGAGGTGTGTCTCCTGCAGAAAAACTATATCGGGCGAAATTCGCTTCAAGAACTGCAGAACCACACCTCGTTTTATCCTGTCCCCCAGTCCATTAACATTCCAGGACAACAAACTCAGTCCCCCACCCCCCATCATAAACAGAAGCCATCGCTCGTCCCCCAGAGAGCACTTTAAAGATAACACAATGATACATTTGCCTTGTGGTGTAAACGAACAACACCCCGCCCCAACCCACCCGCCCCAACAAAACTCCCCCCTCCCTGCACCCCTGCACTAGCCCGGACAGCCCCCCCAACTTGCAGTGTGCCTGTCGCCCCTATATAATGAAACTAGCTAGACCCCCTAGAGGAGGAAAGAGTACCCCTTCCAGACCCCTCACAACCTCCATGGGAGAGGAAAGAACAAAGACAGAAGCTTAGTCGAAAGTGGCATCATAGTCATCCAGAGTGAGGCCCAATATCAACCCCTCAGTCCCGATCCAGTGGGCCGTCTCCTCCCGCCGCCCCCCCCCGCCATCCCGACCACGATCCCCAGACAGAGTATCCAGCCAGTCCCCGGCTGCTTCGGGACAATCAAAAAAGTGCGTGCGACCATCCACCTCCACTCGCAGCTTGCCCGGGAAGAGCATGGCATATTTTAGGTTCATGTCCCGAAGTCGGCGCTTGAAGCCCAGGAAGCTCAGTCTCTGCTTTTGGACCGCTTGGGTAAAATCAGGGTGAAAGTTCACCTCCATATTTTCCAGCTTAATCGGCCCTTGCAGTCTGGAGGCTTGCAAGATCGCGTCCCTGTCCCGAAAGTTAAAAATCCGGGCAATGAGAGGTCGCGGAGGAGCTCCGACCTTCGGCCTTCCCCCGGGAACTCTGTGGGCCCTCTCCACGGCAAACAATTTACTCCGTCCCCGAGGCTGGAGATGTGTAGCGATCAGGTCTTCCACAAATAGATCCGCCGCCGCTTCCTCCCGTTCCTCGGGCACCCCGATGATGCTGATGTTGTTCCTCCGGGCCCGACTCTCGGAATCCTCAAGGCGCCGATCCATAAGCGCACTCGCCTGACGAAGTCGGCGCACCTCCGTTTGTAGGGCCGCCACCTCAGTCGTGAGGCCCGATGCGGTGTGGGCCAAAGAATCAACCCGGTCGTTGGTCTTAGAGAGATCAGCCCTCACCAGGCCAACATCCACGAGGACCGCGTCGATCTTATGTGCCAGGGTATCGAACCGCTGGCCCACCGAGGCCTTCATCTCGGCAATGGCGCCCATGACGTCTTGCAGAGTCAGATCCGTGGGCAAGTCCAGAGCATCAGAAGGGCCCTCAGAGGACTTGTGTGGTCCGCCAGGAGATCCCCTCTGAAGGGTATAGCGGTCCATGATGTTGGACTGGTGTGCAGAGCCACGCCGGGTCGACTTGGTCTTTGATCGATCTCCATCTTGTTTCGTGGCCATCGCCACCGTTCTCACACTCGCACCAGCGACGCCGTAGAGGGCAGGCAATCGGGGCCACAAGCTCCGAGGGGGGCAACCCCAGATCGGCGGGGTGGGTCACAGCCGGCAGGCAGGCAGGGTCCCCCAGCGAGGCCACACCAACGCAAAGAGCTCCGATATCTCACTCGCAGAGAAGGCGAGGGGGTGCGAAAGTGAAAGCGAAAGTGCGGGGTACGCGACCCACCAGGCCCAGCCCGCCGTTGTTGTTCACTTTGCCACCAGGTCACCCCTCAGCGCAAAACCGGGGTCCGGCGAGGAGAAGGCCGCAAACTTCAATCGGTGCTCACTCCGGCACCCGAGGTCCGATTTGAGAACGGGAAACAGGTACCACCTCAACTCAGGCTCACCAACACAGTCCCCTCAAACGAGGCAGGATAAATACAGGAGGTTGCGGAGGTCCTCGGGAGCCTCGCACCTACGCGGCCATCTTGGTTGCGCACTAGGCTCCTCCCGACGATCACCCTTCTTAAAGATAGTCGTGATCTCTGCCCCTTTCCAAGTTTCAGGTAGTGGTGCACCTGAAGCAAGAGAATTACACAACAAATTAATATAGGGACCCCACACATCTTTATCATAGTTCCATAGGTCTCCAGGTATTTTGTCAGGACCGGGAGCCTTTCCTGGCTTTAGTGCATCTATAGCTATTAGAGTTTCCTTTAAGCTGAACGATAACGGTGCAGCGTTTAATGTAATTTCATAACTCATCGGGCAGTAAGCAATGTCATTTGGGGAAGAAGAGTAAAGACTAGAGAAGTGTGTTACCCACGTGTACGTGTCTAAAAAGAGGTCCTTGCTACATCTTCCATTTTTATTGCCCTTTGGGATTAATCACCAAAAAGCAATTTGGTCTTTTGCTTTCGCTGCTACAAGTAGTTCGTCCCAGATGTTCGCCTCCCATTCTTTCTTTGCGCAGGTTAACAATTGCTTGTATTCTGCCATTTTTTCCCTTAAGGCCACTGTATTTTTTGATTTTGAAGCCAAAATGAGCTCATTTTTTACAGTGTGACATGCTTTATTATACCATGGGTTTTTCAGCTCGGCCGCCACCGTAATCCCATTATTAGCTTTCTTCTGGATTTTACTCAGTATGGGTACAAGATCCTTGACTAGTTTACAATGGATATCCATTATTGGAATGTCTGATACAGGGAAATCTACATACGGAGAGACCCTATCTACGAAAGTGTCATAGATATGTTTAATTGCCACTATATTTTTTCCTATCGAATGCCATTTTACAGCTCTCCTATTATTACTTAAAAGTGGATCTATATTACCACTACCAAGTTCTCTTGGTCTCGAGGTGACAAGATGGAAAAGGTGAGCTGACAATGTCAGGCATAGTGGGTAGTGGTCACTCTCTGTTCTATTATCAACTTTTAAGTCAAAGGCCATCGAACAAAGCTCAATTGAGATTATTATGTAATGTATATGGCTCTTCATATTATTTCTAGTAAATGTGGGGGCTTTTGGGCTATCAGATGGCAGACGGCCATTACAGGCTCTCAAGCTGTGCCCAGAAACAAGTCTTAATAACTGCGCAACTGCCATTGTGCAAGGCACTACTGGCAGACTTTCCAGAAGCGGAATGTTATTGGCCAAGTCTTCTTCTTCAAAAATATTTTCTAGCCCCAGCACGGGTTCATATGTACAATTAAAGTCGCCTCCGACTATTTTCATTGCCCTTAACTCAATCGAGCTTAAAAAATTGTCTAAATGCTCGATAGCCATCGATTGTTTACTTGTTAGATATGGTCTAGAGTATATGTTTATTATATAGACTTCCTTTTTATCGGGTGTATAAAATGTTACTTCCAATATATCCTGCAAGCATGTTTCAACTAATTTAACATCCACACCAAGAGTCACCTTTACCCAAATACAGAGGCCTCCTGAAGGTCTCCCTCTAGCGGAGGGGATAGCACCTTTGCTAAAAGTTTTATAGCCTACTTTATGCAAAGGTTCTACAGACCAAGTTTCTTGTAACATAATTATGTCTTTCTGCCCAATATATTCCTGCATACAACATCTTCTACATTTCTTTTGAGATCTGCAACATTCCAAGAGATCAATGCTATCTCTCCTAGACTTCCCACCTCACTTTGTTCCATACACCCAATTGTTGTACTAGGAATACAATCAGTTCTAGTGTACCTTTTGTAATAGCTAACTGTGTCTATTAAATCAATATCTAGATTAGTGGCAGTAGCCGTAACAAACCCTTCCTCTTGAAGTTGCAGCTCAACTGCAAATGGTTCCAGTGCACGTAATGTAGATAATTGTCAGTCTTGGGCATCCAAGTCTGACAATGCATGGTATCTATTTGTTAATGGCATTGTGTGCTGTCTAGCTATTAGATTCCATGGCTGCGGTCTATAGAAAAAAAACAACTGAAGTGCACAAATGTTGGTGTTCGTCATGCATATTTCCTCATTTGTATTCAAAATATGGCGCACCAACTGAGGCCGTCGAAAATTGACCACTATGCAATCACCTTCTATGTTTTTAATGGAGTGACCTATCCAACCTACCCTACGGACCATTAATATTTATTTTGTGTCCGCTAATTGAAAATTCTTATATTTAGCTAGCCAGTCTATAGTTTTATTCCGAAGGTCTTCCCAGCTTTCTCTTTCAGTCATTCTAAGGGCAGGGACGCCAGCTAATATTAGCATATACGGGCATGAAACAGGCGGTAGATTTAAAATGTCCGTATTGGCAGTTCTACTGGAATTGTGAGTCCTCGATGGACTCCGTACCTCATGTTTCCTGTCTATTTTAGGAGGTACCCTACAATTTCTCTGTGTGTCTAATAGTCCAGGGTCAATTAATGACGCCTTGGGCCTGTCACCTATACTGGTCTGTATAATCTGAATAGTATTACCACCGTTTCCTTCCATTGATTGTTGTGTAGTTCTATGTATGGTTCTGTCTACCCTTTCATTATTTCCCCCATTATACTCTTCAACCAGTCTAGCCTCTCTATTGTTCCCTAAATTTTTTATTTCTGTTTCTAGATTATTCAGTTTATCCCATAACTGTGTGAATACCTTGTTGAAAAAGCCCTGTACTTCATCAACCATTACATCTACCGTTCTGGCATAACCGGTCAGTACCTGTCGCAACTTCCTTAGTGTTACCCCTTCCGGAATCGGAAAACACAGGGCCAATATCTGTCTGTGTACCGAATGGTTTTAATGTGGCATTTATTTGGGTTATATTCCATATCAGAACTATCCATTACCTCAGAAACCATCACAAGTTTAGGATTTCTTGTAGGAGCCCCCCCGCTTCCTTTTTGCAGGCACTGCAACATTTTTCTTTGCAACCACATTTTTTTGTGTCTTGGTCCTAGTAACTCTGCTCACCGCCACTTCTGGCGTGAGTCCCCGGGTAGAAGCAATAGAAGGGGAACATAACGAAGATGAGGGAATAATGGGGGAATTGGTAAGTAAACCATCATTTACACTCCTACCCCTGCCAGTTACATGAATGTCTCTTTGTGTTAAAGGGTCCAAGGATAATCGTCGTTCTGTTAATTCAATCTCATGAATCAATAAAGACTCTGCCCTGACTAAAAAGGCATCCAGTGTCCCTGCTGCACCCTTACGCTTCTCCATTTCCTTAGCGAACTCAATTTGTATCTATGCACCAGGAACAAGAACTACCAGGGTGCAGAGCGACAGTATCTAGAAAAATCCCTGGGCACAGTACCTTTCTACGTCAGCAAACGACCGATCTGTTGTTTCCAGGAGCAGGGTGTTAGGGAGTTTGCCCAGCCCAGCCTTTTCCAGGCTCTGACGGGCGCAGACGGGCCCGCCCTTGGCCCGGGCACGCCGGCACACGTCCCGCGCTGCGGGAGCCCTGGCCCCCTTTTCAGCACCTCCTGGCGCTCAGCGTTGTGGTGCGCGGCGTGTGCCCCACTCGGAGTAAAGGGGGTTGTAGTTTTCCCCTGTGGCGGCAAATGGCGGCAGTTGATGGCAGCAACCGGGCTTCTCCTACAGCCACAACAGCGATCTGTGGCAGAGGTTCAGCAGCTCTATCCCGGTAAGGATAACGGGCTCCCCAGCAGCTCTTTCCCGGTAAGGATAACGGGCACCCCATATTCATCTTCAGGGATTTATTCTCGACCCTTAAACCATTCAATTGATCTTCCAAACTGCCAGAGCTCAGAGCAAGGGTCTGAACCTCGTGTGAGCCGGAACTAGCCTGACCCCTACCCCCATGTGGAATGGTAATATCGGGACTCTCAGGGTTTTCCAGGTTTTGCACATTTTCCAGCACCTTAAATTGGTTAGAGCAATCAACCTGAATAACCAAATGTTCCCCTTCCGGGCTGGTCGGCATGTCAC
Source organism: Triturus cristatus (assembly GCF_964204655.1). Taxonomy (NCBI): domain Eukaryota; kingdom Metazoa; phylum Chordata; class Amphibia; order Caudata; family Salamandridae; genus Triturus; species Triturus cristatus. Next base: position 63,720,150 of record NC_140591.1, on the reverse strand, counting down.
AGGGCTGGGGGGCATGTCACAGGGCTGGGGGGCAGTGGCGCATCACATGGACTAAGAGCTTCCGAGGCTGAAGCTATGGAAGGACCAGCTACGTGGCTAAAATACATAACTATACTTTTTGGTGCTTTGTCACTAATCCACACCTGGCCCTTCCTTTCCCCTTGCCTACCTAGGCCATTGGTCTTTGGCTTAGGAGCTAGCAAACCCTCGACCCCCTCAATGAGTTTGTCAGTCTTATCGAGGGTACAGTTTTCTACGGTGTGGCTAGGGATTTTCTTAGCTACCTGTTCCCATGCTTTTGTCTGATGCATTTCTCTTCCCATTTAGGCTTGTAAAATGTCCCAAAAAACAGAAAGTAGAACTAGGGATATAACAATATGGGCCCCAGTACTTACAGTTCGCGATGGAGTGCATGGAGAAGAGGTCAAGGGGGGTGGCCCTGCCCTGCCTCTTCCTGGCGCTGACGGGCGCATGACTGGCCCGCCCTTGGCACACGCGCGTCCCGCGCTGCGGTGTTGCTGCAGCACTTAAGAGCGAGTGTAGAGCTCCTCCCTCCTAGGATAGTGATGGTTTGTGGGGTTTGAAGTCCCCCCTCCGATCCAGCAGTCAATTCAGTGTCAGGTGGCGTCCCATGCCGCGGTGTTGCTGCAGCGCTTAAGAGCGCTTGTAGAACTCCTCCCTCCTGGGAGAGTGATGGTTTGTGGGGTTTGAAGTCCCCCCTCCGATCCAGCAGGCTATGGCAGTGTCAGGTGGCGTCCCGCACTGCGGTGTTGCTGCAGCGCTTAAGAGCGCTTGTGGAGCTCCTCCCTCCTGGGAGAGTGATGGTTTGTGGGGTTTGAAGTCCCCCCCCCCTCCGATCCAGCAGGCTATGGCAGTGTTAGGTGGCGTCCCGCACTGCGGTGTTGCTGCAGCGCTTAAGAGCGCTTGTGGAGCTCCTCCCTCCTGGGAGAGTGATGGTTTGTGGGGTTTGAAGTCCCCCCCTCCGATCCAGCAGGCTATGGCAGTGTTAGGTGGCGTCCCGCACTGCGGTGTTGCTGCAGCGCTTAAGAGCGCTTGTGGAGCTCCTCCCTCCTAGGATAGTGATGGTTTGTGGGGTTTGAAGTCCCCCCTCCGATCCAGCAGGCTATGGCAGTGTCAGGTGGCGTCCCGCACTGCGGTGTTGCTGCAGCACTTAAGAGCGCTTGTAGAACTCCTCCCTCCTGGGAGAGTGATGGTTTGTGGGGTTTGAAGTCCCCCCTCCGATCCAGCAGACAATGGCAGTGTCATGGCATCCCATGACTAGTTAATGCAAGAAGGTTTTAGCTAACTTTTGGAGTCTGTTTCAGTAGCCTTTACTCTAGAAGTAGACTGCAGGTGAAAATCTGGTTTGTTATTATTTTTGGGGAGATGTGCTGCGATTGTATGGGCAGCAGGTCCTGAAAACCTACATCTCTCACTCAGATAGTTATCTGTTCTTAAACTTAAACATTGTGTTGCAATAACCTCAATTGTGCAGCAAAAACCAATGTAATTAATCATGTATAGCTTTTGTAAGACGCTACACCAATGGACCATGTGATGGCGCTAAGAGTTATGCAAACGAAAAAAACATCTTCTCTGCACTTTTAAGGTTTTGTCCATTCCATAGTTTGTTTTAAAAAAGATATACTCTATTGACATTTTTTAATAACCGCTTTACGTCCATTTCTATAAATGACATCAATAATAGTTTCACATTTTTCATGGCTCGTACATATATGTTCTCAATAAACATATCCAACAACTTTTAAATTAACCATCCCCCCTTCCTCCCTTCCCCATCCCTTCTCTCATGCCAGTTCTTTCCAAGAGTACAGGTTCATCTACGCAATCTCCTAGTTTATCAATATATAGATGCCTGCTCATGATCTAGTTTCCCTTCCATATGTATTCATTGCATCTGGAGGTCAGTGTTATCATGGCAGTGTGAGATACAGGTGTTTGTTTCCCTGCATAGCTATCAGCATGGAGGACCAGGCCAGAATGTCCTCCTCGGCCTTAACATCCTTCCGGATTCATTTCATTGTCACCAACTCCGCTGTTGCCCACTCGCACATATCCCGCCTCCAGTCTGTAGATTTTGGTGGTCGAAGATTCATCCATGCGGTAACAACTCATCTTCTGGCTAACACCAGTCCAAGATTAATTCGTTTCCTGGTAGGCTTGTTCCCCTTTAGGTGCAGGTAAAATCCCCAATAATGCCGGTTTAATGTCGCTAGTGATATTCCATCCAGTGACCTCCCGCAGCTCCTTCAATACGTTTTCCCAAAAGGAGAACAGTGATCTGCATGACCATACCATATGAAGAAAGTTTGCCCCTTGCTGTTCACATCTAGGGCATTCATCCATGCAGGATGGGTACATTTTGCTGATCGTGTGTGGAGTAAGATATACTTGATGTACTACATTATATTGAAGGAGCTTAAATTGTGTTTGTGCTGACCTCCTATACTCCCTCATGCACTCTCTTCCATTCATTCTGTGTGAGAGGTTCATCCAAAGCATATCCCGCCTCTTTGCGATTTTGAGAGTTTCTTCTGGCGGGTCATCTTTAAGTGCCCTCTAGAGATGAGAAATGTTTCTCCCTCCCCCGCCATGTATAGCATGACTTTTAAAATATTGGTAATGGAGGGTTCCTCCGGGAAGCTCAGCCAAAGCTCCTGTGCAACACTGGAAACTTTTCCCGTATTGAAGGAACTGCCCAGGCCCAAGGCCAAAGGTCTCCTGTGCAACACTGGAAACTTTTCCCGTATTGAAGGAACTGCCCAGGCCCAAGGCCAAAGGTCTCCTGTGCAACACTAGAAACTTTTCCCGTATTGAAGGAACTGCCCAGGCCCAAGGCCAAAGGTCTCCTGTGCAACACTAGAAACTATTCCCGTATTGAAGGAACTGCCCAGGCTCACGGCCAAAGGTCTCCTGTGCAACACTAGAAACTTTTCCCGTATTGAAGGAACTGCCCAGGCCCAAGGCCAAAAGTCTCTGTGCTTCTTCTCTGGTCAGGAACCTTCTGTCTGCATAAAGGTCAAATGGGCGTGGCTCCCAAAGGGGCATATCTGGTGCATATGGGGCGTGCTGCACTACTCTTCTCACTACACTCTCCCATACAGTAGCCACATGGTGTACAATTTAAGGGTATTTATTGGGGGTTCCCCCTCCCATCATCATCAGCGTTGTCAATTTGTGTCCACCGTGAGCGCCCGCTAATAAACATTTGTTCCCATTTCCCTTAGTATCCAGCCAGTGAACTGTGCGCTGGAGCTGGTACTTCTGGTCCACCCTGTTCCCACGCAGCTGCACCCTCTTATGTTTCTTTACCCACAGCAGGTCTATCAAACGACTGTCCAAATTGTGAAATTATATATAAGGAATGCTGCAAAGCGTATAGACAGCGGGGCAGAGCAATCATTTTGACTATTGCTTTACACCCCATAAGAGATAAAGGGAACTCCGTCCAGAATCGGATTCCACCACCCGGTCGATATTATTTTTAAGATAGTCTATTTCTGTGTTTGCCAGTCGAATACCCAAGTATCGTGTTCCCTCTTCTGCCCATGGTAGTTGGATCTGTGGTCACTCCCCTTCCGGGATCCCAGCCAATCTGCTAATACGTAGTCCGGAAACTTCTCCAAAATGATGTACTTCTACCATGAGTACGGGAATGGAGTCCTCTGGGCTTGCCAGATAAACTGATATATCATCAGCATACAGCAAGACTACATGGTTGGTTTCCCCTAGTCTGATGCCCCCATGGATACATAATGGCCCTTAATCAAGCCGCCAGAGGCCATTGCAAATATTAAGGGTGAGAGCGGGCAACCCTGATGAGTGCCTCGTTGAAGAGAAAATTGTCTCGATACCACTTTGCCCACCCACACTCTGGCAGAAGGATCTGTATACAACAACCGCACCTACTTTAAATATTGTTTTGCCAGTCCAAATCGACGAAGCACCTGCCATACGTAGGACCATTCTACGGAATTAAACGCTTGTTTAATGTCCAGCAGTGCCGCAGCACAGTCAGTGTCTCGCGTCACCTTGGCATGCCATACATGTGCTAATCGACGAAGATTATAGGACGTGCTCCTTTTTGGTATAAACCCTGCCCGATCTGTACGGACAAGCCAGGGCATCATGGGGAGGAGACGATCTGCAAGTATCTCGCTTAGCAGCTTCACATCAATATTAACCCCTTCGCTGCTAGGCCTTTTCCCCCTCCTGTGCCAAGCCTTTTTTTGGCTATTTGGGGTAGTGCGCGATGAGGCCCCTGTAACTTTTTGACCACATAAGGTATCCACGCCAAATTTGCGTCCTTTTCTTCCAACATCATGGGGATTCTAAAGGTACTCAGGGTTTGTGGATTTCCCTGGAGGGGTCACAGAAATGAGCCAAAATACAGCAAAATTTTTTTTTTTTTTTGGAAAAACGGGCTGCAAATGAAACCATCTGGGTTTTTCCCTACAAATGTTATCAAAAAAGAGTTTGTGGGGTTGAAATCACCATTTTCCCAGCTTTTCGGGGATACCAGACTTTTGTCAGAAACTCAACATTTTTTACACAGTTTTGGCATTTTTCTGGGACAAAGCCTATTTTTGCTATTTTTTGTGCTTTTGACCTCCTTCCAGTTAATGGTAGAAATGGGTACAAAAGCAATAATGGATCCTGGAAAGCTATACATTTTCGAGAGGTAGACAAAATTCTGAATTCAGCAAGGGGTCATTTGTGTAGATCCATCAAGGTTTCTTTATAGAAACTAACAGTTAAATATAGGATAAATTGAAAATTAGTTGAAAAAAACAGCATTTTGTGTCAACGTTTCCACCTGTAACTTCTTCTAAATATGACAGCTCTTTGAAAGCAACATACCGTTAGATCCGCTGGACATTACTGGTTGTGGGGATATATAGGACTTGTAGGTTCACCAAGAACCCAACGAACCCAGAGCCAAAACCTGAGCAGCAACTTGCAATGGTTTTTTATTATGTCCCGGGTATATAGTAATTATTCTGTACAAATGTGTACATGGAAAAATCGGTATGAAAGACACCTATGTATTTCTGAAATGGGAACAAAATATAGAGTTTAGAAACAGTAGATATTTGCACATTTCCGAAATTGGGAATACTCATACTAGCATGAGAATTATCAGTAATTTTTTAGAATGACTTCTTTTTTACACAATATCTTTCATTTGGAAGGCAGAAATGCATCGAAAGTCAATAGATAATAACAGTTCCTTTACAAATCTGAATTACCCTAAGTCTCCCAATAAAAATGGTACCTCACTTGTGTGGGTAGGCATAGTGCACGCGACGGGAAACGGCGCAAAACGCAACGTGGTCACAACTCAATATCGCAGTGAAAAATTACCCTTTTTTGGCAAAGTGCCTAGCTCTAGTTTTTTAACCCTAGCTCTGCGGGCACCTTGGGAAATCTAGCAAACCTATACATTTTTGAAAACTAGACACCCAGGGGAATCCAGGATGGGGTGACTTGACTGCCCCCCACCAGGGTCTGTTACCCAGAATCCCTTGCAAACCTAAAAAATTGTCAAAAAAAACACATTTTCCCCATATTTCTGTGGTGGAAAGTTCCGGAATCTGCGTGGATTCACAAATTTCCACCCACACCGCGTTCCCCAAAGTCTTACGAGAAAAACGGTACCTCACTTGTGTGGGTCGGCCTAGTGCCCGCGACAGAAAACGGCGCAAAACGCAACCTGGTCACACCTCAATTTCGCAGTGAAAAATGACCCTTTTTTGGAAAAATGTCTAGCTGTAGTTTTTGAACCCTAGCTCTGCGGGCACCTTGGGAAACCTAGCAAACCTATACATTTCTGAAAACTAGATACCCAGGGGAATCCAGGATGGGGTGACTTGACTGCCTCCCACCAGGGTCTGTTACCCAGAATCCCTTGCAAACCTAAAGAATTGTCAAAAAAAACAAATTTTCCCCACATTTCTGTCGTGGAAAGTTCCGGAATCTGTGTGGATCCACAAATTTCCACCCACCCCGCGTTCCCCAAAGTCTTACGAGAAAAACGGTACCTCACTTGTGTGGGTCGGCCTAGTTCCCGCGACAGGAAACGGCACAAAATGCAACGTGGTCACACCTCAATTTCGCAGTGAAAAATAACCCTTTTTTGGCAAAATGTCTAGCTGTAGTTTTCGAACCCTAGCTCTGCGGGCACCTTGGGAAACCTAGCAAACCTATACATTTTTGAAAACTAGATACCCAGGGGAATCCAGGATGGGGTGACTTGACTGCCTTCCACCAGGGTCTGTTACCCAGAATCCCTTGCAAACCTAAAAAATTGTCAAAACAAACACATTTTCCCCACATTTCTGTGGTGGAAAGTTTGGGAATCTACGTGGATCCACAAATTTCCACCCAGCTTGCGTTCCCCAAAGTCTTACGAGAAAAACGGTACCTCACCTGTGTGGGTCGGCCTAGTGCCCGCGACAGGAAACGGCGTAAAACGCAACGTGGTCACACCTCAATTTCGCAGTGAAAAATGACCCTTTTTTGGCAAAATGTCTAGCTGTAGTTTTTGAACCCTAGCTCTGCGGGCACCTTGGGAAACCTAGCAAACCTATACATTTTTGAAAACTAGCACCCAGGGCAATCCAGGATGGGGTGACTTGACTGCCTCCCACCAGGGTCTGTTACCCAGAATCCCTCGCAAACCTAAAAAATTGTCAAAAAAAGGCACATTTTCCCCATATTTCTGTGGTGGAAAGTTCCGGAATCTGCGTGGATTCACAAATTTCCACCCACACCGCGTTCCCCAAAGTCTTACGAGAAAAACGGTACCTCACTTGTGTGGGTCGGCCTAGTGCCCGCGACAGAAAACGGCGCAAAACGCAACCTGGTCACACCTCAATTTCGCAGTGAAAAATGACCCTTTTTTGGAAAAATGTCTAGCTGTAGTTTTTGAACCCTAGCTCTGCGGGCACCTTGGGAAACCTAGCAAACCTATACATTTCTGAAAACTAGATACCCAGGGGAATCCAGGATGGGGTGACTTGACTGCCTCCCACCAGGGTCTGTTACCCAGAATCCCTTGCAAACCTAAAGAATTGTCAAAAAAAACAAATTTTCCCCACATTTCTGTCGTGGAAAGTTCCGGAATCTGTGTGGATCCACAAATTTCCACCCACCCCGCGTTCCCCAAAGTCTTACGAGAAAAACGGTACCTCACTTGTGTGGGTCGGCCTAGTTCCCGCGACAGGAAACGGCACAAAATGCAACGTGGTCACACCTCAATTTCGCAGTGAAAAATAACCCTTTTTTGGCAAAATGTCTAGCTGTAGTTTTCGAACCCTAGCTCTGCGGGCACCTTGGGAAACCTAGCAAACCTATACATTTTTGAAAACTAGATACCCAGGGGAATCCAGGATGGGGTGACTTGACTGCCTCCCACCAGGGTCTGTTACCCAGAATCCCTTGCAAACCTAAAAAATTGTCAAAACAAACACATTTTCCCCACATTTCTGTGGTGGAAAGTTTGGGAATCTACGTGGATCCACAAATTTCCACCCAGCTTGCGTTCCCCAAAGTCTTACGAGAAAAATGGTACCTCACCTGTGTGGGTCGGCCTAGTGCCCGCGACAGGAAACGGCGTAAAACGCAACGTGGTCACACCTCAATTTCGCAGTGAAAAATGACCCTTTTTTGGCAAAATGTCTAGCTGTAGTTTTTGAACCCTAGCTCTGCGGGCACCTTGGGAAACCTAGCAAACCTATACATTTTTGAAAACTAGCACCCAGGGCAATCCAGGATGGGGTGACTTGACTGCCTCCCACCAGGGTCTGTTACCCAGAATCCCTCGCAAACCTAAAAAATTGTCAAAAAAAGGCACATTTTCCCCACATTTCTGTGGTGGAAAGTTCCGGAATCTGCGTGGATCCACAAATTTCCACCCACCCCGCGTTCCCCAAAGTCTTACGAGAAAAACGGTACCTCACTTGTGTGGGTCGGCTTAGTGCCCGCGACAGGAAACGGCAAGGGGTTCAACTCATGACCTACGCCAACGATTCCCAAATTATCTTCTCCCTATCTGCATCTTGTCCATCATCTCCGTCTCTCCTTAAATTAGGGCTTCAAAGCATCCTTAACTTGATGACAAGAAATCAATTAAAGCTTAACGGAGACAAAACAGAAGTTCTTCTCCTAGGGAAACAACGAGATCTTTGGAATCCCTCTCACTGGCCCAGTCAGATGGGAACTTTTCCCACCCCAGTTACTCAAGTACGTAATTTGGGAGTCATCATGGATAGCTCCCTTTCCATGAATCAACAGGCCAGTAAAGTTGTCGGCCTATGTCTTACCATTATCAAATGGCTGAGGAAAATCCTTTGGATGCTGCCCTCCTCCACTCAAAAAACCGTAGTCAATGCCCTCATAACATCACAGCTTGACTACGGCAATATTCTGTACCTTGCTTCCAACAAAGCTTGTCCAAAATGCAGCTGTTCGATTACTGTGCAGAATCCCCAAAAACTCCGGAGTCTCGAGCTACCGCCGTGAACTCCACTGGCTCAGGGTAGATAGTAGAATCCGTTTCAAAGGGGGAACAACCTTTACAACGCAACTTTTACAACGCACTACACTTACAACGCATTTTTTACAACGCACAATCCATTACAACGCATGACATTACAACGCAGGACACTACAACGCATTTTTAAAAACTACCTTTACAACGCATTCCATTACAACGCATACTACCATTACAACGCATACCATTACAACTCATAATATAGTAATTTTTACCCCTATACTATCCAACACTTACCCTACTATTGCACCCCCTGGAGTTAGAATAGTAATTTTTACCCCTATACTATCCAACACTTACCCTACTGTTGCACCCCCTGGAGTTAGAATAGTAATTTTTACCCCTATACTATCCAACACTTACTCTACTGTTGCACCCCCTGGAGTTAGAATAGTAATTTTTACCCCTATACTATCCAACACTTTCCCTACTGTTGCACCCCCTGGAGTTAGAATAGTAATTTTTACTCCTATACTATCCAACACTTACCCTACTGTTGCACCCCCTGGAGTTAGAATAGTAATTTTTACCCCTATACTATCCAACACTTACCCTACTGTTGCACCCCCTGGAGTTAGAATAGTAATTTTTACCCCTATACTATCCAACACTTACCCTACTGTTGCACCCCCTGGAGTTAGAATAGTAATGTTTACCCCTATACTATCCAACACTTACCCTACTGTTGCAGCCCCTGGAGTTAGAATAGTAATTTTTACCCCTATACTATCCAACACTTTCCCTACTGTTGCACCCCCTGGAGTTAGAATAGTAATTTTTACCCCTATACTATCCAACATTTACCCTACTGTTGCACCCCCTGGAGTTAGAATAGTAATTTTTAACCCTATACTATCCAACACTTACCCTACTGTTGCACCCCCTGGAGTTAGAATAGTAATTTTTACCCCTATACTATCTAATACTTACCTTAAATGCAATTTAATATTATGCGTTGTAATGGTATGCGTTGTAAAGGTAGTATGCGTTGTAATGGAAATGCGTTGTAAAGGTAGTTTCTAAAAATGCGTTGTAGTGTCCTGCGTTGTAATGTCATGCGTTGTAATGGATTGTGCGTTGTAAAAAATGCGTTGTAAGTGCATGCGTTGTAAAAGTGTGCGTTGTAACGACATACATCCGTTTCAAAGCCCTGAACTACATGTTCATAATTAAAGCTGGCATTGCACCCAATTTCCTTCTAGCGTTGGCTCATCCCTACACTCCCAAGCGAAACCTTCGCTCGCAATCAGCTGCCAACTTCTGCGTTCCAAGATTCAAACTGGCAAGAATGGGAGGCAGATCTTTCGCCCACCTTGGACCATCTCTTTGGAACGCACTCCCTCCTTTCATTCGTAAGGAGGAAAATCATGCCAGGTTTAGAAGGCACGTTAAGACTTGGCTATTCGAACAATAACTTGAACAGCCAGTACTCCCCTGCCATCATTATGCTGTGTCTCGGCGCCGGGAAACCCTTTTTGGGTAGCTGTTGCGCCTTATAAATTTAAAAAAGAAAAAAAAAAAAAAAAACTGTCTTTTTGGCCCGTGCTTGGCGGCCATCTAGGGAAACATACCAAACCCATACATTTCTGAAAACTAGACACCCGGGGGCTTCCAGGGAGGTATGGCTTGCGTGGATCCCCCAACGTTTCCTTACCCAGAATCCCCTGCAAACCTCAATTTTAGCTGAAAAAATCACTTTTTTCACACATTTTTGTGTGGCAAAGTTGTGGCATCACCGGGCTCACTCAAATTTCCCACCACCCAGCATTCCCCCGGGTCTCCCGGTAAAAATGGTGCCTCACTTATGTGGGAGGCCCAAGTACCCGCAACAGGCAAGGGCCCAAAACGTAGTGATGCGACATCAACATTGCCTATCCCAAAACATTTTTGGGCCCTTGCCTGTCGCGGCCCGATACTTCCACAACTTCAACAGTGTCATCTTCCAGGCCGTCGACGACGATAACTTCTTCAACGGCAAGTCTTAAAAGGATCTATTGCTTTAACATTGCCTTTATCGTCGGCGACACCTCCTCGATCGCATCCAAACCAAAAGCCTCGACGTCGACCGCACCGTCAACGAGCAAGCATTCATCATTGAGAAAACCATCGCCGACGACATCACCGTCGATAAGACCACCTTCGATGGCGTCGCCGACTACGACATCGTCGACGGCACCGGCGTTGATGACGACTCCATTGTCGACGGCACAGGCGTCGATGACGACTCCATCCGTTGTCGACGACTCCATCATCGACGGCATCGACGTCGACACCACCATCGACGATGACATCATCGATGGCAATAATACCACAGTCGATGGCGGATCCGTCGAGGACAAATATTTCACCAGCAGTTATGTATGTCAGTTTTTCAACACCGGTTTTGCAAAGGACACGCATGGAGTTTAAAACCCCAAAGATTTCGCCTCTACCGCCCAGCAATCTTCTGGATGTTGAAGATACGGACGATGAGGAGGGTCAATTTGGAGCGGCTTATAGCTCCTCAAAGTTGAATGTGAAATGTCAAGAGGAGCACTGCTACCAACAGTATGCAGCCCCTCCTGCTCATTATAGGCAATATAGATACGTTGAGCAACCTGTGCAACAACCTGCTCAATTCCCACCAGCTTTACTATTGGACCTCCAGAGTATGCTGCAGGACTACAGAAAGAGGTTTCCTCCTCAAGAATAGGAAATTGTAGTACCTCCACCACAGCCAGCAACTCTAGCACCGTTGCCGCCTCCTGTGATGCCAAGTCCCATTATCCCTCTCCCTCCACAAGAGGACCCAGCTACGTCTGACGAAGAGCAGGAGGAGGGAGAGATTCCTGACCCTGTGACACCCGCGGACGAATGGGATAATTACGTAGTGCCAACGCCTTCACCACCACCTTATCGCCCTTCGGATTCACCTCCTGAAGACATAGGAGGTTTCCATAATATTATGGATAGGGCTGCTGTTAGGTTCCACCTACCAACTCTTGTGCATCAGGAAGACTGCTTTCTTTATGACTTTAAGGAGCAATTCAGAAAAAGTGTGAGGTCAATACCTATCATCGATCTTATTTGTCAGGAAGGGGTGAAAGTGATGAAAACACCAGCCTCTGTAATCCCTGTACTGCTGGGACTGGATAAAAAATATAGAGCCCCTGAGGACTCTCCCGCTTGTATAACAGGTCACCCCAAAGCGGATTCAGTAATCTCTCAGGCTCTAAGAATCCTTCAGCTCCTGTTACCTCCCCACCTGATAAGGATGGTAGGCGTCTTGACACCATCGGAAAGAAAGTTTCATCGATGGCAGCTATTTCTGTAAGGGCGGCAAACGCTCTGGCAATCCTGAGCAGATACGATCGTCAGCTATGGTCTGATGTAGGGGAGATGAAATCCTTCCTCCCGGAAGAAAATAAGGATTAGTTTACTAAGCTCATCACTGAAGGAGAAAGAGCATCATCGGAGCTGATTGATTTTGCTATGGACATTGCCACTACCAGTTTTAGGCAGTTAGCGAGTGCTGCCGTCTTACGGCGTCAAGGGTGGCTAAGAGCGACAAGTTTTCGACCGGAAGAGCAATCCAAAATTTTGGATATGGCTTACGATGGTGATAGCCTCTTTGGCAGTCACATTAATGAGGCTTTGACTGCGATCAAAAAAGATACTGACACAGCTAGAGCTCTGGGTACCCTTCAGTATCGCAAGGTTCCCTTTCGGGGAGATAGGGGCTGGGGTTTCTCAAACTACAGAGGTAATTACCAGCGTTCCCAGACCTACCAGTCTTACCATCCACGACAAGGATATCAGCAATATAACCGCCAACCAACTACAGCTGGTTTCTCTCGACAAGGCTCAAGACCGAAGTCAACATCCCAAGGCCTTTGACTCCGGCCGCAAACAATGAGTTTAGTCGGGTACCAGTGAGTCCGCCTCTTCCCTTAAAAGGTGCGAAACTCTCCATGGATTTACACCAGTGGCGCAAAATCACCTCAAAACACACAAGATGATGGACTGGAATGTTGCACATTGGCAAAACATTCACCCCCAGTCACAGATCTGGGTTTAATCCATCGTTATTTTGCTCACCATACCACCCTAGTTCAGACATGGCCATATGCAAATCAGTCTTGACCCTGTGCCTTATGGGAACAGTCCAGCCCGAACTGCCAAGCCATGTCTTCACTGGACCGGAATCAAGCATCCTAGGACCGGTTTCGGGGTTTCACCCCTCTTCAGCCAGGATAGCTTGACTCCAGTGGCATAGTGAGCACGGGACACACGTCTGGGCATACCCTTCCCACATAGGGCGAACAGCAAAACACACAAGATGATGGACGGAATGTTGCACATTGGCAAAAATTCACCCCCAGTCACAGATCTGGGTTTAATCCATCGTTATTTTGCTCACCACGCCACCCCAGTTCAGACATGGCCATATGCAAATCAGTCTTGTCCCTGTGCCTCATGGGAACAGTCCAGCCCGAACTGCCAGGCCATGTCTTCCCTGGACCGGAATCAAGCATCCTAGGACCGGTTTCGGGGTTTCACCCCTCTTCAGCCAGGATAGCTTGACTCCAGTGGCGTAGTGAGCACGGGACCCACGTCTGGGCATACGCTTCCCACATAGGGCAAACAGCAAAACACACAAGATGATGGACGGAATGTTGCACATTGGCAAAGCATTCACCCCCAGTCACAGATCTGGGTTTCATCCATCGTTATTTTGCTCACCACGCCACCCCAGTTCAGACATGGCCATTTGCAAATCAGTCTTGACCCTGTGCCTCATGGGAACAGTCCAGCCCGAACTGCCAAGCCATGTTTTCCCTGGACCGGAATCAAGCATCCTAGGACCGGTTTCACCTCAGACAAGTGGGTCCAAGATCTCGTATCTCACGGCCACACCTTGGAGTTTATTCAGATACCACCCAATACCCCCCAGGGGATCGCACCCCCCTCATCTACATATGCTCTAGAGGGAAGCGAAGATCACGCTTCAAAAGAGAGCAATAGAGAAAGTCCCTTTTTTGCAGAGAAGGAAAGGTTTCTACTCCCGGTTTTTCCTTATTTGCAAGAAATCAGGAGAGTGGAGGCCTATCCTGGACCTCAGAAAGTTAAACAAATTCTTGAAGGCTCAATTATTCAGGATGGTCACTCTGGCAGACTTCTTGCGTCGCCTCAACAGTGGCGACTTCATGACGTCATTGGACCTCGAAGACGCTTATTTTCATATTCCTATTCACCCGAAACACAGAAAGTTCCTAAGGTTCACAGTGGCTGGTATCCACTACCAATTTCGTGTCCTTCCTTTTGGACTCAGATCGGCTCCATGAACTTTCACAAAATTCATGGCTCCAGTAGCAGCTGCATTAAGAAACAGCGGTCATCAGGTATTTCCATGCCTAGACGATTGGCTTGTGAAAGCGCAGTCAGTTCATCTAGTGGAAGCAGCAACGGAAGATTGCATTTCCCTGTTTCAGCGATTAGGCCTATCATTAAACTACCAAAAATCCTCACTCATTCCACGCCAGAGACTGGACACCATTCAGAACAAGGCATTCCTTTCCCAGGAAAGACAGCAACGATTACAGACACTAGCACTAAAACTGTACAGAAAAAAAGTGCGTTTCTGTAAGGGTGTTCAAATCTCTGCTACGAATGCTTTCATTGTCAATAGATCTAGTGCCAATGACTCGACTACACATGAGACCTCTTCAGGAGGAGTTGCAATGCGAGTGGATACAGACCAAAGGCTCTTTCGACGACCTAATAAAGATCACTTCGCTAACGAAAGAAGCTTACCTCTGGTGGGCACAGCGATCAAATCTATCCAAAGGACTCTCTTTTCTCCCAGTTATTCCAGACTACGTTGTCACAACAGATGCGTCTATGGAAGGTTGGGAAGGACACTTAAAAGACCTACAAGTTCAAGGAAAATGGTCCTCAGCTCAACGCAAAATGCATATAAACAGACTGGAGTTGAAAGCCATCTCTCTCTCACTCCAAGCTTTCCTTCCACGGATTTAGGGATCCTCGGTTCTAGTCCGCACAGACAACACCACAAGCATGTTTTATATTAACAAACAGGGAGGAACCAAGTCTCTATCTCTGTCGCAAGATGCCCAACAACTTTGGGACTGGCTAACGATCCACAAAATCTCTTTAACAGCGGAACATGTCCCAGGTTTAAAGAATACCCTGGTGGATACCCTGAGCAGAGCAAACAAAGGTTGTCACTAGTGGGAGCTGGAACAATCTCAGCTGGACAGGATATTTGTGACATGGGGGAAACCAGAGCTAGATCTCTTTGCGACTCGAAGCAACTCCAAATGCCAGTTCTTTGCAAGCAGATTCCATCTCCCAGGATCTCGGGAGAATGCGCTGGTCAGGGATCTATGCCTACGCTTTTCCCCTATACCCCTGATTCCCAGGGTCCTCACGAAGATCAAGTGAGAACGTTGTCGCTTTCTGCTCATAGCCCCCAGATGGCCCTGGCAACACTGGTTTTCAGAACTCCTTCTGTTGTCAGATGCAATGCCCATTCTCCTTCTCCCAACGCCAACACTGTTGTCCAGGAACAATGGCCAAGTGTGTCAACCGGAATCAGCCACACTGCAATTACATGCTTGGCTCCTGAATTCTTTGAATTTAAGAACATAAACATTGACCAGGACTGTAAAGAGATTATAGCCTAGTCAAGAGCTGACAGCACCAATAGAACAAACAAACTTAAATGGAACCATTTTTGTATATAGTGCAGAAGCAAAGCCCTAGATCCTTTCCACTCTGCCGCTTAAGAAATCCTGCCTTATTTACTCTTTTTAGCGAAATCTGGACTCACACACTTTTCAGTTAGAGTTCACCTGGTTGCTATAACGAGATACAGACGATTGCCTAACTGTCCCTCGTTATGGTCATCAAGAATTGTGAAAGAGTTCATGAAAGGCCTGTTTAGAGTTTTTCCACCTATCAAGACTCCACCTGCGGAGTGGCAACTAAATGTAGTATTGTCTCAGTTGATAAGGCAACCTTTTGAGCCTATACCTAAAGCGGATCTGAAATTCTTAACCTGGAAGGTCGCCCTTCTCGTGGCTCTCACCTCCACAAGAAGGGTTAGTAAGATACAAGCATTCACTATATCTCATCCTTTCCAACGGTTTTCTAATGATAAGGTCATTTTAAGAACAAACCCTAAGTTCATTCCTAAAGTACCCTCTCAATTCCATTTGAATGAACCGGTTGTCCTCAGGACTTTTTTCCCTAACCCGTCCACACCGGCTGAAAGAACTTTAAACACTCTTAACATAAACTGATGTCTCAAGTTTTACTTGCAACGCACATAAGAGATCCGCAAAACAAATCACTTGTTTGTGGCTTACGGTCAAAATTGCCAAGGAACTGCAATCACCAAAGCTACAATAGCTAGATGGGCAGCGAATGCAATACAGTTTCGCCACAACAAGGCTGGCAAGCCTTTATCACGAACTGTACGAGCGCACTACACTAGAGCAGTCTCCGCTTCAGTTGCTCTATTTGCCGGAGTACCACTTGACAAAATCTGCAGAGCAGCAACGTGGAAGATAACCCACACGTTCTCGCAACATTACTGCCTTGAGTCATCGCTTAGAGCTGACGCAGCTGTTGGACAGGCAGTACTACGACACCTTTTTCACAAAGGTAAACACATTTTTCAAGATGTGTTCGGTATATATTTATCTATGTGTATGGTTATTTATATGTGTATATATATATATATGTGTGTGTGTGTGTGTTTATCCTTATGTTAGCAGGTATTGGTGAATGTTGTTGCTTACGCTGATATGCTCCATAATTTTCCATGTTTCACAGGGTACTAAGCAATATATTAGCACTACCCACCGTCCACTATAGCGCTTACCAACTAATACGCATGCGTATTCATATGGATATGTTTCCATTATCCAAATGGAGCACTGCTTGCTATTCTGATTCAGGCATGTGAATATATGAAAGATACCCCAATACTGGATAAGAAATAAGTTACTTACCTGTAACTGCAGTTATCCAGTATTGGTATCTTTCATAGATTGACATACACCCACCCTCCTCCCCGGAGAGGCTTCCTCTATACTACGGTACTTACCACACTTGTGCTGGAAAATCTGGGGAACTCAGCCTCTCTTGGGAAGATTCTAGAGGGTGCTGCTGTCTGAATGGGTATGTGTTTCAGTTTGGTCCTTTTTACAAAAAGTGACTAATAGGCTATATAATGCATGTTTGCATCTATGAGCCTATGGGTTTTTCATTATTTACTGCTATGTTATTTGTACCGTGGGACTCCCACTAAGACGACGGGGAATGATTCAGGCATGTGAATCTATGAAAGATACCAATACTTGATAACTGCAATTAACGGTAAGTAACGTATTTCTTTCTTATGCCTCATTATAAACTTCAAGAAGTTTATCTGTCAGCAGTGGGGCGAATTTCTTATAAAACTCGGACAGTAATCCGTCAAACCCCGGACTCATAACTGTCTTCAGCCGATCAATAGCCCTGGTCAGCTCCTCCCTGGTGATAGGTGCACTTAGGGCCTCCGTTTCATCGTTTTCGAGTCGGGGAAATTCAGTTAACTCTAAGTATGTAGAGATTGTCTCAGGGTTGAGATAAAATTGCTCTGCGTATACCCCACCTAAGTGATCCGCCAATACCTCAACGATTGCTTGTTGTGAGTACACTAGTGGTCCTTTGTCGGTTCTAATTTGTGTTTCTGATGGATACATCTGCCTGTGGATTCCTCACCTTATGAATATCCCCTGCACCAGCATTCTTCGGACATTTTTTCGTAGCTCTCCACGCCGACGAGATCATCACAATGCCATGGCTCCACACGCTGCTCCGCGTGACGTCACTGGAGCCATAAGAAGACCACGTCGGCGTGATGACGTCAGTTCCCTTTTTTCCGCGCTGTCGACACTAACGTTTTTTTCTGGGACTCTCCATACTCCGTCTGGATACTTTGTATTTTCATTTGTATCTCTTTCTCTTTTGTCATGTCTTCCCCGAGGAAGTCAGGTATTAAGCCCTGCAGGGAGTGCGGTGGACATATGTCAATTACTGACCCGCATGAAGATTGCCTTTGGTGTTTATCTTCAGACCACGACGTCGAGGGATGTTCTTCGTGCAGGAAGATGAATCCTAAGACGTTAAAGGAGCGAGATGCCAAGCTTTATATGGCCAAGGCAAGAAGAGAAAAAAGGGGTCGGAAAAGGTCACAGTCCAGGTCTTCGACGTCGCACAACTCCAAGAGGAAGCATAAGAAGAAGAGGAGACATGCTTCTCGGCGCCGATCCTCGAAGTCTGTGGTGTCGAGGTCGCCTTCTCCTGCTCGACGCCGAGAAAAGGACTTGGTTTCTCCTCCATCGTCTCCTCAGGTGACTCCAGCTCAATCTCCCTCTTATAAGGGGACTCCAGAGCAGGCGACGACGCTGAGATTCTCACCGACTCCAGAGGATGTGTCAAATCCAGCTGACACAGAGATTCCTGTAGCTCTGGCTGTTCCACCGGTGGCTCCAGAGGCGCCGACTCCAGAGGTGCCTTGTTCGGATCCTGAAACAGCTTCATACCCTCAGTTTCCGACACCGGGTTCGGATCCGTTGCATTTTCTGAATGGGATGTATGGCGTGTTCGCCAGGGCCTCGTACCCCTCTGGTGCACCTTCGGGTCCCATGGGTCCTATGGCATTTAGTTTGGTTGTGCCTCAGCAGTACCCTCAGGCCCCCTTTATGCCTTTCATGCCTGTGACGCCGTCCTGGCATCTTCCGGCGCCGAGGATGTCGATGCCGTATGGTCAGTCCCCGGCTCCATTCCGTGAAGTTTCTTGGATTCGATCGGCGCCGGCTATGGTAGTGGATCTACCTTCGACGATCCCGGAGCCGTCAACGCCGCAACCGAAGATGCGCTCAAGGAGAGAAGCGCAGAGGTTATTGGAAAAGGAGCAGTACCAGGCTGAAGAGAGGGAGGAAGGAGAGGTGTATAACACAGAGGACGTGTTTGAGGACTTATGTGAGGCAAGTGGGCTTGACACTTCTCCCGAGTGAGACTTTGCTTCTCAAAAGGCTTCTCCCTCGAAGGATGTTGCACCTTATCATACAGTTATTAGGAAGACTGCGGAACCTTTGGATTTGCAGCATCCTGTGGCGGAGTATAAGCCTAACCTTCTCACAGAAGTGCTTTATTCTCCATCTTTGGTGGTTGAACCACTTTTGCCATTTAATGATGTACTGACTGAGCCAATACTTGATGTGTGGCGCAACCCTCTTTCAGTTCCTGCGGTTTCGAGGTCAGTCTCAAGAAGGTATAGCGGTTTTCCTTTCTTCTCACCCCTCTCCTGAAAGTCTGGTGGTGCAGGCTTCTTGTTCGAAGCAATCTACAGGGGCGTTTTCGCAGGCTCTGCAGAGAGGGATTCCAAGAAGTTGGAGCAGTCTGCGAAAAATGTCTTTTCATCGGCCAGTATGGCACTGAAGTCTACCAACGCCACCTGTCTCTTGGCCAGGTATATTCATGCCCTAATGGAATCTGCAAAACAGCTTCTTCCTAAGTTGTCTGAGTAGGACAGGGGGAATCTGAGTGAGGTGTTGGTAGATTCTCAAGCTGCAGCTCGCCAGGTTATCCAATCTGGTCTGGATATGGCGGATTCTGTTGCCAGAGTAATGGGTTCCACCATTGCGACAAGGAGGCACGCATGGTTAAGATCTTCTGGGTTCTCTCCTGACGTGCAGGCTGCTCTTATTGATTTGCCATTTGATGGGTCCAAGCTTTTTGGTGAAAATGCGGACTCTGCCCTGCAAAGATTTAAGCACAGTAAGGCAACGGCAAGGTCTTTGAGTTTGCAGACTCAGACAAGAGGCTATGGATATAAACGATACCGTGGCTTTGGGAAGTCTTCCTTTCGTGGGTCCAGGCAGCCTCAGCAACAGCAACAGCAGCAGAACCCCTTGTATAAGAGCTACAGGGGTAAAGGCAGAGGTCGCCTTCGTGGAACGAGACGTCAGCCTTCTTCCTCTTCCTCTGCTACCTCCCCAACCCCTCCTGGTAATGCAGGAAAGCAGCCCTAGATCCATCATCCTGGATCAAGTAGGTCCCGTGGGAGGCTGGCTTACCCATTTTCTATAAGATTGGAAATTATTCACTTTGGACCTTTGGGTTTTAGATCTGGTAGAAAATGGGTACGCCCTTCCCTTCAGGGAATTCCCTCCTCCTTACCCTCCTTGCCAAGGGTTTTGCACGGAGGATCATTTGCTTCTCCTTCAGAAGGAGGTTCTCACCCTGTTACAAAGAGGTGCGATAGAGGTGGTTCCGGAGCAGGAAAGGGGTCAGGGTTGCTACTCCCGGTATTTCCTGATCCCCTGGAAGGATGGCAGGTTACGTCCTAGCCTGGACCTCAGAATCTTTTATTTTCTGTATTTTTATTTTTGGGAGAAAAAAAATGTATTGACAATTTAATATGTATCAACAATCGTACAATTCAGCGATGAATATTCGGTGGTGTACATCGACAGTAATCCAGAGTCCTTCAAGCGTGGCACAACATTGTGTATTAAAATATAAACTTCATAAACCCCTCCGTGGCCATCAAGTGAAATGTGCTGTGGTAAAGGCCTGGCCCCGTCCTAGACCTCAGAATCTTGAATCTGTTTCTCAAGCACGAGAGGTTCAAGATGCTCACTCTAGCGCAGGTTCTTCAGGCACTGCAACAAGAGGACTGGATGGTGTCCATCTACTCGCAGGATGTGCATTTCCACATCCCAATTCTGAAGTCGCACAGGAAGTATCTCCATTTTACAGTTGGGTCGCAACAATACCAGTTTGCAGTCCTTCCGTTTGCTCTTACTACCGCACCTCGAGTCTTCACCAAGGGGATGGCAGTGGTAGCTGTCCATCTCAGGAGGTCGGGGATTCCAGTTTTCCCCTACCTGGACAACTGGCTGTTGAAGGCAGAGTCCCCATAGATGGTGACTCATCATCTGCTGGTTACAACCCAGTTGTTGTACAAGTTGGGTTTTTCGATAAATGTACTCAAGTCTCACCTGGTGCCCTCTCAGCGCAACCTGTTCATAGGGATAGTACTGGATACCACTGTGTGTCGGGCATTCCCTCCTCCACAAAGGATTCTCGACATTCAGGAAATTATTCCCTTGTTTTACAATGGAGCGATTCTTCCAGTTCTGAAGGTCCTTTGCCTGCTCAGTCTGTTCACTTCCTGCATCCTGTTGGTCAACCATGCACGCTGGCACAGGAGGGCACTCCAGTGGTGTCTCCGCAGGCAGTGGTATCAGCACAACGGAGATCTCAGGAAGTCTGTCAGGATCGCCAGAGAAGCTGCAGCGGATCTGTCTTGGTGGAGCGTGGGGGGTAGTCTGTCTGTCTCAAAATACATTTGGCACTCAAGGCCTTTCTCCCTTCCCTTCGCGGTCAGTCGATTCAAGTCCCGAAGGACAACACTACCGCGATGTGGTATGTCAACAAGCAGGGAGGAGTAGGGTCATACCGTCTCTGCAGGAAGGCGTTGCGGCTTTGGTCCTGGGCTCAGGAGCATCAGATTTGCTTGATGGCGAATCATATGTCCGGGGTGCTAAATGTGCGTGCGGACAGTCTCAGTCAGCAGTTCTCCGCCGACCACAAGTGGAGGATTCATCTGGAGGTAGTTCGGCACATCTTTCGGACGTGGGGGACTCCTCGGGTGGACCAGTTTGCCACTCTTGAGAACGCGCACTGCCCGTCGTTCTGCAGTCTTCAGTTTCCAATGCAGGGGGCGTTGAGGGACGCGTTTCAGTTGAGTTGGAGCTCACAGCTCCTTTATGTGTTTCCTCACATACCCTTGATTCCTCGGGTTCTGAGGAAGATTCACCAAAGTCATATTGATCGCCCGGGATTGGCCAAGAAGGGTGTGGTGCACAGATCTACTTCACCTCTCATCGCACCCTCCGCTCCGTCTCCCTATCAGGGCAGACCTCCTCTCTCAGATGGAGGGGCAGGTTCTACACCCCCACCTCCAGAGCCTGCACCTTCATGCCTGGAGATTTAAAGGGGCAACCTGAATTATTTTTCTCTCCCGCCTGGCGTGGTGGATGTTATCTTATCGGCCAGGCGACACTCCACCAAGTCTATCTACTTCTACAGGTGGTCGAAATTTGTTAGGTGGTGTGGAGAGAAATCTATTGATCCTCTGAAAGCGCATCTTTCTGATGTTCTTTGTTTTTCACTTCATTTGGCTCAGCAAGGTTGTGCTGTTTTTTAAGTCTCCAATAGTCTTAAGGTTCATTAAGGGGCTTACTAATATGTTTCCGCCCGCTCCTTTTATTATGCCCCAGTGGGATTTAAATCTGGTGTTCACCTTTTTAATGGGTTCCTCGTTTGAACCAATGCATAGTTGTCCTTTGAAACTACTGACATTCAAAACGGTCTTTCTAGTGGCTATCACTTCTGCTAGGGGGGCGAGTGAGCTTCAGGCTTTGAGTTCAAAGCCTCCTTTTCTGACCATACATGCTAAGAGGATGGTATTCAGGACCAGGGCTGCTTTTCTGCCTAAGGTGGTAACTCCCGTCTAGGACAGTCCATTACCCTCCCTACTTTCTATACTCCCCCTCACCCTTCCAAGGAGGAGGAGAGGCCTCAGCGTTTGGATCCAAAGAGGGCGATCACTTTCTATTTGGATAGAACAAAGGACTTCCGCCAAGATGATCAGCTCTTTGTTGGATATGCTGGTCGGATGAAGGGGAAGGCGGTGCACAAGCGCACTTTATCCAGGTGGATCGTCTTGTGCATCAAGATCTGCTACGCTCTGGCTGGTAGGTAGCCTCCTGAAGGCATTAGGGCTCATTCCACCAGAGCTAAGTCATCTACTTCTGCCTTGTCCAGAGGTGTTCCTGTGCTGGACATCTGGAAGGCTGCAGCAAAGCATTACTGCTTAGATTCTGAAGTGAGGAGGGACGGCCATTTTGCACGTTCTGTTTTACAGGACTTTTTGGTATAGAAGGGTGGACACCCTCCTCCGGGAGTGGGACTGCTTTGGGATTCTATTCATAAGGTGAGGAATCCACAGGCAGATGTATCCATCAGAAGAACAAGTTACTTACCTTCGGTAACGCTTTTTCTGGTGGCTACAGTATCTGCCTGTGGATACCTCACTGACCCACCCGCCTCCCCATTGTCCACCCTTTTATACCTTAAAAGAGGTATTCGGTAAATGTTGTTTAATATTGTCATCCTGTATTGCCTCTATTTTGCCTTTCTGTAGGCTTAAAGGAAATGTTTGCTTTATTTTGCTTTCCTTTGTCACTTTACACTGTGTGTATTTGTGTAAATACTGTGTACTATGTATGCATTTTCCATATGGTCGGTCCGCCCGTTTCGCCTCTGTGGCACGGAAAAAATGGGTGGAACTGATGTCATCACGCCGACGTGGTCTTCTTATGGCTCCAGTGACATCACGCGGAGCCGCGTGTAGAGCCATGGCATTGTGACGACCTCATCGCGTGGAGAGCGATAAAAAATTTCCGAAGAATGCTGGTGTAGGGGATATTCATAAGGTGAGGAATTCACAGGCAGATACTGTATCCACCAGAAAAAGCGTTACCGAAGGTAAGTAACTTGTTCTATTGGTATCATAGGTTCCTCTTGCCGCACGAGTAGGGCCAGCAGCACCCCTGTTCTGTCGCCCTCTCTATAAAAACGTTGCCAATAGGTTGTATGGACATATTTATCCAATCGCCCCAGATCAGTTAGAAGGGCCCCTTTGGCCTTGCACCACTCCCTCAATTTCTGGGGATCCGAGGTAACCTTCGATTCTAGACTACCCAAGACAGTCTCCAGAGTGGCCACGTCCCACACCAATTGACATCTGACTCTGTATGACGTTTAATGCAAACACCCCTCAGGACCACCTTCATAGCCTCCTATTCTTTTGCGCAGCAGGCAGTCGACTCCCAGTTCTCTTGGAAGTACCTGCCTAACTCCTCAGATACTGTGGCCACAAATGGGGGATCCGTCAAGGTCTCAGTGTTTAACCACCACAGTGGTATCTTTGGTCTGGGTCCCCTCCCCCCAAGTTCTATCAGGACCAGAGAATGATCCGACAGATATCTGGGCAGGTACGTAACCCCACCCACAGTCCATACACAATCTGCTGAAAGGAACCAATAATCCAGCCGGCTGGAAGTTCCGGTGGCGGGTGTGTAACATGATAACTTCCTAAGAGTAGGGTGACGCTCTTGCCAGATATCTCTGAGGCCCAACCCCCCAGCATGTCTTTCAGTGCACTGGTCATCTTGGGCTTAGTGTGATCTCTCAGGGGTTCACGATCCAAGGTCCCCTCTATAACACACTTTATAACCCCAGGCAGCAATACAGGTGCCCCCAGGTAAGGTGTAGCCGCCTCTAATAGTTCAGGGAAGAAGGACGCGTTATCCTCATTAGGGGCATATACATTAATACTGCACACTTCTATGCCATCCAACCTACCATGTAAGATTACAAATCTCCCCTCTGTATTGACCACATGGTGTAAATGCTGGAAAGGCACCCCAGCCACTACCCAAATTAAAGCCCCCCTTGATAACCCCCAATACAATTGTCCTCGCCACCTTTTTCTGTGTACAAGCTATAGTTTCTCCCCAGATGTGCGTTTCCTGAAGGCAGGCAATAGTTACTTTATACCTTTTCAAGAATGCCAGTATATGCCTACGTTTTTCAAAGCCTGCAATGCCATGGACATTCCAGGACAACAACTTATTCATGGAGGCTGCCATAAGGTGCTTATTATACTAAACCATATACTCA
Source organism: Triturus cristatus (assembly GCF_964204655.1). Lineage (NCBI taxonomy): Eukaryota > Metazoa > Chordata > Amphibia > Caudata > Salamandridae > Triturus > Triturus cristatus. Next base: position 63,695,765 of record NC_140591.1, on the reverse strand, counting down.
GTGCTGGAATTACTACCAACTGACATTTGTGTAGGGAAGGTTCCTTAAAACAGTCCCAAACATTCCCAACTCCCCCCCACCCCCTGGGCAATACCACATCTCCCTCCCCAAAACATCATAACAATATGAAGGCATGCAGATGTCGCCCCATGTCCTTAGAAAAATCCCCCAAAAGAACTTTGACACCACCCCCCACACTGCCCCTCTGTAGTTGCTGGCTAGCCGGAGAGGTGCGAGGACAAGCCTCAAGCCCCTCAGCCAGGTACCATCCTTTAGATGGCAAGCCCCCATCAGCGTTACTTAAATTGTACAAAGAATTGCTGTGTCCATATGACCACTATGTCCCTCTATCACCACTCAATTAGAACAGTCTTACCGGATGTTCCATATTTGCAGGCAGCATTACTTAAAACAGTGTGTCTCTTGAGTCTCCAGTTCATAACATAGCTAACTGTCTGTATCATCATCAGGATTGCCAGTCAGGAGACGTTCCATCGAGGTTGCTCCTGAGTCCGGTACAACCTCAATAGCTAGCAATGTTCCATCCAGGCAGAGCCCGACTCGCTCAGGGATTCGGTTTTCACCACCATCCCGTGTAGGAGAATACCTTCGTCGGAAACCGGGTTGCCTACCCGATCCCGTTTTCTGGGGTGTTGTTGTGGTGGGGACCAGACAGGCCCCTGAGGACCCCCCGGAGTCCAGCCAGTTGCTTGCTTCCGCTGCCAAAAAGAAAAGAAAAGAAAAATATGGTCTTCCCATTGCTCTTGACCCTCACCTTTACCGGAAAGAGAAGGCTGTATTTGAAGTTGAGATCCCGCAGCCTTTGTTTTACTACCACGAAGGATCGGCGCTGCTCTGTACCCGCTGTGTGTAGTCTGGGTAAATGGATATCTAGTGTCCTTCGTACATTAGTGGACCTCGATGACGGGTGAGCTGCAGGATGGAGTCCCTGTCGCGGAAATTGAGGAATCACGCTGTGAGCGCTCTCAGCGGTGCCCCTGGCTTTGGCAACAACACTAATGCCCTATGTGCTTGCTTCACAGTAAATAACATTGAACGTTTCTTGGGGGCCAATGCCGCGATCAAGCAGTCCTTCAGAAACAGATCTTCAGTCGGCCCTTCCGCTCTTTCAGGGAAGCCGATAAATCGAAGGTTGTACCTACGTGATCTTCCTTCCGCATCTTCTGCACGATTGTCTAGACGTACCATTAGCTTCTGGGGATCGATCACTATCTCACGTAGGGCAGGCAAATCCATCTGCAGGGAATCCAATGGGTGCTCCGTTGTAGTCACCCAATCAGAGACTTTCCTTAAGTCACAGCAAAGCAGATTTACATCAATAGCAACGGCATCGATTTTATTGATCATATCATCTCTCGTTTGTGGCATCGCCTCCTCATGTGTGGCAGTGAGCGCTATCTGTGCCCAATGATCAAGTGGGAGTGCATAATTGAAGATTTTTTGGCTCGTGCTGCCTTATTACCTTTCTCCTTCATCATTTTGCTCTGCGGCAACCTCGTTTTTATCGATAAGCTGTGTCTTGTTACTAATGTCTACACAATGTAATTGCACTCCTAACTTCTTCGGACAAACCCCTCAGGGCATAATTTCACTGGGACAGCCCGTGGTCTCCGTTAGTTTGTTCGGTCTTCTCATTTGTCTCCCGTGAGGCCCAGGCCACCATCCAAGACGGGGCTGTGGCCTAGTCAGGATATCCGTGCCCTCTAGGGATTGTCCGCTTCACTGTGCCTCCTCCTCGCAGGGAGTTTCAGATGACGACCGCAGTGTCAACCTCAGCCGGGCAAGGTCGCCCCCGGGTGGGATCAGTGGGTTAAGCTTATGCTCTGGTAATCACATCCCCCCGGCACTCCACATTCGTAGGAAGGCCCTCCCTCACTGGAAATCTAGGGACGGTATCTCCCCACGTTGGCTGTGATCAACTCGTGATCATCTCGAGGAACCCCAGTGCTGGCGTATGGTAGCAATCAGCACACCTGCCTTGCTAATACACCATCAGTCGCAGGGCAAATCAATGGGGTAAATCCTCCCAGTGTGGTGACTCTCGCGGGACGTCTCCGGCACCTCTCACCAGCCTCCTCAGGTCATAATGGACAAGATCACTTAGGCTCCACAGAGGATCACACCTAACGCGGGGCAGCCACACAGTCTCTCTCCAGCTCTCCCAATTGTTTCCCCCCAGGGGAACAAAACAGTCCATCCAGACCCCACCCGGGTGCAATCTTCTGTGCGGTTATTATCTCGGCTCCTGATCTGCCCAACCACACCAGCGCGATTGTGATTGTCATTTCTCCATACTCAGTCAGGCGAGCAGTCTTACTGCCCTGTCGTAGTGGCAGCTCTCCAGGTAAATCGATCTCGCTGTCAGGATGTTGCGATGTGTCTCTAGGGGAACTGGGGTAATATATCTTCCCCACATGTCGTATTTCCCTCTGGGGGTGTCGCCGGGTATCCCCTTGTCTTCTCCTCTCCAGTGTCGGCGGAGCCGGCGCTGACCCGATCAGAGTCTACTCTATCCCCAGGTGCCCAGCTCTTTTTTTTCTGCCGCGGCTCCAGGGTGCCCAGTGCATAATTTCAGGCGTGGGTGGGTGTTCTCCGTCCACGAACACCTCTCCCGGTCTCCGGCATGGTCAGGGCTGGCCGCCTCCTCGTTCGCGGGCCTCTCTTAGAGTAGTCAAAGATGGCCGCCTGTCCCAGTTGAGTGCTTCCTCTTTTGCCGTTCCCTCGCTGATTACCTGCAGGATGGGGATAACGGGCTGCAGATGATCACCAGAAGGAGCACGGGACTCTTAGAGTCAGAGCACTGTACTTTCCGCTATGCAAATTACATAGGATGCTTCCGGATAATTTTGCTGACGCCTTCTTAGCGAGGCACGTCTATTTCGCCATCTTGCCTGGCCACCCCTCTCTTGTCCATTCCATAGTTATATCTGGAACCTAAATATTTATCAGGAATGTCTTTTTGACATTATAAAACATTGAGAGAAGCATTGGTCAAGCACTGCTAAAGTGAATTTAGGTCATGTAACACAAGTTCTATGCGGATTTACATTAATTAAATAAAATATAAATTGGGATACTGAAGTGACCTTCAGTTATATATATTTTGAAGGGCTTATATAACACTAGGATCTAGCGTGTTTGGTGATAATGTACCCAAATATAGTGCAGAGACACAATTGTTCCTTTGGTCTCCATAGCCATTCTAGTCCTTGCATAAGATCCCCATGTCAGACAACAAATCAGCAAACCCAGTTGCCTGTCAGGGAATACAATGTCGGGTCAGTAATATGTTAATGACTCCGGAGGGTGACAGGTAGCCCTACTAGAAAGCTCAATTAAGCTGCTCATCAAACACAGGCTAACGAACAACCAAGGCAGGACCTGAACAACACCATTCTGTAATGACGTGATGCCAGTGCAAGCAAATGACAGACGTGGCTAAAAAGGGGCTCCTGCACTACACCAGCCCTCAAATCAATGAGCAACAGGGATAAAAAAACTCGACCCGGCATTCTCAGTGGACCCAACACCGCAAGACTTTTCCGGTCAGATTTTGAAACAAAAGACTATCACAAAATATCACAAATTATTAGTTGGGTAGGAAAGGTGGAGGAAACACAGAGGGGCAGAGGCATGCATTGAGATCTGCAAACTGCAGACATAAAGCTTGAAAAATGCAGACTTACTTCGACTGTACATATGCACAGGTGGTTCAGGCACTTGCTCCGAGAGACCCTTCTTCGCTTCTTGAGTGCTTCTGCTACCCCTCCACCTTCCTTTTCCTGCCCTCTCCTTCGCCTCACTGCAGATGTTACTGCAGAGTCCCGCATGCTGAGACTACGTTTCCCAGCATTCTTCCATATCTTGTGATGATGATGTTGTGATGGTGATGGCGCTCCTTTGCAGGGCTTCACATAACAAGGGATTCGCGCCCAAGGAGGAGTCGGTGTCCTCAAGTCGGTTCCCGGCGAGTAGGAGAGGAGACTTCACAAAGGCCACAGACAGCACAGGTAAGTGGCAGACAGCCATAATGTGTTTACACTCTCCGTATCTGGGATTGGGGATGGTGCACAGAAGGATGCAGACAGAGCTGGTGTTGTTGTTGTGGTAGGTGTCCCTGCATGAGGGAGCGAGGAGTGAACTTTAAGGCAGGCTGTGCCAAAACAGTACAGTTCTAACTCGTCGTTACTGTGGGACATTTGCAAACAGTATACTCACGACACACCTACTTAAACAGGGAACACAGATGACCAGTACAACTCCGCCAGCTCACAGAACTCTGCGGAATTTGCGGAGGTTTTCGGTAGCTCGGCCAAATTTTGCGAAGTGAAACTCGACGAGCTCCAACCAGCCCTATTCAAGCAGTCATTTGCTTGCGATGTTTACCTATGCCTCATACTTCTGGAAGCAGTTCGGTATGCTGGTATGCATTACTTTTGATTTTCAATTTCTCTTATAGGGACATCTTGTTATACCATAAGGGTGACTTTTTATACAGAGAGTATGCTTATTCTTTATACCTCCTCTGAATTTCCACTTCAGTGCAATTTTCACACTGTGTTGACCAAGATTTCCACTAGGACATTATTGTTTGATAGGTCCTTCTTTTGAGTGCACTTTGCTTTGAATTCAGGGGGTATAAGGGTTGCTTTTGCGTTTGGTGATTTTTGCAAAGGTTATACTACCCTATGAGTGGGTTTTGCCAACTTTACCACGTTGTGCGTTCTTTGCCTGCGCGTGGGGTTTTGTCCCTTGAGATATATTTCTCTTGTTGTGATACATTACATATGGCATTTTTAAAGGCTCTATTATATATTCTTTTGAATGATTATATTACTAAAGTTTAAATGATTGTATTACTAAAGTTTACCTTCATTTATAAAGGTCCTATGGCCTACTTTCATTCTTAGAACATGGTTGTTCAGCGACCACTGCTTTTAATGTTATTTGGAATGCATTGTCAGAATATTTTGACTCTAGAGGGTAGCTTTTATGGCCATGTCCAGCATTTTCTGAAAGTATTTCTTCTTTTCTTAAAGAGAATATTCACCTTTATGGTTCTTCTCTTCCTTAAGAACACCCTGAGTTTTCCTTTCCATATACTTTAACATGATGGTGTAGTTTCTTTTTTCCTGTTGGGATATTGGATGTCCTTTGACATTTTCTTTTTGAAATCATCAATTGCTCTTCTTGTGACTTACAATTCATTTAGGGCTCATATATATACATATATATCACAATGAATAACACTCAACCCACCGCTGCCACCAACTTGTTAGACCTAAGATCCGGGGGTAGCCTGGCTCAAGTGGGAAGGCCTATACTCGTTAACATGTTGTGTTTGCATCACACTCGTCTCACACTCCAGCGCACCACCACCAAAAATGACGCTACACCCAGAAGCTGGAAAAGGTGGAAAAGCTTTATCTTTCCTTATTTCTTGTTTCTTCTTCTTTTTCTTTCAGAACAAATTAATCAATTTGGCTTATAACCCCGTAGGGTCAAAATGTTTCACCAGTACTAGTTTGTCAGTATAGCAAGTTCACTAACGTCGTAAATGAAGTCATTAATCATTTCACCACCCACAGCAATTGCTTAGCACCTTGAATAGAGTCAATCGATTTAGTGCCGCACATAACAATGACTTTGCATTTTTAAATTAAGTAAAGAACTACACAGCCTCACATGGCACTGACATTACTTTGAAAAGGGTCAATAAATATTATGCTGTACATAGCATGGACATTGCACTCCAAATATAGTCAACCATTACAAGGCCGCACTTAGCATGGGCACTGCTTTAAATAGGATCAATAAATATTATGCTGTACATAACATGGACATTGCAGTGCATATATAGTCAACCATTACAATGCCGCACTTAGCATGGGCACTGCTTTAAATAGGATCAATAAATATTATGCTGTACATAACATGGGCATTGCCCTGCAAATATAGTCATCCATTACAAGGCCGCACTTAGCGTTGAGGTGGCTCTGCCAATATTCGAGAGTTACAAGGCCTTTTATCCGATCCAAAGGTCAGGGGTTTCAACGCTGCATTTACGGACTTAAGGTGACTTAATTTCAGAGCCTGGTTGAGGGCTTCGTATTCCACTCAGGGGATTTTACAGACTAAAACAGAGTTGGCCAGTTCGCCCCTTTCTTCACAACCCTTCCCTATTCCGGTGCCTGCCCGCAGTCTATCGCAGGGCGTACTGACTCTTGTTTTCCCCCCCCCAGGGGAGGGGCATGCTCCGGACCTCACTCAGGTCTCCCGCCCTCCCCCGGGGGGGTTACCTTACTCTCCAGTCTTTCCGGAGGTCCTCACGAGCGTTCTTTGGCCTCCCGGCGATGTCCGGGCCGAGGGCCCCTGCACCCAGTCACAGCACAGCTGAAGGGGGTGTTCATGATCGGAGCTCCGCTCCCTTCACTCTTTTTGAGAGGTCACGCCCGCGGTCGCCTATGACAGCGCGACCGGCGGGGACATGACCCGATCGGCAAATTACGTGGCGGCGGGGGCGGCGTTTCGAAGTTCGCCCCCGTCACGTGCTCTGAGTTCCTGAGCCTCCGGCCTCACGCAGCTTCCGAGGAACTTCGGTGGCTCTCCCTCCTCACAACTGGCCTCACCTCAGGAGCTACCGCTACCCCGAAGTGGCCCCAGTCCTTCTCACAAGCTCCTCACGACAGGAGGGACGTTCCCACGGCCTCGGGCCGCAGCGGTGAGTGGTTCCTTAGGGGAGGGGGCCTCACACGGGGGTGACCAAAGTTAATGGGGGGATCTACGCTCAGAGGCAGTCAATCTGGACAGCAATCTTCCCGGATCTGGGTGCTGGTCACATTCCTAATCAGTAACGAACAGCGGTCAGTTACTAGTTCTGGGTTTGACAGGACTTCGGACCTCCGCAGGGATGTAGATGATTTGGCCAGTGATGATAACTTTCTTCCCCTATTCCCTTCAGGGGTCCTGACCAGGCATAGAGCCCATCAGTTTGGTGTGGTCCCAGGGTCAGAGGCTACAGGCAGGGTTAGGTCACAAGGTAGCGGGCAGCGTCAACCGGGGGGGGGAAATCAGGCCCTAAGTACGGTCAATTCCCCTCCTCTAGCGCTCCTACCTCCCCACTCAGGTGCCTGGCTCCTGACTACCTCACCTCACACCTTTTACCTAAAATAGCCACTGCCCCTCACCCCTATATATAGCCTGGGCCCTGACTAGCCAGAGTGTCCCAGAAGGTTCTGTAATCCCCCATGACAGCCTATGGCCCAGTTTCTGAGGTGACAGTTTAGGCCACCATTTTGTAGAGGAGACCTCATCCACCCTCCATTTTAGAGGAGCACCTTGCGCCTCATTCTCAATTAGTGAAAATGGGCACCCAGGGCCTCTACGTTAACACCAAAAAGTAGTTAGTGGACAGGAAAAAAAATTGAGGAGGACGAGGGAAAAAACATAAAAGGAGGAGGGAACTGCCAAAGGGCTGACAGGTCTAACACGCGTCCCCCCCAGCTGAAAGTGGGGAGAGCTACCCAATCCCCTGGGAGTTCTCTTCACTAAGGCGGAAATACCTGGAGAGACCGTCAGCATTGGCGTGGTCCACTCCTGGGCGATGTTCCACCCTAAAGTCCATGGACCACCTCAATAACTTGGGATTCTCGCCCCTCATTTGCATCAGCCACCTGAGGGGCCGGTGGTCGGTCTGAACCAGGAAGTGCGAGCCAAACAGGTATGACCGCAGCTTCTTCAGAGCCCACACCACCGCAAAAGCCTCCCTCTCAATTGCACTCCACCTCTGTTCCCGGGGAAATAGTCTCCTAGACAGGAAAACCACCGGTTGGTCTAGACCCTCGTCATTGAGTTGCGACAGCACTGCCCCGATGCCATGCTCCGACGCATCCGTTTGGACGATGAACTCCTTGGAGAAGTCAGGGGCCCTGAGAACAGGTGCCGCACACATTGCCTTTTTCAAGGTGTCAAAGGCTTGTTGACACCCCTGGTCCAGATTACCAGTCGAGGGTGCTTTTTAGAAGTGAGCTCAGTCAAGGGGGCCACGATAGTACCGTATCCCTTGACGAAGCGTCGGTAGTAGCCAGTGAGGCCCAGAAAGGCTCGGACCTCCGTCTGAGTCTTGGGGGGTTCCCAGGCCATGATGGTTTCAATCTTGGCCTGGAGGGGTTGCACCTTGCCCCGACCCACCAAGTGACCGAGGTACACTACCGACCCCTGCCCGATCTGGCACTTACTGGCCTTGATCGTCAGACCCGCCTGCTGCAAAGCCTGAAGGACAGCCTGAAGGTGACACAAATGGTCCTCCCAGCTGCAGCTGAAGACAGCGATGTCATCCAGGTACGCAACCGAAAAGGCCTCCATCCCGGAGAGGACCTGGTTCACCAGCCGCTGGAACGTGGCAGGGGCGTTCTTGAGCCCAAAGGGCATCACACAGAACTGGTAGTGACCCTCAGGTGTGGAGAAGGCTGACCTTTCCTTGGCTCCATCTGTCAGGGAGATCTGCCAGTACCCGGAGGTAAGGTCAAAGGTACTGAGATATTGGGCAGCTCCCAACCGGTCAATGAGCTCATCCGCCCTCGGGATGGGATGAGCATCGGTCTTTGTCACAGAGTTCAGTCCCCTGTAATCCACACAGAACCGGAGTTCTGGGGTAGTGCCCGGCGGAGCAGCTTTGGGTACCAGTACCACCGGATTGGACCAGGGACTGCTTGAAGGCTCAATCACTCCCAGCTCTAGCATCTTGGTGACTTCTCCATGGATGCTGGCCTTCACTTTATCCGACAGTCGGTAGGACTTGGACTTCACAGGTGGGCTGTCCCCTGTGTCCACATCATGGGTACACAGATGAGTCCTTCCCGGGATAAGCGAGAACAGGGAAGCAAACTGCTCCAAAACTTGGCGGCAGTCTCTCCGCTGTTCGGGAGTTAGGGATGGTGAGAGGATCACTCCCTCCACCGACCCATCCTTCTCTTGGGACGCAAAAAGATCAGGAAGAGGTTCACTTTCCTCTTCCTCTGACCCATCAGTCACCATCATTAAAGTGACCTCGGGTCTCTCTTGGTGAGGCTTGAGGCGGTTGACATGGAGCACCCGATGGGGCCGCCGGGGGGTCTTGAGGTCCACCACGTAGTGACTTTGCCCTTCTTCTCAACCACCTCAAAGGGGCCTGACCAGCGATCCTGGAGGGCGCTAAGCTCTCCAGGTTCCATCACCCACACCTTCTGGCCAGGCTCCAGCTCCACCGAGTGAGCATTACGGTCATACCATTCCTTCATGACCATCTGGCTGGCTTCTAGGTTTTCAGAAGCTTACTTCCACAACCTAGCCATTTGGCTACGAAAGGCCAGCATGTAGCTCACCACATCTGGGGGAAGTTTTCTGCGAGTCCTTTCCCATCCATCCTTCACCAGGCTGAGAGGTCCGCGCACAGGGTGTCCGTACAACAGCTCGAAGGGGCTGAAGCCCACTCCCTTCTGTGGTACCTCCCTGTAAGAAAACAGCAAACAAGGTAGGAGGACGTCCCATTTCCTCCGCAGGCTTTCGGGCATACTCTTGATCATGCCCTTCAAGGTTTTGTTAAACCTTTCCACCAGACCATTGGTCTGGGGGGGATAAGGGGTGGAGAACCGGTAAGTAACTCCACACTCTTTCCACATGGCCCGCATGTAGGCCGACATGAAGTTGGTACCTCTGTCCACACCACTTCCTTGGGGAATCCCATCCGGGTAAAAATTCCCATAAGGGCACGTGCCACCGCAGGTGCAGTAATGGTCCTCAGAGGGATAGCCTCTGGGTACCGTGTGGCATGATCCACCAGAACCAGGATAAACCTGTGACCGGCCGACGTTGGTGGATCCAATGGCCCGACAATGTCAATGCCCACCCTTTCAAAGGGGGTACCAACGACAGGCAGTGGTTCCAGGGGAGCCTTCAGCTTCACCCCTGTTTTCCCACTAGCTTGGCAGGTTACACACGTCCTACAAAAAGTGTCGGACGTAATCCTCATCTGAGGCCAGTAGAAATGAGGAACAAGTCGAGCAAAGGTCTTGTCTTGTCCCAAGTGTCCTGCCAAGGGTATTTCGTGAGCCAATCCCAAGAGGAAGGCTCGGTAACGCTGGGGAACTACCAAGGCCCGGGATGATCCATGCACCGGAGCCTTGGGTTCGCTATAAAGGAGACCATCTTCCCAGTATATGTGGAAGTTCCCCGAATCGTTACCCGCTGCCTGGGCTTCGGCCTGCCGCCGTAAACCCTCAAGGGTAGGGCACTCCTTTTGGGCCGACAAAACTCCTCCCTAGTAGGTCCTCCCTCCACCTGCCAGCCTGCAGGTAAGCCCTCCAGGGAAGTCACATCCCCCTCCGTAGACTCCGGGACCACTTCAGTCGCCCCATCCGCCTTCTGAGGTTCAGATGCCGGGGCAGGCCTCCCCTGTCCCCATTTACCCTTTTTGGCAGCTGGTTGGGCCTTTGTCCCAGGCTCCAACCTCTGTGGACTCCCTCTTCGGGCAGTCCCGGACCGCGTGTTGGCACACGTCCACTCAGGTGTCCCCAACATTCCCATGTGGGCCCTGAACTCGACCTCCTTCCACGCCGAGTGTTCAAGGTCATTTCCTAACAGACAGTCGACCGGCATGGCAGGGCTTATCGCAACTCGTAGAGGACCCGCAACCCCTCCCCACTCAAAGGGAATCTGGGCCACCGGATAGTGACCCTCTCAGTTGTCAGCCATCACAACCGGGTGGACTACATTGGGAACCACCTGCTCTGGGGACACCAGCTGACTCCTTACCATAGTCATGCTGGCTCCTGTGTCCCTCAGAGCCTCCACCCTCTGGGCATTGATGGTGACCCATTGCCGGTACTACAGTAGTATTCGAGGGCACCTGGTTCTTAGGAACCATCTCACAATCCCCTAGGGACACTAAGGTTAGCCCTGCCCATTCACTGTCCTTATCTAGGGGCAACTCCTCCCCAAGCACTACACTCGCCACCCCAGGGGTCTTTCCTCCAATGGGAGGGTGTGGCCTCTTGGGACACTTGGCATCCCCCATATAGTGCCCAATCTCACCACACTCATAACATCGGACAACCCTAGGCTGCTGACCACGGTCAGGATAAGGGGGTTTGTGGGGGCCAACCTTGGGAGGGAATCCTACTCCCTTTCCTTGTGAACTCTTTTGGGGACCTTTAGAGAACTCCTTCTTTTTGTCTCCCCCTTCTTTCTTCTGGGGGGCGACCTGTCCAGCCCCTTGGAAATTCCCTCCAGTCCCTTTTGAGGATACCCGGGTACTTGCCCAGATATCCGCCTCCTCTGCAAGCTTCCTAGGATTAGTTAGCTTGCTGTCCACCAGGTGCTGACGCAGCTCCGGAAAACGTTTCTCGAGGAGGTGCTCTTTTAAAATCAGATTATACAATCCCTCGTAGTCCTTTACCTCACTGCCCTGTACCCAGCCCTCCAAAGCCTTCTTGGCGTAGTCCAGGAAGTCTACCCAGTTCTGGGTGGCCAACTTTTGACTGCCCCGAAACCTCTGCCTGAATTTCTCAGGGGTCAACCCAAACTTCCTAACTAGGGCGACCTTCATGATGGGGTAATTGGTCTGGTCTTGCTGTTCCAAAGCTAAAAGGGCATCCCTCCCCACCGGAGGCATAAACCTGTATAGACCACCCCCCCACTGAGCTTCGGGGACCCCATGGGCTCGTAAGGAGACCTCATAGGCAGCCAGCCATTTAACGATATCATCCCCGACACCATAGCTGGCGACTACATCTTTTGGCAGGTAGGGCCTGGGTTCTCTGGGGATCTCTCTAGGTACGCTGCCACCAACGGGACTGCTGGGGGTTCCAAACTGTAGGGCTTTGAGTTCCAACTCCTTTAAATGGAGCTCATGGAGGAACCTCCTCTCCTCCCTCTCTTTCTCCAAACGGGCCAGTTCCATTTTAAACTGCCTCTCCTCCCTCCTGTCAACTAAGTCAGCGGATGACAGGCTCCCCCCCGAAGTGCTACTACCCGCTCTTGAAGGGGCACTAGGTCCTGCACCCACGTGTCCACTCCCAGGGGGGAAAAGTAATTCTGGTTCCTCTGTGGTGTCCAGTCCTGGTCCCTCCTCCCGTTTCCCGCTAGGGTGGGCCATAACCCAGGCTCTCAAGCTAGTTTGGAGTTCTATTTTCTTTGCCCCCTGCTTGAAAAACACCTCCCTCTCCTGGCAGAATTCTTTTAGTTGAGTTACCGTATATTCTTCCAGCCTACCCAACTCGAACTCCACCCTACCAGGTGGGACCCAATCCTGCAGAACAGAAGTTTACAATAGGAGACCTTTCCTTTAAGAGGAAGTACACCACAGGGCGCTAGAGGGCGCCAGTCCGACATGGCCGCGCATTTGTGAGGCTCTCGCCAGCCGGGCGCTTCGCTGCTCCATAAGTCCATCCTACATCGAGGGATCGCCATTCTGACTAGCTCGACTGGTTGGGCTAAGGCCAGAGAATACCCCCACCGACTAGTGGGCCATTCTGTCCGGCGGTTCGGCTGCAGCGACTGCCGAGACTTACCGCGGCCGCTGTTGCTGTGCGGCTGGAGCGGGAGGGCCGGCTGCCACACGTACGCCGCAGCGGGGATCCAGCGTGCGAACCAGGCCGCGGAGCGTGGCCGCTGCAGGAAGAGGAGATCGGCGCCTGACGCTCCCGCGGGACCCGCTGTGGATCATCGCACCGGTAAGGCGGGGGCAAGCTGAAGCCGTGCGGGAGGCTGTTGGTCAAGAGGCTGCCATCGAGGGACTGTTTTCGGCTGATGGGGCTGACGGGGAGAGACTCTGTGTGGTGCGGTCCGGCTCTGGGGGCGGTGAGTGAAGCGGAATCTTGCTGCCCCCCCCTCCCCCGAGTTTGCTGAGAAGACTTACCCGCCATTGGTCCCGGATCTGATCTCCCCAGGCAGGGGCTTGCTAGGCGGGGTGTCCCTGCGAGGGGCGGAGGTCGCGTGCGGCTCTTGGCGCCTCACGGAGGAGCGCCGCGGCGGGGCCCCTGCGCACGGCCCCCCCCCCTGGCCCGGCGCCCCTGACGGATGATGAGGTACACTGATGACCGCGAGGGGGGTCACCGCCTGCACCGGAGTGAGCTGTTGGCTGGCTAGCTTGATAAGGGTTGCCTAGTTGAAGCGGCCACCAGGAAGCGTGGTCTCTCTCCTGTAGGGGGCCCCTGCTTTCGGCGCATTGGTCTGGAGGATTCTCCCCTGTTCTATAGATCGCTGGGCCCATCGCTTTGCTGCCATTGAGTGTGCTCCCTGGCGAGGGGTGTCCGAAGGGCTGCCCTGTTCCCATATTGCCAGGCACATCCTGGCATTAACTGTCATAGTGAGACTGATCCATATCAGACTGAGTCCTTAGCGGACATAATGGGGAAGGCAGACGCCAAACAATTCCGGCTCCCATTCGAGTCCCAGAAGAAAAAACCCCGTGTCCCGCCGCCGGGAGACGGCGATTCTGATGGAGGGGACATTGAAGAGGTGGATTGGAAGGCACTCCTTCTGAACATGCAGACCAGCCTCACTTCCATTGATTCTAAGATCGACGGCATGTCTCGTCGCCTGGACTCCGTAGTGCACAGACTAAACCAGCAGGAAGAGCGGGCTAAGGAGGCGGAACAGCGGATTTCGGAGCTAGAAGATGGGGCATCGGCCACCAAGTCCAAGGTTTCGCAAATGGAAAGATTGCTGAAAGTCATCGCCGATAAGAACGAGGACTTGGAAGCGTCGCAACAACGTACGCCTTATTGGTCTGGCAGAGACTACCTCCGTAGGAAGAATGGAACTTTTCATTGAAAAACTCCTGTCTGACCTCTTTGGCGCAGATGCCTTCTCTACACAGCTGGTGGTGGAGCGGGCTCATCGCACCTTGGGCCCCCGCCCCGTGCCCGGGGCGCCCCCGCGGCCTGTGGTCATCCGTTTCTTAAATTATAGAGATCGGGACACCCTACTCCGACTAGCCAGGGAAAAGCAACCTGTCCTTTTTGAAAATACCACGCTATCCTTTTTTCACAGTCAGTGCAAGATGCACGTCGTAAATTTGGACCGGTCAAGAAACGACTGCTTCAAAATGGACTTCAATATTCCATGCTATACCCGGCCCGGCTGCGGGTGGTCCACCGTGGTAAGCCCCATATATTTCAGGATCCGTCCCAGGTTGAACTCTTTCTGAAGGACTGCAAACAGTCTACCGAACCAGCCCGATCCCAGTTGGAGAGGGCGGGGTCCCGATCGCCCACTTCTGCCCCTGACTGATTTGGGACATTCAGCTGTCACTATGTTCCATTATTGATACTCTCATGGGTTGGCCCTGCTCTGCCCATGTCCTTCTGTTAAGTTGCTGTGATGGTTACACAATTATCTATGAGCTTTGGCCCTTTATGGTTGAGCTACCACTTGTTAGGCCCTGATGGTTTCGATGGTTCCTCGATGTTGTTTGAATTTGATTGTGCCCTGGCATCAACCTCCCCCTCCCGCGTTTCTCCGCTGGACCTTAACTCCAGGGGATAGCGGGTGCAATATCGGGGGAGTGTGATGGCAGGCCTGGACCCCTGGTGTCCCCCTCTTGGGTGTTCCCCAATAAGTACATGACATGACATTGTAGGTTTGTACGGGGTGGGGGAGATGCCCGACATGATTGGGATGTCGGAGTGGGTGGGTGGGTGGGATCTCAAGGGAATGTTTTGGTTTTTTTTTTTTTCAGCATGAGCACTGCGCATATACTTGTTGAAATAGCACAGTATGCCACCTTTAGTAGACAAATACATCTATGGACTTGTTGCCAGTTGAGCCTCTTAACACGTACTTCCTCTATCAGCAAACATGACCCGCACCACGCGCACTGAGCTGGGAGGGGGGGGGGCTGCTCACTGCTATCACCTGGAATGTCAGGGGACTGGGGGACCCGAGAAAACGACGGCGAATCTTGGGTGCATTAGACAGGTTGAATGTTCAAGTTGTATTTCTGCAGGAGACTCATATGGACCCCCTCCGCAGGGCCACCTTCGCTGCCAGATGGGCTGCCCACTCGATTCATGCACCTTACTCGTCTTATGCGAGAGGCACTACCATTCTAGTAAAAAGAGGCGTTCCCTATGTTCCCCTGGGCACCACAACAGATCGCGAGGGTCGATATTGTATAGCGTGGGGTAGGATAGGTATCAAGACTATCACCTTGGCCTGCTCTTATGGTCCCAACTGCGATAACCCGAGCAGCTTCATAGCTCTCTGGAACAAGATTAGAGAAGTGGGCTCCACACACCTCAATTGGGGGGGAGATTTCAACGCTGTTTTAGACCCCACTTTGGATAGGTCAAACCCATCTATACACCACTATACTAATACACATAGATACCTGAGGGACATTTGCGACACTCAAGATGTCGTGGATACCTGGCGTTACTTACACCCGACTTCCCTGGAAGGCACGCACTGGAATAATGCATATGCAACATGGGCCAGACTAGATTACCTTATGGTGAATAGGGCCTTAGCCCCCTCCCTGGTGGAGGTGCAACATGTGGGCCGTACGTACTCCGACCACTCTCCGGTGCTAGCCATGTCCGTTTACCGGATATAATGGGTAGACCCCCGACGTGGCGACTCCAGCCCAACATCTTACTCGATGAAATGTTTCGAGCCAAATTGTGTCAAGAACTAGAAGACTTCATATCCCGTAACAGGGGATCAGTAGACCGGGCGGCCACCTTCTGGGAAGCGCTAAAGGTCACAATACGGGGGTTCTGCATCTCTAAGAGCTCCGGGGTACTGAGAACCCTACGAGATACGCTACATAAACTAGAATCCACACTACACACCCTGGAAATAGCCCAGACTATGCCGACAACACAGTTGCACAGGCAAAGTACCGCGAGACGCTATCGGACTACACGTCCACCGCTGACAGAGAGGTAAACTTCCGGGGCAAGTACTTCAAGGCTCGTACGTACGGAGAAGGGGAACGCCCCGGTAAGTCTTTGGCGGGAGCGGTCCGCCCACTGCGAGGCTCTAATTTCGTGCTGGAGCTGGAGGGGGAGGATGGGACTCCTATACGTGACACACACTCGCTTTTGGCGGCCTTCACTACACACTATTCCACACTATACTCTACTACTAGGGTCGGCGCACTGGACATGGACGACTACCTTGGGGAGCTCACATTGGGCTGGCTCTCGGACCGTCAGCGGGAGTTTCTGGCAGAGCCGATAGGCCTGGATGAGGTTAGAGATGCGATTAATCAGATGGCACCAGGAAAGGCCCCGGGTCTGGACGGGCTGCCCATGGATTTCTACAAGGCGTTTATGGATATCCTGGCTCCGGTACTCCGAGAGGTTTTCATGGAGGCGCATGAGTCGGGCACGCTTCCTCCATCTATGCAGGAGGCACTGATTACCTCCTTATTAAAGCCTGGGAAGCCACCTCAATTCTGTGACTCTTACCGCCCTCTCTCGTTAATTAACTGTGACGCCAAAATCCTGACTAAAATACTAGCCAATCGTTTGCAGTTGTTACTGGGAGGCCTAGTGTTGTCGGATCAGGCGGGATTCGTCCCTGGCAGGGCCACTTCCAATAATCTCCGGACGCTATTTTCCATTATGCATAATGTAGACCCGGATTTGCCATTGGTGGCGGTCTTTTTAGACGCCACCAAGGCCTTCGACTCCCTGGAATGGGACTACCTTTGCTGTATTTTGCGCAACATGGGAATGCCTCTGGGTTTCACGCGCTGGATTGATATCCTTTATGACCGGCCGATCGCTAGGGTGGGGGTGAATGGGCGGATATCGGAAGCCTTTGTGGTGTCGCGGGGTACCCGTCAGGGATGCCCCCTATCTCCGCTGCTGTTTGCGGTGGCGATGGAACCCCTGGCGGCCCGGCTCCGCCAACATCACCGAGACAAGGCTCTGCGTTGTCTTCAGCGAGAGGTGCTCATCTCCCTATATGCGGATGACATCATGCTATACATCCGTGAACCCGCTACTAACCTTAACCCTATCCTCCGGGAGTTTATTCGCTTTGCGTGTATGTCTGGTATCCATATCAACTGGGGTAAATCCACTATATTTCCGCTGACTGCGGCCGCTCAACCATTTCATCTGGACTACCCCCTACGGTGGGACATGGATGAGGTTCGCTATCTGGGCATACTTCTTTCCCATGACCGAGAAGAGCTAATGCGGATGAACTATGGCCGTACGTTTGACCATATCCAGGCCTGCGTGTCCAGATGGATCACGCTGCCCCTCTCTTTTGCGGGCCGCTCATCCCTCATCAAGATGGTGGTTCTTCCGAAGCTCCTTTACCTTTTCCTGAATATCCCATATTACCCAGGCAAGTCCTTCTTTCAACTTCTGAGGTCTGAGCTTATTCGTCTGGTCTGGGGAGGAAAGAAGCCGCGTCTTTGTTGGGAGGTGTTGACTCGTCCATTCGCGCAGGGAGGGTTCGACCTGCCGGACTTTGAGATGTACTATTATAGTGCGCAAGCCCATTACATTCATCACTGTATTCGCCCCACTCCCTTCCTGCCACAGACGGCTGTGGAACATTGGCTGGTTGATCCTATCCCACTGGCAGGAGCAATACTCAGTACACCAGAGACGCGAACGGCATACCGCACCACGATTTTGAGTTCCATTCTGGCGTGGCGATACATCGCGAAGATAACCCGCACACCGCTGCTTTATTCTCCACTGCTTCCCCTGGCATACCATCCCCTGTTGCCCCTTTTACAGGAACAATTATTTAAGAACTTTATGGCCAAATTCCGCATTACAACATGGGGGGACCTCTATCATGACGGACAATTCCGCTCCCAGTCGCACATGTTCGCTAGCCTTGCTCCCACTCTCATGGACACATTCCTATATATTAGGCTTCGCAGTGGTATTCGAGCATTGACAGGGGAGTTTCCTAGTGAGCCACCCACGCTGGAACCCTTACATCAGTTACTCATGGCTACCACTCCGGCACACGCAGTCTCTACCATATACCACTCTCTACGCACTACACCAGACTCCTTGCCTTGCAGGGCACGTACCAAATGGGAGGAAGAACTAGGACTGCCCATAGATGACGAACTCTGGAGCTATTGCTGTTTACTAACAGAACATATCTCCTCCAGCAGCAGGTTCAGGGTAATTCATAATAGGTTCTTACATAGGCTCTATTGTACTCCAGCGCACATGCATAGGGTGGGCCTTCGGGAGGACGATCTTTGCTGGCGCTGCCGCGCTCCGGCAGCAGACTTCCTTCACATGACGTGGGGATGCCGGGAAATAGCCGACTATTGGCAACAAGTGGATTCCGGCATTTCGGAAATGATAGATGTCCCATTGGCACCCTCTCTGACGCAGGCACTCCTGGGCTACACAAAAACTATAAAAAAGCCGGTCCGCAGATTTGCCACAGTCGCCCTTCTCATGGTGAAACGGCTGATAGCCTGTAGATGGGGTTGGGGCAGAGCTCCCAAATTTAAGGATTGGATCAGAGACATGGTACACTGTCAGGATACTTTACTCCGATATGCAGAACTTCTGCCTTCCACATCTAGGCCGACTGACATCTGGGGTCCTCTACAGACATATCTGTTATCGCACCCACAGACATAACGAACTTTTCTGCTCGCTTAACCCTTAGCCTTCCAAGACACTACTCCTACTAAAGGGACGGAAACGGGGGTGGGTCGTTGTGGGTTGGGATTGGTGTCCTCCCTTCCTCTTGCTGGTGCTTCGCCATGGGTGGATCTCCTTCTATCCTTCTGCCAGGCAATACACTGGGATGTGAGGTGATACGGCCACCACACGCGACTAAAGGTCGCCTCGATACAACTGGTGCATATTACTATGGAAAGATCATTAAATGCAAAGTATTCAGTGTTTGATGGGTTGTGGTCGTTCATACTGACATGCTGATTATCATTCTTTCTTGTGCCGCAGCCGGCCCCTGGAGGGTTGTAGGCAGGCAGCTGTGTTCAACTTTCACTTTCATTCTCGTATCAAGCCGCCGGCCACAAGATGGTTGTAGGCGTGGGGCTGTGTATTCCGTGTTCATGCTGAATAAAGGTTTTTGAAAGTAAAAAAAAAAAAAAAAAAAAAAGAGGAAGTACACCACAGGACAGGACAATTTTGAAAACAAAATTCCAATTAGGGAGGCAACCTGGAGAAAACTCCAGTAAAAACAATCAGGTGTAGGTTGTGGCGCGCGCCAAACTGCTAACGAGTGGATGCAAGCACAGATTCAGGATCCCACCGCTGAACACCAACTTGTTGGACCTAAGATCCGGGGGTAGCCTGGCTCAAGTGGGAAGGCCTATACTCGTTAACATGTTGTGTTTGCATCACACTCGTCTCACACTCCAGCGCACCACCACCAAAAATGGCGCTACACCAAGAAGCTGGAAAAGGTGGAAAAGCTTTATCTTTCCTTATTTCTTGTTTCTTCTTCTTTTTCTTTCAGAACAAATTAATCAATTTGGCTTATAACCCCGTAGGGTCAAAATGTTTCACCAGTACTAGTTTGTCAGTATAGCAAGTTCACTAACGTCGTAAATGAAGTCATTAATCATTTCACCACCCACAGCAATTGCTTAGCACCTTGAATAGAGTCAATCGATTTAGTGCCGCACATAACAATGACTTTGCATTTTTAAATTAAGTAAAGAACTACACAGCCTCACATGGCACTGACATTACTTTGAAAAGGGTCAATAAATATTATGCTGTACATAGCATGGAAATTGCACTGCAAATATAGTCAACCATTACAAGGCCGCACTTAGCATGGGCACTGCTTTAAATAGGATCAATAAATATTATGCTGTACATAACATGGACATTGCACTGCAAATATAGTCAACCATTACAAGGCCGCACTTAGCATGGGCACTGCTTTAAATAGGATCAATAAATATTATGCTGTATATAACATGGGCATTGCCCTGCAAATGTTGTCATCCATTACAAGGCCGCACTTAGCGTTGAGGTGGCTCTGCCAATATTCGAGAGTTACAAGGCCTTTTATCCGATCCAAAGGTCAGGGGTTTCAATGCTGCATTTACGGACTTAAGGTGACTTAATTTCAGAGCCTGGTTGAGGGCTTCGTATTCCACTCAGGGGATTTTGCAGACTAAAACAGAGTTGGCCAGTTCGCCCCTTTCTTCACAACCCTTCCCTACTCCGGTGCCTGCCCGCAGTCTATCGCAGGGCGTACTGACTCTTGTTTCCCCCCCCCCCCAGGGGAGGGGCGTGCTCCGGACCTCACTAAGGTCTCCCGCCCTCCCCCGGGGGGGTTACCTTACTCTCCAGTCTTTCCGGAGGTCCTCACGAGCGTTCTTTGGCCTCCCGGCGATGTCCGGGCCGAGGGCCGCTGCACCCAGTCACAGCACAGCTGAAAGGGGTGTTGATGTTCGGAGCTCCGCTTCCTTCAGTCTTCGAGAGGTCACGCCCGCGGTCGCCTATGACAGCGCGACCGGCGGGGACACGACCAGATCGGCAAATTACGTGGCGGCGGGGGCGGCGTTTCGAAGTTCGCCCCCGTCACGTGCTCTGAGTTCCTGAGCCTCCGGCCTCACGCAGCTTCCGAGGAACTTCAGTGGCTCTCCCTCCTCACAACTGGCCTCACCTCAGGAGCTACCGCTACCCCGAAGGGGCCCCAGTCCTCCTCACAAGCTCCTCACGACAGGAGGGACGTTCCCACGGCCTCGGGCCGCAGCGGTGAGTGGTTCCTTAGGGGAGGGGGCCTCACACAGGGGTGACCAAAGTTAATGGGGGGATCTACGCTCAGAGGCAGTCAATCTGGACAGCAATCTTCCCGGATCTGGGTGCTGGTCACATTCCTAATCAGTAACGAACAGCGGACAGTTACTAGTTCTGGGTTTGACAGGATTTCGGACCTCCGCAGGGATGTAGATGATTTGGCCAGTGATGATAACTTTCTTCCCCTATTCCCTTCAGGGGTCCTGACCAGGCATAGAGCCCATCAGTTTGGTGTGGTCCCAGGGTCAGAGGCTAGAGGCAGGGTTAGGTCACAAGGTAGGGGGCAGCGTCAACCGGGGGGGGAAAAGCAGGCCCTAAGTACGGTCAGTTCCCCTCCTTCAGCACTCCTACCTCCCCACTCAGGTGCCTGGCTCCTGACTACCTCACCTCACACCTTCTACCTAAAATGGCCGCCGCCCCTCACCCCTATATATAGCCTGGGCCCTGACTAGCCAGAGTGTCCCAGAAGGTTCTGGAATCCCCCATGACAGCCTATGTCCCAGGTTCTGAGGTGACAGTTTAGGCCACCATTTTGTAGAGGAGACCTCATCCACCCTCCATTTTAGAGGAGCACCTTGCGCCTCATTCTCAATTAGTGAAAATGGGCACCCAGGGCCTCTACGTTAACACCAAAAAGTAGTTAGTGGACAGGAAAAAAAATTGAGGAGGACGAGGGAAAAAACATAAAAGGAGGAGGGAACTGCCAAAGGGCTGACAGGTCTAACACACATTCTCAGGACACAAAGAAATGTTTCAAGTAATCAAGTTTACTGAGCTTCACATAACGTGTTTCTGCTGTCCCGCAGCCTTGTTCACACGTAAAGTCACTACAGTGAAAGTGCTCTAAAGAAGAGTTACAAAATAAACATAGGATGGCTCTCCTGTGTTCGTTATCATATAAGTCGGCCATCTTGTAAGATATAAACATATATATTCAGTACATGAACATATTGTGTCTTGTATCCCAGAAATCAAGAAATAGCAATGCCTTCTCCAAATTCATGACGGAAAAGTACATAAATTCAACGGAAAGGTACATGTATACTATGTTGTATATTGTAACTTATTGCATACTGCCAAAGCACAAATCGATTCCTTAATATACTATGGGCCATAATGAAATACCCAAATCTCTGTACATACATATTGGTAAGCCCCAGAAAGCGAATCATTATCACTGAATGCGGAGACAATATTCATAAATATACCTAATCATAATAGTTACAGCATGCCAAGTAAGCGCCCAGTGCTCAACCCTGGGCATAATGAGGTAAATATGGCATAATGCTCAATGGAAGCCTCCCCCTCTTAAACCTACGTGGCATTGTACAATGTCAATCCCCTTCTGAGATATCCGGTAGTGCAAAGGTAACGTTTGTCACACACAAATAACGTGAGATGAATACTCTGAATTAGTGGTTGCTAATGTCGATTAGGACTGGACAAGATCTCAGGGTTGAGAGCACAGGCTACTCATGTAGACTAGTTAAGGGACTAGTGCCCGTGCTCACAACAGCTGCTGAAAATAATCACATAAAGGAAACAGGTAGTATCATTGCTCCATAGTCAACAGTTGTAGAAGCTCTCGAAAGCAAAGGTGTAAAGAAATCTTATCTGTGAAAGTACCACCACATAGTCCCTCTGAAGAAAAGGAGAGGAAGCCTGTGCAGGCAACACTGCTGTGGCAGAGTGGGTCTCTTCCTTTCCTCCTGTAACAAAAACAAATAAGATATATCTGTGAGATGAGATAAAAGCAATAATAACTGTAAAAATAAAAACAAACTGACAACATAGGGGAAACGAGTTGATGTATCAATACAGAATCTAAACTTCCCTAGAAGCTACAATGTACATGCAGGATTGGAAAGAAAAGAGAATAGTGCAGGTCTAGTTTTCACGTAAATGAACTCCTAGTTCCTCATCCAGGTTCAATCCTGAACTTTTTGTTTGAAAATCTATTATATATTTCTAGTCTTTTTTTCTGAGTTTAAGGGGTCCTGTCTCCTCCCCTGGGTGTATTCGGTTTTGCTCTATGGCAAACTATGTGAGTTGAGAGCTGTCTGAGATGTGGTTCCTCTGAAAACGGTGGGCTACTGGGTAGTGCGGATCTTGGTTAGTAATAGCTATCATGTGCTCCAGTACTCTTTTTTGCCCATCTGGGTTGTGCTGCCAACATATCTCAGTTTGCAGGGGCAGTCCAGGACATAGATAACATAAGACACGCTGCAAGTGTGGAATTGGGATATGCACTTTGTGTTATTCAGTCCTCCCACCCTGGTGTACTCCTTCCGCATATAGTTATTTCTACAGGCTTTATGATGACCTCATGGGAAACAAACCCTGTAGGATGGGTTCCTTAACTGTCATGGGCATTGTGATATCATTGTGGACTAACATATCCCTAATGCTGTGTCCTCTTCTGTAAGTTATCTTCGGTCTGTCTTGTATCGTATGTCCAATGGTGGGATCACTCGTCAGTATATCCCAGCTTTTGTTAAAAATACGTTGGATGTCCTTCAAACTATCCTTGTAAGTCAGGATAATTCTAGTGTTCTCTTCACTGTATTCCTCATCTCTAATCTTAGATGCTGATAGGATGCCCGTTCTTTATATTTTAGTGACTTTCATGATTGCTTTGTTAAGCACCCATTGTGGGTGCCCACCTTCTCTGAATCTTCCCAGTCATGATCTTTTGTTCTGCTATAAAAGCCTCATCAGTGTTGCAATTACGTCTTGCCCTCAATAGTTCCCTGTATGGAATACTCCATTTAATGGTTTCGAGGTGACTGCAAAGGGCATGCAGCAGACTTTTACCGGCTGTTTCCTTGCAAAACAGTTTAGTCTGTATTTTGTCATGTATGATTTCAATCCTGACATCTTAGAAGTCTACTGTCGTGTCACTGATAGTACGGGTGAGAAGAATATTGCACGTATTAGTGTTTAGGTTGTCAATAAAAGTATTGGCCTCCGCCTCTGTTTCTTTCCAAATGATGAACAGGTCATCTATGTACCACAACCACAATATGACCTGTTCCACCTCTGGAAAGATTGTTGTGTCTCTAAAGATTTCCTCTTCCCATTTTCCCAAGAAAACATTTGCAAAACTCGGGGCAAAGCATGTTCCAATGGCAGTCCCCAGGATTTGTTTGAATATGGTGCCATTGAAGAGCAAGATGTTCTTGAGGCAATACTTGATCATACTGAGAATCATGTCTGTATGTGCTAGACCCCTCCAGTAGCTTGTACTAGCCACAGGGACTGCCACCTCCCCAGGCTTATTACACCTCAGTGTGGGGGTGACACCGACCGTCCCACTGCCCCAGTGAAAGCCACCTCCCTGGGGCTTTAATTAAATATAGTGTAGGGGCAAGTGGACTACACACTGTCCCGGGGACCACCACCTCCCCGTGGCTTTAATACAATTCAGTGCGGGGAGCATTGTGAACCTTCCACAGCCCCGGGGACCGCGATCTACCCGGGCTTTAATATAATACATTGCTCAGGGGGATGCCCCTGAGCCCACTACCTCCCCAGGGCTTTATTGAAATTCCGTGCAGGCGACCTTGCAGACCCCCTGCAGTATTGCACGCTATGAAATGAGGCAGCCAAGTGAAGGAAATAATGAAAAGTTACTTGAAAGAGCAAATTCAAGGAAAGGTACAGAGAAGGAACTTAGGAGCAGGAAAGGAGGGGGAAGAACTGGCAATTCGGGGGGTGGGCGGGGCTGCATCACTGAAAAATACCTACTGCAATTCATAACAAATAGAAACTGAAAACAGGAAAGCCTTATTATCACTTTGTAATTCGAAAGAGTAGCAGAGCACATCCATGGAAATAGAAGGCATCCATGCACTGGTCCATGCAGCCCTATAAGTGTAACTTCCACATCCATAAGGCTTGAAAATGTAATGATGCTAGAAGCATCCAGAAACCTACAAGCTTCGGAAGTAGAAGATGCCCTATCATGAGCAGGACCAAGGTTTAGAAAGAGAACACTATGCTGAAACGATGAACAAATATAAGGCTGTAAATTTATAGAAGTAAAAGACAGACTGCACATTCTGTTATACAATCATCCACATGCCTATGGTATAGAAACTGAAAGAATATACCGGAAGCATCAGCAAATCAATACCATAGGCCTACAGAAATAGAAGCCATACCATCAGAGAGCCATCCAAACAAGCAAGGCCTGGAAATGGAAGTATCTACACACCTAAGGCATAGAGAAATAACAGTAAAAAACATAATATAATGGATTGAACGACACAAGGCTGGGAAATCTCTGTAGTCAATGTTTAGACAGCAGTTTTCATATACAATCAGTTAACATTGCAACAGCCATATGCTGCGTGTAATCTTTGCACTGCATTATGTGGCCCAAACTCTGTCTAATGATGTGGAGAGGTTGAGCTCTGCTTAACTCCCCTCAGATCCTCAAGTGTCCAGATTTTCTACTGCTTGTCAAGTGTGAAGAAATATTTGAAATTTACATATGAAAAGAAATCCAAAATAACACACATCAAAATTCGAACAACTGGACCCGAGCTTTCGACACCGCATTAAAAAATCTGAAAGCAAAGAGTTATGGGATAGGGCACTCCCACACGATCCCTTTAAGAAAGTCATCAGTAAACAATTGAGAAGGTTGTCGTGGCTCGAAGACAAAGAGGACTTTAGAAAAGAGAGGCATGCCTGGACAGCGATTGACACTTACCCTCAGAAATATCTTACAACATTACTTAGATTGTTCTGCAAAAGTAAGCTAAGTCATTTACAATTTGGCCTATGTCAAACAATAGAATACATCCCCAAAAGGCAACCCAAACCACCGAATACAGAGTGCAGACTCTGCCAATGACACGAAGAAAGTCTGACACACATCCTGTTGAGCTGTCCGTTTTTATTAACGGAAAAAATAATCTTATTGACAATCATTTTTTCTTTGTGTGGTATCAGATCATGTTGGCACGCCTTTCTATTCTGTGTGAAAGGAGAGTCTCCACAAATAATAGCAGCCTTTATAAAATGTTCTCTCAAAGCGGAGTGACTATTGGCTGATGAACATAACATAAGGCTGGCACCACCGAAAATGTACCCAAACAGAGTGGTTCAATGTAATGTCGACATCTTCAGAAATTTGGTATGTGGTAATATTTTATCTTAAAGTGGAGCGGCCACTGAGTTGCAAAGGCGCTGACGAACATAACACAAGGACAGTACTACAGAAATGTTACCGAAGCCTCTGACGAACATTATGTAAACTCGGCATTTCTAGAACGTTTCTATGGGAGTCATTTTGCTCATTATACTATGCAATAGCCGTGGATAGAGACAATTTAACTCAAAATCCTCAAATTCCGTAAGACGTATTACTAGATAGGAAGGCACGAGACTGGCAGTGTATTATTTAATGCCCTTCAAGCCTAAAGACAACTCACATATGGCATCGTATTACGTACAAGAATGTATTTTAATAAACTGACAAAAAGATTAAGAAGATTAGATGTATATAATCGTTTTAAGACGCTAGTATTAATATCTTTTATGTATTTTAGCGTTGCACAAAATCAAATTGTTGAAAATTGATCTATAAAAATCTGTGCATTTCTTAACGTTTTACTTATGTAAAATACTATGGTTTTTGTTAACTGAAATAAAATGACCTTTGACCCTTTGAGATGAGCCATCTGAGAGCGGCTCCTTGGATGCCTGTGTTGTGTAGCTTTGTGATGAGTGTGTGGTGGGAGACTGTATCGGTTGCCAATAGGTCTAGCAGGGTCAGAGCTCATGCTATCATAATTGTCTAATATTGCTCTCTCTCATAGACGAACATGTGATTCACCTTGCTCTCCTATCTGGGGGTTCATAAATTACTTACTCTTGAGGAGCACCTGAAAAACGGAACCTCTAAGGGGAGTCATGCTTATGTCTCTCCATCCCATAAGCTGCAGTTTGGGCCACATAATAAGGTGGTTAGACTGAAAATAACATGATAATTGAATGTATATGTACACTGCTAAGCCAACATTGACTAAGGATTCCCAGCCTGACAACAGGGAGTAATTCAAGCATGTGAATCTTTAAAAATACCAGTGTTGGAGAATTTTATTAACAGGTAAGTAACATTTTGTTACCCGCGATCTTGGACCCACTAAACTCAAAGGACCGCACAATGGGGTACCCTATTCCCTTATGTACACATACCATTCACACCAAAAATTCATAACGCAATTTGCTGGTACAAGAGGTTCAATTTACGAGAACTGTGGTGACTTTAAAAAGGGAGGGTTGCGAGGCTGCCACTCACCACAGCTGCAGTTAAAATGTTTATACAGCTGCTTCTAACTGCCAATTGCATCTTTTTCTAATTAAGTGGAATTATTCTTCCCTACTAATTGTGAGGATACACTTGGTATGTAACTCTTCCTTCTACCCTCTATTGTCCCTACAAAATCATCCTGAACCCTTGCTGTCTGGTAACACATGCACTAAGTTCTCCCTGAGGCCATCACCCCACTGTTCTTGCCCCGCCAAGTACATCCATTAGGCATGATCAAGCTGATAAGCAAGCTGAGCTAAGCTAGAGCTTTACTTCTGATTAAACAATGCAGGACCTCAAAGGCTGCTCTGAGGATCTAAATGCTAACCTCGGACTATGAGTAATGTATAGTTTGTATTTGCATTGACTTTATTCATTCATGTGTAGGGGTGCCCACTCCATGTTACGCTTGTAATGTGGAGTTCTGTCAACTCTCCTCCAACCTCTATGTGGCAAAGATTTTTCTTGCGTGTGGCTCGCCAACACTTGACAAAATGTTCTCAATGCGGTCTGTCGCGGTTAGTCGCTACAGTTTGCAGTGAAATAGCTGCCGCTCAAGGTGAGAAAGCTGCCTCTCGAATAGAAAATCTATTCGAGCAGCAACAAAGAAGTAGCACCCTCTGGCGCTCTGCATGGTGGTGTTTGCACTGATTTTACAGTGAGGAACAAGCTCCTGGCACAAAAAATCAGCGCGACATGCTGATTCCACCCACTTGCCAAACTCCACGGAATCTCGCTGAGTTTTTTTGTAATTCCATGGAATTTCGCAGAGTGACACTCCACGATTTCCAATCACACATCCCTAGTCATGTGTTTATATGGATATATACACATATACACACACACACACACATGGGAATAGCATTAACATGTATGCATGTTAAATTAACCACATCACTGAGACTGCATTCCTCACCGCTAACAACAACGTCCACTCCCTCCTTGACCAGGGTGAAACCACAGACCTCATCCTACTGGACCTCTCGGCCGCCTTTAACATCATGTCCCACCGCACCCTTATCCTAAGACTCCACATCGCCAAGGCACTGGACTGGATCCTCTTCTTCCTGACTGGCAGAACACCACGAGTCAAACTACCCTTGTTCCTCTCAGAGCCTACAGAGATCAGGTGTGGAGTACCCCAGGGCTCCTCCCTGAGATCCACCTTCTTCAACATCTACATAGCTCCCCTCACAGCCATTATCAGAAGCCACGGACTCAACATCGTCTCCTTTGCCGACAACACCCAGCTGATCAGCTCTCTCACCAACAAACTCACAGCCACCAGAATACACTTTCACAATGGAATGAAGTCTGTCACTAACTGGATAAAAGACAGCTGCCTCAAGCTCAACTCGGACAAGACCAAAGTTCTCATCCTGGGACCAGTTGCCTCAGCCTGAGATGACTCCTGGTGGCCCACCACACTAGGAACCCCTCCCACCCCTACGGACCACATACGCAACCTCAGCTTCATAGTGGACTCCTCGCTCTCAGTAAACATCCAAATCAACATAGTATCCTCATCCTGTTCCCACATGCTCTGCTTGCTTTGAAAAACTTTCATGTGGCTCTCCACAGAATCCAGAAAGACGGTCCCTCACTCATTCATCACCACTAGACTTGACTACGGCAACGCACTCTACGCCAGTGTCACCCAGAAATAGCTCAGGAAACTACAAAATGTCCAAAACGCTGCAGCCAGACTGGTCCTCGACATCCCCCGCTGCAGCCACATGACACAACACCTCCGACAACTCCACTGGCTCCCAATCATCAAGAGAATCATCTTCAAGCTCCTCACACACGCATACAAGGGTGTCTGCGACGTAGGACCAGAATATCTAAACCACCACCTCACTTTCCTCACACTAGCCAGACAACTCCGCTCCACCCAACTCGCTCTGGCCTTCGTCCCAAAGATCTACAAGACCAGAACCAGAGGAAAATCCTTCTCCTACCTCGCCACCAAGACCTGGAACACCATGCCCCTCTAGCTCAGGCAATCCAGGTCGTTGACCCAATTTAGGAAGGACCTCAAGACCTGGCTTTTCGACTGAACGTCCACACCCAGATGGATCAGTAGCCCCTCACCCCCCAGCGCCTTGAGACCCTCAAGGGTTAGTAGCTGCGCTTTACAAATGAAGTATGCATGAAATATGATGTGGCTCAGACAAATACTTAAGAGGAAAAGATGTTACACATACAGTTGCTAATTGATCAAAATATTTTAAATAAGCATATCATTTGACAAAATTGTGGGCATTTGTAAAATAAAGTTCTGTTTTATAGTTGATGTCTGTAGCCTAAATATGTGTGAACAGTGACTTTGGGTGATACAATTATTAGGGGTAGGCGGAACTCGCTAAGTTTCATAGTAGAATTCCACTAAGTTACATGAAAACTCAGTGGGATTTAATGGACTGCCGTGAATGGACACAAATAGGCATTTAGCGCTGATTTTTAGCGCTGGGAGATTGTTCTGCGCTGTAAAATCGGCACAAACAGCATCACACATCACAGCATGCCAGAAGGGCGCTGCTTCTTTGCTGCTACTCAACTAGATTTTCTACTCGAGCTGCAGCTTTCTCACCACGAATGGTTGCAGACATTCGTGTTGAGAAAATATCACCAGGTGCCCTCCTAGTGCCTGAAAATCACACTATGGGATGCCAATTCTCGCTCGCCCACTTACTGTTGGTCAGCAAGGCATAAGAAAAAACCCTGCCAAGTGGCGGTTGGTGGAGTTTGGCCAGAACACCGTGTCACAAGTGTAACACGGAGTGCCGGTGGAGCAGAATTTATCAACCACGCCTAATTGTTATATGGACCAAAATAAGGTTTCTTACAATACATAAAAACAACTCTCTGGTAATTCTTCTTTTAGATATATTTCTAACAGCCCTTCCATACCTTGAACATCCTTTTTACCTATAGATCTCTTGAACAAATTCAGAGCTGAGTCACTCTTCCGGTCATTTATTGATATACAGAATATCTCCTTGTCTCTTTTCAGAGATGCAAAGGCCTGTGTGGTGCATGGTACAAGCCTGAAGGATATGAGCCAGCAAAGCATTGACGATATCCTGCGAAACCACACTGAGCTTGTGTTCGCCAGGACCTCTCCCCAACAAAAGCTGATCATCGTGGAGGGATGCCAGCGGCAGGTACATGGTGGAAGCTGTCTGCTGGCCTCTCTATGCAGCCGCATAAAAGAAACATATCCAATCATTTTCTCAGTAGGGCTATACTCCGATACTGTTTGACAATAGTGCATAGGTGAAAGCAAAGCAGACTTGACTTCTGGTATAGACTTGAAAACTCCCTGCCCTGGGGCTTGATAACACTAGTCAAAGCTATCATTTCCAGGTTTTGGTAAGTTTTTCATACTGGGTAGCTAATCTGCATGAGTTTTAAACGCTATAATATTAATCTTGTGGGACATCGATAGCTACCCTAGGTGTATATTTCAAGTGTTTTTTTAGTGCATCTCTAAATCCTATCTAGTATGAGGATGAGTCGATGCCCAATGAACAACTCGGAAGGCTCAGATGTATTCTAAAATGAAAGGGGTAAGACTTTAGTAGTCAGGGGTGCTTCAATATTCTAGCCCAATATAGAAGGAAAGTTTTCCTTTTGTTAGCCAAATGGCGAAATCCTCATATTCTAATATTAATGTGTTTCAGGGCGCTATCGTAGCTGTAACTGGTGATGGTGTGAACGATTCCCCAGCCTTGAAAAAAGCGGACATTGGTATTGCAATGGGCATTGCTGGTTCGGATGTGTCCAAACAAGCGGCTGACATGATCCTTTTGGATGACAACTTCGCCTCCATTGTGACTGGTGTGGAAGAAGGTGAGTATCTAGGGGACACAAAGGATTGTGACAAGTTTTATGAACACCATAAGTACCCTGCAGATCAGGTTATTGCTGGATGTCTGTCATGGTCATGCTGGGCAATACTTTCTATTGGTAACCTACTAGGGATACACAATGACAAGTTGTGCTACATTGTTCAACACTAAATGGAGTCCCTTCTTTTTAAGGTTAGTAGAGTGTGATTGGGGATTAAGATACAACACTGTCTTCAAGCATTAAAATGTAGTTTTTCACTCTTTAGGTCGACTGATCTTTGATAACCTGAAAAAGTCCATCGCCTACACACTGACCAGTAACATCCCAGAGATCACGCCCTTCCTCCTCTTCATCGTCATCAACATCCCACTGCCACTTGGCGTCATCACCATCCTCTGCATTGACCTGGGCACAGACATGGTGAGAGTGCATGGCCAGTTAACAACTCCTTACTCTTTACATTGAAATTTGGAACAGGAGTAAACTATTGCTTCAGCGCACACATCTATTGAGTTAGGCACCAGAGGATTCATGAAACTAATACATTTTGAACCTCCAGGTACCAAATACACACAATAAATGTTTTATATATAGGATATGCCAATGATTAATATGTGGGAATGAAGACAGCAAAGATACATGAAGCATCCGCATCACATGTGTATGCCAGAAATGATATACATTTTCTAATAAAAACACATGTACATCCCCTCTGAAAGAAATTAATAATTCTGTTTCTTCCTTTAGGTTATACTGTTGTTTAGCTAAGCCTTTACATAGCTTCATTACTCCTTTCAACAAGGTGTGTGCAAAGTGGGTGACAACGGTAAGAGCTACCTGTTGTCACCACATCTTCTCGAACTGATTATCTGAAAGAAACAGTTAGTTATAAATTCTTTACCTTAGAATTACCCCCAGGCGTCAGACTGGATCTGAAAAATACTTCGTCAGCAGTACCCCTGCACGTCGAAAGGTGGCGTCGGCCGGCTCCGTGGTCGTCGCTGGCGTCGTGGTCGCCGGGAAGACATTGCGGTAGCCCTCGCTTGCTGGCGTCAGTTCTTTCTTTTTCCGCACCAGCCAGCGCAGATCCGGAGAGAGCGGTACCTCCAGAGACTTTTTGATTGACTTTTTGCCGACGTCGATTTTGAGTCTTCGACTCCTGGTGCACGTCAAGGATGCCCGGTTTCAAGGCTTGCGGCTCCTACAGCTGGCTGATGTCAGTAACGGATCCGCAACGCGTGTGCCTTTTTTGCCTAGAGCGCGACCAGGACCCCAAGTTGTGCTCCGACTGCTGGACCATGAATCGGAAGTCTTTGCGGGAGCGGTCCCGAAAGCTTCTAGAGGCCCAGCAGTCGGCTCCAAGCCGTTCGAGGTACCGGTCTCGTGGAAGGTCAATGGACCGGTCGCGGAGCCACCATCAGTCTTCTTCCAAGTCTCCGCACTCCTCAGGTAAGTCGAAGCACAAGAAGAAGTCAAAGAAGCTCTGCCACTCTTCGACTTCTCCCCATCGGTCAGTCGGCCGATGCAACGAGGGATGCGGGTGGTATGCTCCCGTGGCTCCGTATGCGGAGCATCAAGGATCGACTCCTCCCCCCCCCCCTTCCCGGGACCCGGAGCGACCCCTACCCAGCTTTGTACGTTTTACGAAGCGATGCATGCCATCTTTGGGCAGCCCGAATCCGCTGGTGCGCCTTCGGGCCCCGCAGACTCGGCTGGTGGCCCTGGGCCTGGATCAGGATCAGCGCCGGTCGACCTGATTACACCTCCCCCGGCGCAGATTCCACCGGCACCACGTCCGCAGCTGTCGCCGGTTGTGTCACAGCCAGCGTCGACCCCGGCCTCCTCCCCGATGTAGACACAGAGCTCGACCGACGCCAGATCCAGCCCGAAGGATACTTTTGTGCCCCTGTTCGACCCTGGCTCTTAGACACTATATTGGCAGCCAGACGAGGGTGAGGAAGACAGAGAGGGGTCTGGAGACCCTTTGACTGACCAGCCAGGTTACAAACCGAACTGGATAGAGTAACTGGGGGAAGCCAGTGATCTGGATACCTCACCAGACCATGGCATGTTGTCTCCTCCGCCCTCACTACGGAGGAGGGATTGTCTTACGCCGTGGTGTTGCGTAGGGTGGCCAAGGCTCTCAACCTCAAGCTACCTAAAGTGGCAGTCAGGACTAACCTCCTGACAGAGTTGCTTCAAACGCCAGCGAGCTCTTCGGAACCCCTGTAATGAAGCCCTCACTGACATCCTTTTGGGCACCTGGTCCAGGCCCAACACAGAGGCTCCTGTGGATAGGATGATTCCCTGACACCACTCCGGGCGACCCCACTTTCCTTTCCCAACACACCACCCCTGAGAGCTTGGTGGTCCAAGCCTTCACATCCAAAGGCCCATTCCCTAATGCAACACCTGATAGGGAATCCAAAAGCTGGACCATCTTGGGAAGAAGACGTTTTCTTCCTCCAGCTTGGGACTGCGATCGGTAAACACTGCATGTCTGTTGGGCCGCTACACCCACTCCGTGTGGGATATGGTGGCGCAAGTGCTGCCCCAGTGCCTGGAGGAGGCCCGGGCCGTATTCTCCCTAGCAGTTGCCGAGGGGAGAGACGCAGCAAAGTTTACCATTCGCTGTAGACTAGATACCGCCAACTCGCTAGGCAGGGTGATTTCCACATCGGTAGCCCTTCAACGCTATGCCTGGCTGAAATCGACTGGCTTTTCCGGGGATGTCAAGCTACCCTTATGGACATGCCCTTTGATGGCGGTCGCCTGTCCGACGACAAGGGAGACAGCGCACTAGAGCGTTTCAAGGACTCACAGGCTAGGGCCTCTCTACCACTCGCCCTGCGCAGTCTGCTTTTCGCCCCTTTCGTGGCTACGGAAGGAGTGCCACATCATGTTCCACCCAGGGCCACAGGCCGGCACAAATTATTCAGCCCCTGCACTTCTGGGGACGTGGGAACCACCGTCGTGGTTGTTGGGGCCAGCGAGCAGGCAAGACTACCGCCCCCTGAGCAGCAGCCTCCAAACCCTCCTAGTCCTACCTTCCAGTGCCACCAATCGCCAGTGGCCAGCAGGATTAGCCATCACCTCCCCCACTGGCGCACCATCAAGTGGGTTTTGCAAATAGTCCGAAGGGGCTATTCCTTCCTCTTCAAGACTACCCCCCCAGCCATGCCACCTCAGTACAATCACAAGTCAGAGGATTATCTGGCCCTTGTCCAACAGGAAGTTATGGCTCTCTTGGCCAAGGGAGCCATCGAGCGAGTTCCTGCCCCAGAAGTAGGTTGTGGTTGCTAATCCCACTACTTTCTGGTGCCCAAGAAGGACAAAGTCTTGCGTCCTATCTAGGATCTCAGGAACATCAACCGCTTCCTCCGGAAGGAGAAGTTAAAAATGTTGATGCTTGCTCAGTTCCTGTCTGCCCCCGACCCTGGAGACTGGATGGTAGCGTCTGACTTGCAGGATGCCTATATTCACATCCCCATCCTGCCGGCCTGCCGGCATTACATACGGTTCACGGTAGGCAACGAGCATTTTCAGTTTACTGTGCTCCCCTTTGGCCTTACCAGCGCCCCTCGGGTGTTCATGAAAGTGATGGCGGTGGTCGCAGCTCATCTGCGCAGAGCATGGGTTCCAGTCTTCTCCTATCTCGACGACTGGCTGTTGAAGGCGAGCTCCACCCAGGCTGTCGCCTCACACCTCTCAGAAGCTCCTATTTATTGGAGCAGTTCTGCACACAACGCAGTTTCGGATCTATCCTCCCGAACAGCGAGTCTGGGATATTTGGGCTATGATTCCGATCTTTCAGCCTTTATCCCGGGTTTTGGTCAGGATGACCCTCAGGCTACTGGGCCTGATGGCCTCCTGCATCCTGCTGGTGAACAATGCCAGATGGCATAAGTGGGCTCTGCAGTGGGACCTGAAGTTCTAGTGGGCACAACATCAGAGGAACCTGTCCATTTGCATCCAGAGCACGGAGGGCATTGCATCCCAATTGCAGTTTTGGCTAACTAACCAGGATTAGGTTAATGGCAGATCCCTCTCCCTTCGCCAACTAGAGTTCACAGTGTTGACCGATGCATCTCTTCTAGGATGGGGCGGCCACATGGGGGAGGTGGAGATCAGAGGCCACTGGTCTCAGGCGGAGTCCGGGCTCCATATCCACCTTCTGGAGCTTCGGGCGATTCATCTTGCACTCAAAGCATTCCTTCCCTCTGTCCAGGGAAGAGTAGTGAAGGTGTTCACAGACAACAGCACCGCCATGTGGTACTGCAACAAACAGGGCAGGGTGGGGTCGTGGACCCTATGTGAGGAGTCTTTTCGTCTCTGGACTTGACTGGAACATCAGGGCATATCTCTGGTGGTTCAACACCTGGCAGGTTTGCTGAATCCCAGGCCGGACAAACTCAGCTGCAGGTGCATGATGGATCAGGAATGGCGTCTTCACTCGGAGGTGGTGCAAGGTCTCTTTCAACAGTGGGGAGAGCCTTGGTTAGATCTATTTGCCACCGAAGAGAACACGCAATGTCAGCAATTCTGCGCATTTGAATTTCCAAGGTGGCAACGCTTTTCGTCTCGAGTGGAGTTGCGGTCTTCTATATGTCTTTCCGGCTATACCACTTCTGCCCAGAGTGCTGAAAAAGATCAAAGCACGACCGGGCCCAGGTCATTCTTGTGACTCCGGATTGGGCACGAAGAGTGTGGTATCCCGAGCTATTGCACATGGCCATCGATCCTCTGATCCGACTGCCTCTTTGGGAGGATCTTCTGATGCAGCAGCCGGGGACGATCCTCCACCCGAATCTGTCCAGACTCCACCTCCTTGCGTGGAGTTTGAGCGGTGGCAGTTGACGTTGTTTGACCTGCCTCCTGAAGTCTGTGATGTTATCTTGGCAGCCAGGCGTCCTTCCACTAAGATGGTGTACACGTGCAGATGGAACAAATTTGTTG
This sequence comes from Triturus cristatus, assembly GCF_964204655.1. NCBI lineage: Eukaryota > Metazoa > Chordata > Amphibia > Caudata > Salamandridae > Triturus > Triturus cristatus. The sequence continues at coordinate 63,659,843 of NC_140591.1, read as the reverse complement.
CATGGTGCACAGCAAAGGCCGTGGATCCCCTTTCTGAGGTTCTCTTGTTCCTTCTTTCTTTGGCCCAGCAGGGCTCTGCTCTGGGCACTCTCAAAGGCTACCTCTCGGCAATTTCACCCTTTCTTGGGCTTCCTTATCAGCCTTCTCTTTTAAAGTCCCTATTATAAATCGAGGGGACACTGCTGCTGCTGCTGGTTTTGGGACTCACAGTCCCAGGAAGCCTTGCTCTCCCAGGAAGGAGGAGCGCCAGAGCACCCAAGCGCTACAAGAAGCGCCAAAAACACCCGCGGCGCGGCACACTGCTGCTGCTGCCGGTTTGGGGACTCAGTCCCAGGAAACCTTGCTCTCTCAGGAGTGAGGAGCGCCAAAGCACCCACGCGCTACAAGAAGGGCCGAAAAAACCTGCGGCGCGGGACGCTGCTGCTTGTTTTGGGACTCACAGTACCAGGAAGCCTTGCTCTCCCAGGAGGGAGGAACGCCAAAGCACCCACGCGCTACAAGAAGCGCCAAAAACACCCGCGGCGCGGGACGTGCCCGGGCAAAGCCCGGGCCAAAGGCGGGCCCGTCATTGCCAGGAAGAGGCAGGGCAGGGCCACACCCTTTGATTTTGACCTTCAATGTACACTGAGGGTAAGACTCTCCTTGTTGCATTGTGGCTATACAGTTCATCCAGCAATAAAAAATAAACTCCTTGTATTTATTACTAACTAACTGGTCATCCTGTAGCGGAGCTCTAGGAACTTTGCCTGGGAAGAATATTTGCTCTGGTGAACAGGGCAGTGCCCTAAATCACCTCACTGCACGAGAAGAGTTTGACAAGCGTTCATCCATTATAAGTGGACGGGGCTATCTTTGGCGCCCCCTTTTTCAACTCAACTCCGATTGTTGCATGACTGTGTTTGCCTGATCCCATTTATAGCGTTCCTTAGGGGTGGGGAGCAACGGTTAGCTTCATCTGCATATATACGGCCTTAATCAACATTTCCGGTCTATTTATTAATCATACTGCTTATAGGCTCTGTTGATTGTCTATTGGATTGCTGAATTTGTGCATAGGGTGGTTTTTATTGTGGTTCTCCCTAGGCTGAACCATGGGGAAATGCACTTGTGCTGCTAAACAGTCTCGTCCCCAAGCAAACCTTTCTTCTCCACCCCTCCCAACTTCCATTGACAGAATGCTACAGAGGGCCATAGGTGCTGTCACAACAGAAATAGAACTCACAGAAAGGCGTCTGTCAATAACCCCAAATCTCTCTCTTCCGCTGACAGTATCGCCTACCCCTAAAATTACTTCTACAGCCCCCTCATCTATGGAGAATGTGCCTCCGTCCTCCCCACAACAAGTAGATGTACCGACAATTGTAACCCGAAAGGGGGACGTTGCTTTAGGTACTCGAAAGAATGGGAAGTGAAAGCAAGCAAGCGGGGGGCACCCAAAAGTAAGAAAGCCAGAGGGGGGCCCGAGGTAAGTGCAGAACCTACGGCCAATCCAAATGCAACCACTGTTAACACCGATACAGACTTGAATTATCCATCCTGGGCTCAGACCCTATTAGCAGACTTGTTGATCCAACTTAGAGTTATTGTGAAGGAAGAAGTGGCCTCCCTAGTTGATCGCATACGTAACCTGACAATTATGGCGGACTCAAGGCAAACGCACTCTAGCACTAACACAATACAGACTGTACTGAGGGGGAGTGACTTCAGCTGACAGGTAGACCTTGCAAGCTGGAGATACTTAGACAACCAAGTGGCATCTAGGACCCAAGACTCCTCTAGCTACACGAATACTACCCGTGGTATCAATCGCCCCCTCCAGAGTCCTGGTGCGCATCAGGGGCAAGATCATACCACGTATCTAACCACTAGGAAACCCCATTGTGAGGCTGGGAATGACGTTACAACCTATACTATGCGGAGTATTCATCAAAGTTATAACATCGCAGCAGGGCCCAGTATAAGTAAAGAAGGGTTGGGGGGGGGGGGTGTCCAGTGGGTAGGACAGAAGTAATGACACAGCCAATTATAAACCTACCCCCAGCCTCATTCCCCTACGTGATCATTTTGACAGGGGTACCAGAACTCAACAATGGGCAGGGGTACCAGAACTCAACAATGGCCAGAGGGAGTCACAACTGGACCTTCGGAACAAAAGCTTGTTTTGGCTGGCAAGGCATAGGCAGTTTCCCTATGACAGGGCAAGGGAAATTTTAATGGTTCGGAGAGCTGCTTGAGTGGGATCCAGCAAAAAAACAAGCCAAGGGGACTGTGTGATCATCAACTAAAAAAATCCCCAGACTGTACGTAGGTTAACAACCCAGCAATCTAGTCCCTCAGAACCCCATACTGTGGTGAGAGCCCTTCCGCTGGTCCACTTTTATTCCCACTGTTACAATCCTGGTAGGGCTAACACCACCTTAGATCAGGATAGGCGGCTTATAGAACATCAGAACACTGGCCACAGGTATCCTTCCACCAGACCTCTAATTTATAATCTGCCGGTAATAAACAGATTTGGGGTTCTGGAAGAAGTGGATTGACTAGTAGTGTTAATGGATTAGGCCAGGGAAAGAGTACCCCGAGGCCCCATAGAGGACCATTGGAGCCTGGCCGTGGTCAACTAAGTCAGCCCACTTATTCTGGGAAAGGGCTAGAACTAAAAGATCGGTTTGCCAAAAACTCCACAGGTGGCCAAGGGGCCAGTAGGGCCACGAGATTTCCTCGGACCCATAGCTCCCATACTGCTAGCTCTTCCCAATATTAACATCTGCAGGGCAAATCAACCCGTTACAACATCTGTTGGCCCTACCTTGTCTCAAATAAATGGCACCTCCACCCCTGACGCCTATCCCCCGATGCCCCTAAAGTAATGTCCTATACAGGAAACAAGCTGAAGGTCCTGTCCTGGAACATTGCTGGCCTCAAAAGTAAACTGTCTTGCCCAGAATGGGGGCTATTTGTGGACCAATATGACATCTCCATGTTCCAGGAAACATGGGCGCGGGATGACTTTACAAGGGTGGGACTCGCATCATTCAATATCCCAGCTACTATAAGAGATCATCTGGGGGTTTAGGTATTTGGATTGGTTCACACTTGGATGGAACAGCTAGCCAGCTGAACTCTTCGTCCATCTATATCCAATGTGTAACGCTTAGTTTCCCAACAAAGCTGAAGCTTGCTCTCATTAATGTCTATTCTCGACCTGTAAATTTGAGCAAGGAATCCCCAACCCTTGATCTATTGAACTCTTTTCTTTCTACTGTTCCCCCTGATATGAGGTTGAGCGTTGGGGGCGAGTTTAACTGCCAATTTGAGCCCCTGCCTGGCATTCCTGATCCAATCTCCAACGAGGAGGACTCCCATTGGTCAATCCCTAATCCGCAAATTCCTCCAATCAAGGCCTGGTCCCCATTGGCACTCCAAATTAATGACATCACATTGACCCACTCTTTGAGAGCGTGTAATTGCCGCACTATATCGGACACAGCAGGGAACCCAACATTTAATAGAATAGGCCATGCTTCTCCTGATTACATCTTAGTGGAGACTAGATCATGGCCCAGTGTTTTTGATTTTGCTGTTGTTTCGCGGCATGATAGCGACCATAATGCCCTGGCTTTGGTACTGAAGGTGCCAGACTTGGGTATTGTCCCGGCCAGTAGCTCCCCTCCAGAGAATAGATTAACACTCTCCAATAACAGAAGAAGAATAAAATGGGGGGTAATGAAGCAATCACCTGACAAATTGAGTGCACTCCATGCAGCTGTAGTCCCAGTCCTCCTAGAAATCAGTGGTGATGCTGCTGATGTGGGCAACTTGGCTTCTATCAATAAAGTTGTAGAACTACACGCAGGACTGGCATCCAAATTGCCGATATATTCTACTCAAAAACGCACCCCAAGACAAAAAAAGGGTCCTCCAATCATGGTTCAATGATAACTGCCGAAAGGCGCAACGGGTCCTGTTAGCAGCCATGAAAGCCCAAGACAAATTACTAATTAAATGCAAGCGGGTTATGTATAAAGAGGCTATCTGTCTAGCAAAGCAGTCCTGGAAATCAAACAAATGGGATGACATAAAATCTGCCCTACTGAATAAAGATATGAAGGAATTTGGAGCTATAGTCAGAACAGGCAGTATGGAGCAATTCAGCCATAGAGCCGAATATAGCAGCAGAAAAGTGGGTAGACTATTTTCAGGTGCTATGTACCACGCAGGTAGCATCCGGCTCCCACAATGACATATCCACTATTCCCCCAAGGAACTTGTGTACAGACGCCGGTCCGGCAGATGAGACAATTACTTACCTATCAAGGAACTTCCACGAAGAAGTTACTGAGATCACCCTTCTTGAAGTCTCAAATGCAATAAAGAAACTTCCCGCCAGCAAAGCACCGGGTTTAGATAAGCTTCCAGGGGATCTTTTCCGCTAAGAACCAACAATATGGGGCCCTTATCTGTGGTTACTATTTAATGCCATAATGAAAGGTATGCCGATCCCTGAAACTTGGGCAGGGGCAGAAATTGTACCAGTTTTTAAAAAGGGCTCTCCACTTCTCCCTGCAAACTACACACCGATCATTTTGATCGATGTCACGCAAAAACTGTTTGCACGTGTACTTTTTGACCGCCTACAGGGTTGAATGGAAGATAATGAAATTTTGAGCCCATATCAAGCCGGAGTCAGGAAGAACACTTCCACCGTTGATCAAATATATAGACTTCAACTTATATTTTGGAAAACGGTGAGAATGGAGGGTGGCGGCCTCTACCTTATGGGGGGTACTTAGAGATATGGGGATCCCCTTTTACCTCCTTAGCATGCTGATGAGGTTGCATGAAGCCAGCTTTGCCCAAGTAAGATGTGAGAAAGGAGGAGAATTAACTTCACAATTCCCGGTTGACAGAGGAGTGAGGCAGGGGTGCGTGCTCGCACCTACCCTGTTCTGCCTCTTTGTCAATGCATTGATTGCCCAACTCATTGAGGTTAGGGACAATGATGCCCCAAAGTTAGCAAACTCAAAGTTCCCTGCATTGATGTTTGCGGATGACACCCTCTCAATGTCCAAGTCGCCGATGGGAATACAGAAGGTCCTGGACAGCTTTGTCATCTTTTTGTAATAACAGGGGGCTGGAGGTAAATACCTTGAAGACCAAGTTTATGGTCTTCAACCCAGCCAAGACAACACGCCTTAATCCTCCCTTAGATGACATTGTGCTGGAAAGGGTCTCTGTATTTGAGAAGAGTCCAGTAGGCTAGGTAAACCAAGTCTCTGGAGCAATCCCGAGGAAGCGTGTTCTGCAATTTCACGTGCTGGTGAAAATTTACCGAGCACATAAATTGGCAGTCATCCATGGGAACCCGGCTTCAGGTCACCTGACAGACGAATTTCTCACAATAAAAGATGAGTATAAATTTGAGCCCCTCTTGGATGACATTCTACCTATCTCAGCAAGAAAACTATATCTCCAGTTTAGATTTGGTACCCTTCCACTTAGTGCCTTCACTTGTAAATGGTCTAAAACTGCCTTACGTGGGTGCCCAGCCTGTGATCACGAGGAGGAGACAGAGCTCCATGTTTTATTTTTTTGTCCAGGCTACAAACCTGCAAGACATCGCTGGCTCATTCATTTGTGATAGAACCTAGGGTGTGTGCATTGCCAGGAGGCATCTAGAGCTTTGAAGTTTGACTACTCTAAGCCCATTGTTGTTGCTGTTTCTCGATTTCTAAATTCAATGTGGCGCAGGCGCTGGACCCTTTTTACACCAGATGCAAATGCGTAAACTGTTTTTACTTTTTAACAGCCTAACCCAAAGAAAAAAAGAGGGATAAACCTGTTCTTAACCTTTATACTGTTTCAAACTTTAATAATGTAGATGAACTTTGTTTTAATTTTCATACTATATGTGTAATTTTTCATTATCAATGCGATTAGTACCAATTTAATTGGATCTATTGATTTTATGAATTCTGTTAAGCACTTTTTGGCCCGTGAAACCGACTAGACTTTCACTGGACTCGTGCTGTGTTTTTTTCCCCCGTTGTTTTTTTTTTTTTAAACTTTGTTTTCAATTTATATATCATATAAAACAATATACACACAAATTCGCATCAAATCAGTGTGCGCAAGCAAATCGGCAACCTTATTAGCGGCACGTAGGACTACAGGCGGCATCAGGGAGGGAACGGACACATAGGGAAGGGAAAAATAACATACAATTAAAGCACCGTGAGGAAGGAACCAGGCATCTTTCCCCCCGTTATTAATGCTTATGCACTTTCTTGAGGTTCTTGGCAATCTTCATAGGTTATTGTAGCTAGCTATCAGGGCACATAAAGATGATGCACATGTATTTTTGTATGATGGATGGATTCCTTTTTTTGATTAATTTTAAATTTTCAAGAGTCCTATTGTATTGCACGCATACTTTTATGGTCTTAATGAACGAAATAAAGGTTTTTTGAACTGAACTGTAAATCGTTTCCTTAAGGGCATTACTCATCTTTATCCTCCTGTTCCCTTCGTAATGCCCCAGTGGGACTTGAATTTGGTTCTTACATTTCTTATGTGCGCTCCCTTTGAGCCGCTACATAACTGTCCTCTCAGGCTTCTGACTTTGGAAAACTGTCTTTCTGGTGGCCATCACCTCTGTGCGCAGGAGGAGTGAGCTCCAAGCTCTTTCTTCTCAACCTCCTTTTCTGACTGTTCATCCATACAAGGTTGTCCTTAGAACTCATCCTTCCTTCCTTCCCAAAGTGGTTACTCCTTTCCATATTGGACAGACCATCACTTTGCCCACCTTCTTTCCTTAGATGGGTCGTTTTTTGCATCAAAGCTTGTTATTCTTTGGCAAAGTAGGGTTGCGTGCCCCTTCCACTAGGGTGACGGCAGCTTCCACTGCTTTGGAACGTGGAAACCCCCTTAATGAGATCTGTCAGGCAGCTACATGGGCATCGCTGCACACGTTCACAAGACACTACTGCCTGGACTGCCAAGTCCTGAGAGATGGCTTCTTTGGCCGTTCTGTTCTCCAGGACTTTCTGGTGTGAACTTGGTACGCAGACCCACCTCCGGGGTTGATATTGCGGGGGTATCTATTCTAAGGTAAGGAATCTATAACTAACTATTTCTTTTAGATGAACAAGTTACTTACCTCCGGAAGATCCGGAAGAAACATAGGTTATTTATAGAATCCTTACCGCCCCACCCATCCTTCCCGTTCTGCAAACTGACTTCTAGGGTTAAGGATTTCCTTCCAGGGCCCTAGTTTTGTGCACCATTTGTCAGTATCTTGCATGGCTCTGCACTTCTGGCGTGGAAACTCGTGTACAGAACTGACGTAAGTGTGCGAGTGCGGCGTCTAAGTAGCTACCACAACGTCATCCCGGCGACCAGGACGCCAACGATGAACGCGGAGCCGACCAACGCCACCTTTCGACGCGCAGGGGTACTGCTGACGAAAAACCTTTTGGATCCAGTCTGACGCCTGGGGGTAATTCTAAGGGAAGGAATCTATAACTAACCTATGTTTCTTACAGATATATCATTACCGAAGGTAAGTACCTTGTTCTATAGCATGTTGTGTTCCGAGACAGGGCTTCTGAGAGTTCTAGCTGAAGCTCCTGTGACTGACAGCTGTGGCAAAGCTCCACGATGTAAAAGAAGACCGTTCTGAAGCTTCTTGGACTCCTGGTCTCTTACCTCTTTTGCTGGTGCTTTGTGCCTGTTGACACATGTATTCTGTGGGTACCAGTCAAACACCATTCATGTTTTGTCCAAAGCGACCCAGGATCTTTAGTGGTGGTTGACGGACAACCACCTGGCATGTATCGGGCTGTATTTTGTTACCGCAGCAAGAGGTTACAGTGGTGATAGGAACATCCTGTTTGACCCAGGTGGCCACCTGGGCATATGGAGATCAAGTATCTCTGTTTGCTGATGGAGTGGTACCATTATATCAATCTCTTGAAGTTATGCACTCTCTGGTTGACCCTCACGTCTTCTCTGAGTTCTATCAGGGCGGGTCAGTCCAAGTCTTTATGGATATCATAATCTCTATGCTGTAATGCAACAAGTAGGGCAGAGTTGGGGTCTGTGAACATTCTGATAGGCTCCTGTGACTATTGAGGTGGCTGGAACCACACAGGATCTTCTTGACAGTCACCTGGTGGGTACCCTCAATATCAGTGCATCAATTTAGCAGGCATCGTCTTGTCAATAAGGAGAAATGCCTGCAGTCATCCAATGGTGGGCACCCTGGATAGATCTGTTCACTGCCGCCAAGAACACCCAGTGCCCAGCCTTTTGCATCCTGGAGATTCTTCTTTGAGGGTCCGTAGGAGATACTTTCCACCTTTGGTGGTCCTTGGGCTTCTTTTACACATTTCAACCTCTTCTGTAGATTCCACAGGTCATGATGGAGTTGTTGTGCATCTGGTTTAAGTGCCGTTAACCTCAACCAGGCAGATCTTCTAGCACAAATCCCATGCACATAAGAATGTGCCGACAGCGTAGCACCATCAGCTGCCGTGCTAATGACTTGATTGGCTACGAGGGATACTTCTTTGATCACTTCTTCAAAGTCCCTTTGGTCCTCTTTCGGAAGCTTTTCCTTGAAACGGTCCAAGGGGTCCCATAAAGCCCTGTCATAGCGGCCTAATAAAGCTGCTGCGCTAGACACTTTCAGAGACGATGCTGCAGATCCACAAACCTTCCGCCCCCAGGAATCTTGGGATCTACTTTCCTTATCCGGTCAGACTGACCAAGATGCCGTTACTGCATGCGTTTTTATTGCCACTGCAATGATCACAGAGTCCGCAGGCAGTTCTGATTTCAAGAAAGGAGGGTCTGACTCTGCCGGCTTATATTTCTTTTGGATTCTAGCCGGTGTAGCCTTAATTGAAGATGGAGTAAGAAAAATGTCCATCACAGGTTCCAAAAGACCAGGAACTAGAGGGAGCAAAGGTCGGGACGCTGATCTCTGATGGAGTGTCTCAAAAATAACCGTTGTAGCGACTTGAGGAGTCGACATCTCGATGTTTAACTTCTGTGCTTCCCTCTGAAGAACATGATGGTAAGTATTGATGTCGTCGATCGGAAATACCATGGATTGAGGGCTATCCGACAGAGTGGGAGAGTAGTCTCTCTTAGATGAATGAGTAGAGGAGGAAGACCATGTAGGGGATCTTCTCCTCTTGTGTTGAGAACCAGAAGGTCTACGCTCCCATGACCTGCCTGCATGGTCCCTACGTCTGGCCGATGGAGACTTATCCACCTCTTGCACCAATCTTTGCAGAGGCGACCTGTGGAGCAGACTGGTGTACTCCTCCTCTCGCCTCGCTGCTCCTGTAGGGTTTTTACTCCAGTGATGGACCGGAAGAAGCCATCTCGGAGACAAATGAACAGAGGGGGAAGCACCCCTGCGCTGCGAAGGAGACCTTCATCACGACCTATTCGAATGTCGCTCTGGAGATGTAGAGGATGAATGCTTGGGTGAATGACGTCTCGAGGAGTGATAGGACGAGTGCCGTGAAGCTGACTCCATCACCAACACTACAGAGGCTTCTATAGATCTCACTGATATAGGTCTCGACATTGAGCATATGACTTGCTCCAGCGGAGCCTCCCTCGACGCAGAATGAGATGTCCTTCCCGATGTCGATCTTCGGCCAGCTGTTAGATCAGGTCTCGACGTCGGCAGCGACGTAGATTCTCTATTCTTCGATGTCGAATGCCTTGCTGACGACGTCGAAGGACCTCTGTGCCTTGATGCCTCTCGTCGTCGAGCAGATGACGGCGGAGGGCTTCCACTCCTCGATGCCGATCGTCGCTGAGATGACGACGGCGGAGGGCTTTTGTGCCTCGACGCCGATCGTCGCTGGGATGACGCCGGCGGAAGGCTTTTGTTCTTCGACGCCAATCATTGCCGTGATGACGACGGCGTAGGGCTTTTGTGCCTCGATGCCGATCGTCGCTGGGATGACGCCGGCGGAAGGCTTTTGTTCTTCGACGCCAATCATTGCCGTGATGACAACGGGGGAGGGCTTCTGTTCCTCGATGCTGATCGTCGCCGGGTTGACGACGGCGGAGGACTCCTGCTCCTCAATGCCGATCATCGCCGGGTTGGCGATGGCGGAGGGCTTGCAACTCTCGACGCCGATCGTCGCCGGGTTGACGACGGCGGGGGGTCACGATTCCTCGACGCCGATCGTTGCCAAGTTGACGACGGCAAATGAAGTAACGCACCTGAATGTCGGTGTTGTTTCGACGGCGAGCCCGCCGTCGATGGTCTTCTTATGGTTTATGTCCTACCGGTGGAAGATTTTTCAGCACCGAGCCCGACGCTGAAGAAGAGGAGAGTGGAATCCTGCTTCTGAAAGAGGATCTGACCCTCTTAGAACTCTTTCTTACCGGTTACCTTCCTCTGGAAGATGTTCCATCCTTTTCAGCCAGTCCATAGAGACAGATTCTTTCTCTGTCTTTCAATGTTCATTTTGACAAAGACTGGCAATGAGGTCAAGTCTTGGGGACATGATCCTTAGGAAGACAAAGTATACAGACTACATGAGAGTCTGTCCTGGCCTTCTTTTTTCCACAAGAAGGGGAGGGGTCAAACAGAGATGGCATTTTTGAGTGGAAAAAATGCCAAATTCTGTCAAAAAAAGACAGCACCTTACTTCTAAAGCTGTTATAAGTCGAAGTAAGAAGAGATTTTCCAAAAAACTGGAGATTATTTCTGACAAAAAAGTCAGAAAAGGTAGAGCTGTGTAACCAGGGTCTTGACAGAAGGAGCCAGAAAGAACAACTGACCTAACTGTCACCCCTGAGGCATGATGGAAAGCTAGGGGTCATGGCTGCCTTAAAGGCACGGTGCCAGTTTATTTCTATGTTGCTAAGGGTTAGCTTTTCAGCTTTTCTATGCTATGTTTCTACATTGCAGCCTGTGAGCTATCAATGCTTTCAGTCCTATCTGAGGGATTGTGCTAAGCATTAAAACAGTTTTCAAACATACTTTGCTGTTTGTTTATCCCTGTTTTTTAGGATATTGTTTATAATGTACAAGGGAGTCCTTACAGCATTACTCAGCTCTTAGTGTATGGAAGGCTGCATTAACGTTTTTTATTTTATAATATATATATATTGCAAATATGCTCGAATGGTAAAGTGCACTAAGGAGCTGAGCGGAGTACTATCTTGTTGCCAGCAAAACGCGCATTCAACTTTTACATTTACCTGCATGGATGGTGCACTATGGGTGATGCAGGCCACAATCAGTCAAATGCCGATTAAGACTATAAAAAACGTAAGCCCAGCTGCACCCTGCGTTACTTCCTGTCCGTGATAAAGGCAGCATGGCCGAAACCGGTCGGACTATAGGAAGCGCTGTGCTGAATTTCTCCAATTAAAGCTTCTTGTCTCTTGAAATGGGCCTCTTGCATTTGTATTCACAGAGAGTGGAATTTGGCGGGTTGCTCCGTACCCGTACTAAGAGGCCGCCCTGCAGGGTTGAGGGCTCCCCAATCGGAGGTTCTTGTGTTAATTTGTGATGAGGGAGCATGACCCACACGCTGCCGCCAGACCTACGCAGGTGATGCCAACATGGTGAAAAAGGACGGCAGCGCTGGAAGGGATTTGGTCGGGGATGACTCCCCTTCCAATCGTTCTGTTGACAGAAGCAGTTAACTGGAGTAAGCGAAAAATCTTGCACTATGCTTTTATTAGACAATTGACTGTTACAAATATGCTCGAATGGTAAAGTGCACTAAGGAGCTGAGCGGAGTACTATCTTGTTGCCAGCAAAACACGCATTCAACTTTTACATTTACCTGCATGGATGGTGCACTATGGGTGATGCAGGCCACAATCAGTCAAATGCCGATTAAGACTATAAAAAACGTAAGCCCAGCTGCACCCTGCGTTACTTCCTGTCCGTGATAAAGGCAGCATGGCCGAAACCGGTCGGACTATAGGAAGCGCTGTGCTGAATTTCTCCAATTAAAGCTTCTTGTCTCTTGAAATGGGCCTCTTGCATTTGTATTCACAGAGAGTGGAATTTGGCAGGTTGCTCCGTACCCGATCTAAGAGGCCGCCCTGCAGGGTTGAGGGCTCCCCAATCGGAGGTTCTTGTGGTAATTTGTGATGAGGGAGCATGACCCACACGCTGCCGCCAGACCTACGCAGGTGATGCCAACATGGTGAAAAAGGACGGCAGCGCTGGAAGGGATTTGGTCGGGGATGACTCCCCTTCCAATCGTTCTGTTGACAGAAGCAGTTAACTGGAGTAAGCGAAAAATCTTGCACTATGCTTTTATTAGACAATTGAGTGTTGCAAATATGCTTGAATGGTAAAGTGCACTAAGGAGCTGAGCGGAGTACTATCTTGTTGCCAGCAAAACGCGCATTCAACTTTTACATTTACCTGCATGGATGGTGCACTATGGGTGATGCAGGCCACAATCAGTCAAATGCCGATTAAGACTATAAAAAACGTAAGCCCAGCTGCACCCTGCGTTACTTCCTGTCCGTGATAAAGGCAGCATGGCCGAAACCGGTCGGACTATAGGAAGCGCTGTGCTGAATTTCTCCAATTAAAGCTTCTTGTCTCTTGAAATGGGCCTCTTGCATTTGTATTCACAGAGAGTGGAATTTGGCGGGTTGCTCCGTACCCGTACTAAGAGGCCACCCTGCAGGGTTGAGGGCTCCCCAATCGGAGGTTCTTGTGTTAATTTGTGATGAGGGAGCATGACCCACACGATGCCGCCAGACCTACGCAGGTGATGCCAACATGGTGAAAAAGGACGGCAGCGCTGGAAGGGATTTGGTCGGGGATGACTCCCCTTCCAATCGTTCTGTTGACAGAAGCAGTTAACTGGAGTAAGCGAAAAATCTTGCACTATGCTTTTATTAGACAATTGACTGTTGCAAATATGCTCGAATGGTAAAGTGCACTAAGGAGCTGAGCGGAGTACTATCTTGTTGCCAGCAAAACGCGCATTCAACTTTTACATTTACCTGCATGGATGGTGCACTATGGGTGATGCAGGCCACAATCAGTCAAATGCCGATTAAGACTATAAAAAACGTAAGCCCAGCTGCACCCTGCGTTACTTCCTGTCCGTGATAAAGGCAGCATGGCCGAAACCGGTCGGACTATAGGAAGCGCTGTGCTGAATTTCTCCAATTAAAGCTTCTTGTCTCTTGAAATGGGCCTCTTGCATTTGTATTCTCAGAGAGTGGAATTTGGCGGGTTGCTCCGTACCAGTACTAAGAGGCCGCCCTGCAGGGTTGAGGGCTCCCCAATCGGAGGTTCTTGTGTTAATTTGTGATGAGGGAGCATGACCCACACGCTGCCGCCAGACCTACGCAGGTGATGCCAACATGGTGAAAAAGGACGGCAGCGCTGGAAGGGATTTGGTCGGGGATGACTCCCCTTCCAATCGTTCTGTTGACAGAAGCAGTTAACTGGAGTAAGCGAAAAATCTTGCACTATGCTTTTATTAGACAATTGACTGTTGCAAATATGCTTGAATGGTAAAGTGCACTAAGGAGCTGAGCGGAGTACTATCTTGTTGCCAGCAAAACGCGCATTCAACTTTTACATTTACCTGCATGGATGGTGCACTATGGGTGATGCAGGCCACAATCAGTCAAATGCCGATTAAGACTATAAAAAACGTAAGCCCAGCTGCACCCTGCGTTACTTCCTGTCCGTGATAAAGGCAGCATGGCCGAAACCGGTCGGACTATAGGAAGCGCTGTGCTAAATTTCTCCAATTAAAGCTTCTTGTCTCTTGAAATGGGCCTCTTGCATTTGTATTCACAGAGAGTGGAATTTGGCGGGTTGCTCCGTACCCGTACTAAGAGGCCGCCCTGCAGGGTTGAGGGCTCCCCAATCGGAGGTTCTTGTGTTAATTTGTGATGAGGGAGCATGACCCACACGCTGCCGCCAGACCTACGCAGGTGATGCCAACATGGTGAAAAAGGACGGCAGCGCTGGAAGGGATTTGGTCGGGGATGACTCCCCTTCCAATCGTTCTGTTGACAGAAGCAGTTAACTGGAGTAAGCGAAAAATCTTGCACTATGCTTTTATTAGACAATTGACTGTTGCAAATATGCTCGAATGGTAAAGTGCACTAAGGAGCTGAGCGGAGTACTATCTTGTTGCCAGCAAAACGCGCTTTCAACTTTTACATTTACCTGCATGGATGGTGCACTATGGGTGATGCAGGCCACAATCAGTCAAATGCCGATTAAGACTATAAAAAACGTAAGCCCAGCTGCACCCTGCGTTACTTCCTGTCCGTGATAAAGGCAGCATGGCCGAAACCGGTCGGACTATAGGAAGCGCTGTGCTGAATTTCTCCAATTAAAGCTTCTTGTCTCTTGAAATGGGCCTCTTGCATTTGTATTCACAGAGAGTGGAATTTGGCGGGTTGCTCCGTACCCGTACTAAGAGGCCGCCCTGCAGGGTTGAGGGCTCCCCAATCGGAGGTTCTTGTGTTAATTTGTGATGAGGGAGCATGACCCACACGCTGCCGCCAGACCTACGCAGGTGATGCCAACATGGTGAAAAAGGACGGCAGCGCTGGAAGGGATTTGGTCGGGGATGACTCCCCTTCCAATCGTTCTGTTGACAGAAGCAGTTAACTGGAGTAAGCGAAAAATCTTGCACTATGCTTTTATTAGACAATTGACTGTTGCAAATATGCTCGAATGGTAAAGTGCACTAAGGAGCTGAGCGGAGTACTATCTTGTTGCCAGCAAAACACGCATTCAACTTTTACATTTACCTGCATGGATGGTGCACTATGGGTGATGCAGGCCACAATCAGTCAAATGCCGATTAAGACTATAAAAAACGTAAGCCCAGCTGCACCCTGCATTACTTCCTGTCCGTGATAAAGGCAGCATGGCCGAAACCGGTCGGACTATAGGAAGCGATGTGCTGAATTTCTCCAATTAAAGCTTCTTGTCTCTTGAAATGGGCCTCTTGCATTTGTATTCACAGAGTGGAATTTGGCGGGTTTCTCCGTACCCGTACTAAGAGGCCGCCCTGCAGGGTTGAGGGCGCCCCAATCGGAGGTTCTTGTGTTAATTTGTGATGAGGGAGCATGACCCACACGCTGCCGCCAGACCTACGCAGGTGATGCCAACATGGTGAAAAAGGACGGCAGCGCTGGAAGGGATTTGGTCGGGGATGACTCCCCTTCCAATCGTTCTGTTGACAGAAGCAGTTAACTGGAGTAAGCGAAAAATCTTGCACTATGCTTTTATTAGACAATTGACTGTTGCAAATATGCTCGAATGGTAAAGTGCACTAAGGAGCTGAGCGGAGTACTATCTTGTTGCCAGCAAAACGCGCATTCAACTTTTACATTTACCTGCATGGATGGTGCACTATGGGTGATGCAGGCCACAATCAGTCAAATGCCGATTAAGACTATAAAAAACGTAAGCCCAGCTGCACCCTGCGTTACTTCCTGTCCGTGATAAAGGCAGCATGGCCGAAACCGGTCGGACTATAGGAAGCGCTGTGCTGAATTTCTCCAATTAAAGCTTCTTGTCTCTTGAAATGGGCCTCTTGCATTTGTATTCACAGAGAGTGGAATTTGGCGGGTTGCTCCGTACCCGTACTAAGAGGCCGCCCTGCAGGGTTGAGGGCTCCCCAATCGGAGGTTCTTGTGTTAATTTGTGATGAGGGAGCATGACCCACACGCTGCCGCCAGACCTACGCAGGTGATGCCAACATGGTGAAAAAGGACGGCAGCGCTGGAAGGGATTTGGTCGGGGATGACTCCCCTTCCAATCGTTCTGTTGACAGAAGCAGTTAACTGGAGTAAGCGAAAAATCTTGCACTATGCTTTTATTAGACAATTGACTGTTGCAAATATGCTCGAATGGTAAAGTGCACTAAGGAGCTGAGCGGAGTACTATCTTGTTGCCAGCAAAACGCGCATTCAACTTTTACATTTACCTGCATGGATGGTGCACTATGGGTGATCCAGGCCACAATCAGTCAAATGCCGATTAAGACTATAAAAAACGTAAGCCCAGCTGCACCCTGCGTTACTTCCTGTCCGTGATAAAGGCAGCATGGCCGAAACCGGTCGGACTATAGGAAGCGCTGTGCTGAATTTCTCCAATTAAAGCTTCTTGTCTCTTGAAATGGGCCTCTTGCATTTGTATTCACAGAGAGTGGAATTTGGCGGGTTGCTCCGTACCCGATCTAAGAGGCCGCCCTGCAGGGTTGAGGGCTCCCCAATCGGAGGTTCTTGTGTTAATTTGTGATGAGGGAGCATGACCCACACGCTGCCGCCAGACCTACGCAGGTGATGCCAACATGGTGAAAAAGGACGGCAGCGCTGGAAGGGATTTGGTCGGGGATGACTCCCCTTCCAATCGTTCTGTTGACAGAAGCAGTTAACTGGAGTAAGCGAAAAATCTTGCACTATGCTTTTATTAGACAATTGAGTGTTGCAAATATGCTCGAATGGTAAAGTGCACTAAGGAGCTGAGCGGAGTACTATCTTCTTGCCAGCAAAACGCGCATTCAACTTTTACATTTACCTGCATGGATGGTGCACTATGGGTGATGCAGGCCACAATCAGTCAAATGCCGATTAAGACTATATAAAACGTAAGCCCAGCTGCACCCTGCGTTACTTCCTGTCTGTGATAAAGGCAGCATGGCCGAAACCGGTCGGACTATAGGAAGCGCTGTGCTGAATTTCTCCAATTAAAGCTTCTTGTCTCTTGAAATGGGCCTCTTGCATTTGTATTCACAGAGAGTGGAATTTGGCGGGTTGCTCCGTACCCGTACTAAGAGGCCACCCTGCAGGGTTGAGGGCTCCCCAATCGGAGGTTCTTGTGTTAATTTGTGATGAGGGAGCATGACCCACACGCTGCCGCCAGACCTACGCAGGTGATGCCAACATGGTGAAAAAGGACGGCAGCGCTGGAAGGGATTTGGTCGGGGATGACTCCCCTTCCAATCGTTCTGTTGACAGAAGCAGTTAACTGGAGTAAGCGAAAAATCTTGCACTATGCTTTTATTAGACAATTGACTGTTGCAAATATGCTCGAATGGTAAAGTGCACTAAGGAGCTGAGCGGAGTACTATCTTGTTGCCAGCAAAACGCGCATTCAACTTTTACATTTACCTGCATGGATGGTGCACTATGGGTGATGCAGGCCACAATCAGTCAAATGCCGATTAAGACTATAAAAAACGTAAGCCCAGCTGCACCCTGCGTTACTTCCTGTCCGTGATAAAGGCAGCATGGCCGAAACCGGTCGGACTATAGGAAGCGCTGTGCTGAATTTCTCCAATTAAAGCTTCTTGTCTCTTGAAATGGGCCTCTTGCATTTGTATTCACAGAGAGTGGAATTTGGCGGGTTGCTCCGTACCCGTACTAAGAGGCCGCCCTGCAGGGTTGAGGGCGCCCCAATCGGAGGTTCTTGTGTTAATTTGTGATGAGGGAGCATGACCCACACGCTGCCGCCAGACCTACGCAGGTGATGCCAACATGGTGAAAAAGGACGGCAGCGCTGGAAGGGATTTGGTCGGGGATGACTCCCCTTCCAATCGTTCTGTTGACAGAAGCAGTTAACTGGAGTAAGCGAAAAATCTTGCACTATGCTTTTATTAGACAATTGACTGTTGCAAATATGCTCGAATGGTAAAGTGCACTAAGGAGCTGAGCGGAGTACTATCTTGTTGCCAGCAAAACGCGCATTCAACTTTTATATTTACCTGCATGGATGGTGCACTATGGGTGATGCAGGCCACAATCAGTCAAATGCCGATTAAGACTATAAAAAACGTAAGCCCAGCTGCACCCTGCGTTACTTCCTGTCCGTGATAAAGGCAGCATGGCCGAAACCGGTCGGACTATAGGAAGCGCTGTGCTGAATTTCTCCAATTAAAGCTTCTTGTCTCTTGAAATGGGCCTCTTGCATTTGTATTCACAGAGAGTGGAATTTGGCGGGTTGCTCCGTACCCGTACTAAGAGGCCGCCCTGCAGGGTTGAGGGTTCCCCAATCGGAGGTTCTTGTGTTAATTTGTGATGAGGGAGCATGACCCACACGCTGCCGCCAGACCTACGCAGGTGATGCCAACATGGTGAAAAAGGACGGCAGCGCTGGAAGGGATTTGGTCGGGGATGACTCCCCTTCCAATCGTTCTGTTGACAGAAGCAGTTAACTGGAGTAAGCGAAAAATCTTGCACTATGCTTTTATTAGACAATTGACTGTTGCAAATATGCTCGAATGGTAAAGTGCACTAAGGAGCTGAGCGGAGTACTATCTTGTTGCCAGCAAAACGCGCATTCAACTTTTATATTTACCTGCATGGATGGTGCACTATGGGTGATGCAGGCCACAATCAGTCAAATGCCGATTAAGACTATAAAAAACGTAAGCCCAGCTGCACCCTGCGTTACTTCCTGTCCGTGATAAAGGCAGCATGGCCGAAACCGGTCGGACTATAGGAAGCGCTGTGCTGAATTTCTCCAATTAAAGCTTCTTGTCTCTTGAAATGGGCCTCTTGCATTTGTATTCACAGAGAGTGGAATTTGGCGGGTTGCTCCGTACCCGTACTAAGAGGCCGCCCTGCAGGGTTGAGGGCTCCCCAATCGGAGGTTCTTGTGTTAATTTGTGATGAGGGAGCATGACCCACACGCTGCCGCCAGACCTACGCAGGTGATGCCAACATGGTGAAAAAGGACGGCAGCGCTGGAAGGGATTTGGTCGGGGATGACTCCCCTTCCAATCGTTCTGTTGACAGAAGCAGTTAACTGGAGTAAGCGAAAAATCTTGCACTATGCTTTTATTAGACAATTGACTGTTGCAAATATGCTCGAATGGTAAAGTGCACTAAGGAGCTGAGCGGAGTACTATCTTGTTGCCAGCAAAACGCGCATTCAACTTTTACATTTACCTGCATGGATGGTGCACTATGGGTGATGCAGGCCACAATCAGTCAAATGCCGATTAAGACTATAAAAAACGTAAGCCCAGCTGCACCCTGCGTTACTTCCTGTCCGTGATAAAGGCAGCATGGCCGAAACCGGTCGGACTATAGGAAGCGCTGTGCTGAATTTCTCCAATTAAAGCTTCTTGTCTCTTGAAATGGGCCTCTTGCATTTGTATTCACAGAGAGTGGAATTTGGCGGGTTGCTCCGTACCCGATCTAAGAGGCCGCCCTGCAGGGTTGAGGGCTCCCCAATCGGAGGTTCTTGTGTTAATTTGTGATGAGGGAGCATGACCCACACGCTGCCGCCAGACCTACGCAGGTGATGCCAACATGGTGAAAAAGGACGGCAGCGCTGGAAGGGATTTGGTCGGGGATGACTCCCCTTCCAATCGTTCTGTTGACAGAAGCAGTTAACTGGAGTAAGCGAAAAATCTTGCACTATGCTTTTATTAGACAATTGAGTGTTGCAAATATGCTCGAATGGTAAAGTGCACTAAGGAGCTGAGCGGAGTACTATCTTCTTGCCAGCAAAACGCGCATTCAACTTTTACATTTACCTGCATGGATGGTGCACTATGGGTGATGCAGGCCACAATCAGTCAAATGCCGATTAAGACTATATAAAACGTAAGCCCAGCTGCACCCTGCGTTACTTCCTGTCTGTGATAAAGGCAGCATGGCCGAAACCGGTCGGACTATAGGAAGCGCTGTGCTGAATTTCTCCAATTAAAGCTTCTTGTCTCTTGAAATGGGCCTCTTGCATTTGTATTCACAGAGAGTGGAATTTGGCGGGTTGCTCCGTACCCGTACTAAGAGGCCACCCTGCAGGGTTGAGGGCTCCCCAATCGGAGGTTCTTGTGTTAATTTGTGATGAGGGAGCATGACCCACACGCTGCCGCCAGACCTACGCAGGTGATGCCAACATGGTGAAAAAGGACGGCAGCGCTGGAAGGGATTTGGTCGGGGATGACTCCCCTTCCAATCGTTCTGTTGACAGAAGCAGTTAACTGGAGTAAGCGAAAAATCTTGCACTATGCTTTTATTAGACAATTGACTGTTGCAAATATGCTCGAATGGTAAAGTGCACTAAGGAGCTGAGCGGAGTACTATCTTGTTGCCAGCAAAACGCGCATTCAACTTTTACATTTACCTGCATGGATGGTGCACTATGGGTGATGCAGGCCACAATCAGTCAAATGCCGATTAAGACTATAAAAAACGTAAGCCCAGCTGCACCCTGCGTTACTTCCTGTCCGTGATAAAGGCAGCATGGCCGAAACCGGTCGGACTATAGGAAGCGCTGTGCTGAATTTCTCCAATTAAAGCTTCTTGTCTCTTGAAATGGGCCTCTTGCATTTGTATTCACAGAGAGTGGAATTTGGCGGGTTGCTCCGTACCCGTACTAAGAGGCCGCCCTGCAGGGTTGAGGGCTCCCCAATCGGAGGTTCTTGTGTTTATATATATATATATATATATATATATATATATATATATATATATATATATATATATTTCAGCAAGTCCTTCTGTATCCTTGGAAGGAAAAACGAAGCCGTGTGTGATCCTTCAAAATCTTTATTCAGCCACTTCTGCCAAACGCGTTTCGAGTGCAACGCACTCTTGTTCACTGACAAATAAAATCAAAGCGAGCGGCCATTTTTACATTGTTACCCACGTGATTAAACTAAACTACAAAAAAAGTGCATTAGAAAACAGACTTGTAGTTTTTTTGTATTATACTGTTTCAGGTAAGCAACACGCGATGGTTGACATTCACAAATTTATGAGAGATAAACAAGATTATGACAGAGGCCAGATCTATATATTTGCAAAGAAGTTCGACAGCATAAGAAGAAATAAGATGGGAAAAGCCAACAGCGCTACACAAGAGCCACATTCAGAACAAAGCAGCATACAAATCTCAGAGGTGGATACAGATCAGGACGAAGAACCACAAGCTCAAGGCCAAACACCAACCGTAATTGATGAATTCGATTTTTTACGCGAAGAACGCAGGTTCAATCTGCGACCAAGGCCACAAATACAAACATCAAGACCACCAAGAGGAAGAGGCAGAGGACGAAGAGGAGGAAGGGGGCAGCTCGCAGGAAGAGGGCAGCAGGGACAGGAGAAAAAGAAGAACAATTGGGACTAATAACACCAAATGAAGTCACAATAGTTAATCTTGCAAAAATAACTCTAACCAACCAAGAAAAGACATATTGAAACTGGGACTAACATTCTGCCCCGAAACCAATCTGGACTATGTTCAGACCTGAATTGATTTATTCAAATTCATCAGACTATTAAAATTGAGGAAACATTTTTTATCCAATCCTACGCAGAAAACAACCTGTAGCAACACAAATATCCCCCAGAAAGAAGGACTGCAAGTGGGAGATTTTGATTTGATGTTGGAACTTAGAGATATGGATATGGACAATGTAGAAGCAATTGACATGAGAGCTGAGACAATTGCTCAAGAAGAAAGTATATTTATCACACAAGAAGCGCCTACAAAATTCAGACCAGCTTCACGTTTTATTCCTATGATGGCTAGAGATGGGATAGATGTGTTTTGCGAAATTGTAACCAATGAATTGAAAAAACTGAGCACACAAATGAGCATGAGTGGAGTGATAAAGAAATATAACACTGTTAAGCACAAGAATACGAGGCACTAATAAATAAATTGTCAGAGAATGACAACTGCATTGTGAGAAACGCTGATAAGGGAGGCAATATAGTCCTCTGGGACAAACAAAAATATCTAATAGAAGCCTACAAACAACTTAACAACAAAAAGTGCTATAGAAAAGTGGTAGAAAGAGATCTAATAGAAAGTAATGACAGTTACAACACCAAGCTGAGAGTTTGGTTTGAACAGGGTTTACTTCACCACGATGAATACAAATTTCTCTTAATTGATCATCCTATTACACCAGTCTTCTACCTAATCCCAAAAGTCCACAAAAATCTCAATCCTTTGGCGCAATCTTTACCTTCCTACATTCAGGATACTGGAGATTTTTTAAGAGGAATCTATTATATACCTTGGGAAGACGATTATTTACTTGTAACCATTGATGTGGCAATGCTGTATACCAGCATTCGCCACAAGGATGGCCTGATGGCCATCAAGCACTTTTTGGGGATGCGACCAATATCATTGTGGACACATACCCAAATGATCCTCAACATGGTTGAAAAATGTTTAACAAGTAATTATTTCCTCTTCAACGAGGAATTTTTTCAACAGACCTGCGGTACGGCAATGGGCACCTGCTTCGCCCCCAGCTATGCTAATTTGCATATGGGCTGGTGGGAGGAGCAGGTGGTCAGGACCCAATATAGTAAAGAATGGGAAGAAAACATCATGCATTGGAGCAGGTATATAGACGACCTATTTGTTGTGTGGAAAGGTACGGAAAATCAAGCAAAATCTTTCATAAACAATCTCCAAAAAAATGACCTCAATTTAAGTTTTACGAGTGAAATTAGCCGGACAAGTGTCAATTTCCTAGATCTAACAGTGTTCATAGAGGATGGTAAAATACAAAAGAACTTTACAGGAAACCCACATCCAGCAACACAATTCTGCATGCCAAAAGTTTCCACCCGGTAATATTAAAAAGGAGCATCCCCTACGGGGAATGCTTAAGAACCAAACGGAATTGCAGTAGTGACAAAGAAATGAATAAAGAAATGAAAATCTTAGAAAAAAGGTTTAAAGTTAGAGGGTATCCTGACAGTTGGGTTGAAGATGCAATGCGTAGAACCAGTGAAAAGAAAAGAGAAGAAATCTTGTTTAATACCAAGAAAGTAAAACAAAAAAATGAAAACGAAATAAACAAGGAGTGTAGATTTGTAACGTCCTACAGCATTCAGCACGAAAAACTAAGAAACATCTGTAATAAACATTGGCACTTAATAAAGAATGACCCAATTTTAGGTAAATTTGTCACACGGAGACCCCAGATTACATTCCGCAAAGTGAAATCTTTCAGACAAGCCCTTGTGAAAAATACCATGAGCAAGCCAAAACAAAAAAACACATGGCTCACAAGACGCAAGGGATTTATAAGATGCCCCAAGTGTAAAGCTTGCACACATGGCGTGAATACCGAAAGGTAAAAGCCAGGTTTCAGCAAGCAGTCAAAGAAAATTAGAGGCAAATACACTTGTAAAACAGATTTTGCTGTCTACGTGCTCCAGTGCCCATGTGGCCTGCAGTACGTGGGCAGCACAATCTTGGAGGTCCATAAAAGAATTCTACAGCACCTTAGGGCCATCAAAAATGGTGATCGGACATATCCAGTCGCCAGACATTTTGAGACATTTCACAAAAAAGATGTTAAAGGATTATCATACTTTGTAATTGATGCGGTACCAAAGAATATAAGAGGAGGGAACCGTGAAAGAGCTTTGAGAAAATTGGAGTCACGCTATATTGTTGAACTCAATTCTAAACAACCAGATGGTCTGAACATAGAAGAAGATCTGTATACTCATCTAGTCTGAATAATGTGATATTTTATCATTATCAGTTTTAATGTTGGGTTTTAATAGTGGGTATTAGGATGAATTCATGACATGTAGTACAAAAAATGATTATATTAAAGATGGTTATAGGCCCACTGGGGCACCAATAAAAAGCAACATCAGAGGTAAAATCTTGGATACGTGAGCCCACTGGAGCCACATTGACAAAAATACAATAAATGTAGACTTTTTAGAATATTTATTATTTAATATTTATAAATATTTAATATTTGATCGAAAAGCTTGTATATATTATATTTTATACAGTTTGTTTTTACGCTTGTTTTATTCAATTCTAAATGAATTTTAACTAATGCGTGAATGTCAACCATCGCGTGTTGCTTACCTGAAATAGTATAATACGAAAAAACTACAAGTCTGTTTTCTAATGCACTTTTTTTGTAGTTTAGTTTAATCACGTGGGTAACAATGTAAAAATGGCCGCTCGCTTTGATTTTATTTGTCAGTGAACAAGAGTGCGTTGCACTCGAAACGCGTTTGGCAGAAGTGGCTGAATAAAGATTTTGAAGGATCACACACGGCTTCGTTTTTCCTTCTAAGGATACAGAAGGACTTGCTGAAATTTAACAGGACCCGCTTCTGTGGGGTCCTCCCGTAACGAAGCGACTTCCGTTGTGGAGGAGGCAGTTTATACACAGAAGACGTCCTCCTATTTGCAACGCTACCTCCCCCCCGCAGCAAAAGACTGAAAACTTTTCAAATCGAGAAAGATACCAGCACCGAAGTATACAGCGTAGCCAACTCCAGAGAGGGGAAGACAGCGCTGGAACTTTGCGGTAAGGCTGGGCTTTGTTTTGACTGTGCTAAAGCGGGAGGAAGTAAAGTTTAAGTGCAGTGCATCAATGGCACGGAGCACTAAACGGTTGTGGTCCACAGGGAAATCCCTGTAAATTAGTTCTAATGTCAGCCACTGAAATCAAAGAACGCGAGGAGGCAGCTTCTCAAATATTCAATGACGAGTATACGGCAACAGATAAAGAATTGGGGGCAGTCCAAAAAAGCGAAACAGGCAGCAATTTAAAAACGCATCTTAAACGCTTAGAAAAACTGCACCGCCTTGAACTTTCGAAATGGTGGGAGTCAAAATCCCTACAGCGATACCTGGAAGTACAACGAGTGCCCAGAGGTCTACGGATTATGGTTACACCCACATATGAGGAGCCCAATCCGGATATGCTAAGAGAGTGGGCAGCCAATAATAACGACGCCTCAAGAAGAATGTTGGCCATCCTAATTAAGTATGCGGACATCGATCGCAAAAAAATCCTTGCTGAAATAGAGACACTGTCAGAGATCTTGAGCAAAGAGGAAGATCAGGAGCAAATAAAAGAATCCAAATTAACAATGAAAGAGAGAATAAAAAAATTAGAAACATCGATAAAAGAGAGAAAAGCTCAAAAATTTATGAGAGATAAACAAGATTATGACAGAGGCCAGATCTATACATTTGCAAAGAAGTTCGACAGCATAAGAAGAAATAAGATGGGAAAAGCCAACAGCTCTACACAAGAGCCACATTCAGAACAAAGCAGCATACAAAGCTCAGAGGTGCATACAGATCAGGACGAAGAACCACAAGCACAAGGCCAAACACCAACCGTAATTGATGAATTCGATTTTTTACGCGAAGAACGCAGGTTCAATCTGCGACCAAGGCCACAAATACAAACATCAAGACCACCAAGAGGAAGAGGCAGAGGACGAAGAGGAGGAAGGGGGCAGCTCGCAGGAAGAGGGCAGCAGGGACAGGAGAAAAAGAAGAACAATTGGGACTAATAACACCAAATGAAGTCACAATAGTTAATCTAGCAAAAATAACTCTAACCAACCAAGAAAAAGACATATTGAAACTGGGACTGTCATTCTGCCCCGAAACCAATCTGGACTATATTCAGACCCGAATTGATTTATTCAAATTCATCAGACTATTAAAATTGAGGAAACATTTTTTATCCAATCCTACGCAGAAAACAACCTGTAGCAACACAAATATCCCCCAGAAAGAAGGACTGCAAGTGGGAGATTTTGATTTGATGTTGGAACTTAGAGATATGGATATGGACAATGTAGAAGCAATTGACATGAGAGCTGAGACAATTGCTCAAGAAGAAAGTATATTTATCACACAAGAAGCGCCTACAAAATTCAGACCAGCTTCACGTTTTATTCCTATGATGGCTAGAGATGGGATAGATGTGTTTTGCGAAATTGTAACCAATGAATTGAAAAAACTGAGCACACAAATGAGCATGAGTGGAGGGACAAATAAATATAACACTGTTAAGCACAAAGAATACGAGGCACTAATAAATAAATTGTCAGAGAATGACAACTGCATTGTGAGAAACGCTGATAAGGGAGGCAATATAGTCCTCTGGGACAAACAAAAATATCTAACAGAAGCCTACAAACAACTTAACAACAAAAAGTGCTATAGAAAAGTGGTAGAAAGAGATCTAATAGAAAGTAATGACAGTTACAACACCAAGCTGAGAGTTTGGTTTGAACAGGGTTTACTTCACCACGATGAATACAAATTTCTCTTAATTGATCATCCTATTACACCAGTTTTCTACCTAATCCCAAAAGTCCACAAAAATCTCGTAGATCCCCCAGGGCGCCCAATCATCTCAGCCATAGGGAGTTCACTAGAAAATACATCTAAATACGTTGATACTTTCCTCAATCCTTTGGCGCAATCTTTACCTTCCTACATTCAGGATACTGGAGATTTTTTAAGAGGAATCTATGATATACCTTGGGAAGACGATTATTTACTTGTAACCATTGATGTGGTAATGCTGTATACCAGCATTCACCACAAGGATGGCTTGATGGCCATCAAGCACTTTTTGGGGATGCGACCAATATCATTGTGGACACATACCCAAATGATCCTCAACATGGTTGAAAAATGTTTAACAAGTAATTATTTCCTCTTCAACGAGGAATTTTTTCAACAGACCTGCGGTACGGCAATGGGCACCTGCTTCGCCCCCAGCTATGCTAATTTGCATATGGGCTGGTGGGAGGAGCAGGTGGTCAGGACCCAATATAGTAAAGAATGGGAAGAAAACATCATGCATTGGAGCAGGTATATAGACGACCTATTTGTTGTGTGGAAAGGTACGGAAAATCAAGCAAAATCGTTCATAAACAATCTCCAAAAAAATGACCTCAATTTAAGTTTTACGAGTGAAATTAGCCGGACAAGTGTCAATTTCCTAGATCTAACAGTGTTCATAGAGGATGGTAAAATACAAACCAAACTTTACAGGAAACCCACATCCAGCAACACAATTCTGCATGCCAAAAGTTTCCACCCGGTAAAATTAAAAAGGAGCATCCCCTACGGGGAATGCTTAAGAACCAAACGGAATTGCAGTAGTGACAAAGAAATGAATAAAGAAATGAAAATCTTGGAAAAAAGGTTTAAAGTTAGAGGGTATCCTGACAGTTGGGTTGAAGATGCAATGCGTAGAACCAGTGAAAAGAAAAGAGAAGAAATCTTGTTTAATACCAAGAGAGTAAAACAAAAAAATGAAAACGAAATAAACAAGGAGTGTAGATTTGTAACGTCCTACAGCATTCAGCACGAAAAACTAAGAAACATCTGTAATAAACATTGGCACTTAATAAAGAATGACCCAATTTTAGGTAAATTTGTCACACGGAGACCCCAGATTACATTCCGCAAAGTGAAATCTTTCAGACAAGCCCTTGTGAAAAATACCATGAGCAAGCCAAAACAAAAAACCACATGGCTCACAAGACGCAAGGGATTTATAAGATGCCCCAAGTGTAAAGCTTGCACACATGGCGTACATACCGAAAGGTATAAGCCAGGTTTCAGCAAGCAGTCAAAGAAAATTAGAGGCAAATACACTTGTAAAACAGATTTTGCTGTCTACGTGCTCCAGTGCCCATGTGGCCTGCAGTACGTGGGCAGCATAATCTTGGAGGTCCATAAAATAATTCTACAGCACCTTAGGGCCATCAAAAATGGCGATCGGACATATCCAGTCGCCAGACATTTTGAGACATTTCACAAAAAAGATGTTAAAGGATTATCATACTTTGTAATTGATGCAGTACCAAAGAATATAAGAGGAGGAAACCGTGAAAGAGCTTTGAGAAAATTGGAGTCACGCTATATTGTTGAACTCAATTCTAAACAACCAGATGGTCTGAACATAGAAGAAGATCTGTATACTCATCTAGTCTGAATAATGTGATATTTTATCATTATCAGTTTTAATGTTGGGTTTTAATAGTGGGTATTAGGATGAATTCATGACGTGTAGTACAAAAAACGATTATATCAAAGATGGTTATAGGCCCAATGGGGCAACAATAAAAAGCAACATCAGAGGTAAAATCATGGATACGTGAGCCCACTGGAGCCACATTGACAAAAATACAATAAATGTAGACTTTTTAGAATATTTAGTATTTAATATTTATAAATATTTAATATTTGATCGAAAAGCTTGTATATATTAAATTTTATACAGTTTGTTTTTACGCTTGTTTTATTCAATTCTAAATGAATTTTAACTAATGCGTGAATGTCAACCATCGCGTGTTGCTTACCTGAAATAGTATAATACGAAAAAACTACAAGTCTGTTTTCTAATGCACTTTTTTTGTAGTTTAGTTTAATCACGTGGGTAACAATGTAAAAATGGCTGCTCGCTTTGATTTTATTTGTCAGTGAACAAGAGTGCGTTGCACTCGAAACGTGTTTGGCAGAAGTGGCTGAATAAAGATTTTGAAGGATCACACACGGCTTCGTTTTTCCTTCCAAGGATACAGAAGGACTTGCTGAAATTTAACAGGACCCGCTTCTGTGGGGTCCTCCCGTAACGAAGCGACTTCCGTTGTGGAGGAGGCAGTTCATACACAGAAGACGTCCTCCTTGTAATTTAAAATAAAGGGATAGACGCTGGAATAACGTATGCTGGTGGTTCTTTGCAGGTGTCCTCTGATGAAGAGTGCATGCTCGAAACGCGTCAGGACTGTTGGACGCAAGCGGCACAACTTGGCTTCCCCTGATCTCTACTTACCTTTTGGGGGTGCGGCTCAACTAGGGGCAACCTTTTCTTCACATATTTGCGGCCCGCCCGGTCGCGAGCCTGCACCACCGCAGAGAACGCGGTTCCGTGCTGTGAATTTCTACAGTGTTTAACGGAGCAGAAGGTGATCGTCAGCACTGGGGGCAGTGCTTGTGTGTGCACCGGATTGTTTTAGCCACGACTGCAACCTGCCAGTAGCCCACTGGGGTTAACATGTGAATGGACTTCCAGACCCAAAATGCTTATAGAAATACTCACCTGAGCCTGTTTGTAATTTAAAATAAAGGGAAGACGCTGGAATAACGTATGCTGGTGGTTCTTTGCAGGTGTCCTCTGATGAAGAGCGCATGCTCGAAACGCGTCAGGACTGTTGGACGCAAGCGGCACAACTTGGCTTCCCCTGATCTCTACTTACCTTTTGGGGGTGCGGCTCAAATAGGGGCAACCTTTTCTTCACATATTTGCGGCCCGCCCGGTCGCGAGCCTGCACCGCCGCAGAGAACGCGGTTCCGTGCTGTGAATTTCTACAGTGTTTAACGGAGCAGAAGGTGATCGTCAGCACTGGGGGCAGTGCTTGTGTGTGCACCGGATTGTTTTAGCCACGACTGCAACCTGCCAGCAGCCCACTGGGGTTAACATGTGAATAGACTTCCAGACCCAAAATGCTTAGCGAAATACTCACCTGAGCCTGTTTGTAATTTAAAATAAAGGGAAGACGCTGGAATAATGTATGCTGGTGGTTCTTTGCAGGTGTCCTCTGATGAAGAGCGCATGCTCGAAACGCGTCAGGACTGTTGGACGCAAGCGGCACAACTTGGCTTCTCCTGATCTCTACTTACCTTTTGGGGGTGCGGCTCAACTAGGGGCAACCTTTTCTTCACATATTTGCGGCCCGCCCGGTCGCGAGCCTGCACCGCTGCAGAGAACGCGGTTCCGTGCTATGTATTTCTACAGTGTTTAACGGAGCAGAAGGTGATTGTCAGCACTGGGGGCAGTGCTTGTGTGTGCACCGGATTGTTTTAGCCACGACTGCAACCTGCCAGCAGCCCACTGGGGTTAACATGTGAATGGACTTCCAGACCCAAAATGCTTAGCGAAATACTCACCTGAGCCTGTTTGTAATTTAAAATAAAGGGAAGACGCTGGAATAACGTATGCTGGTGGTTCTTTGCAGGTGTCCTCTGATGAAGAGCGCATGCTCGAAACACGTCAGGACTGTTGGACGCCAGCGGCACAACTTGGCCTCCCCTGATCTCTACTTACCTTTTGGGGGTGCGGCTCAACTAGGGGCAACTATATATATATATATATATACAATTTCGCCCTGAATCCTGCATGGGAGAAAGGAGCTGATATTATACAAGGACGACGGAGTCGTAGCTCTATCAGAAGCTTGGGCGAGGTACTTACTTAGCACACAAATATGAAATATCAACAAATTTTAACCAACAGGATCGGCACATTGGGGAAATAACGGAGGAAAGAAAGAGGAAAGGTACTTACTTCATGAACTTTCATTGTCTCCTTTCTATGCTAATAATGCTGCTCCAATGAGATTCCTCCGTGATGGACAAATGTAAACCCCGTGAAATTTGCAATTATTGACAGTCGAGCGCAGTACTGGCAGGAAGAAGGCAATCGCCGAAACTCGTCCCACCCGCAAGACTGTTGCTGAATACGCTGTTATTAGATGCTGAATGGCGGAAATTAAAGCCCTGCTGAAACGAGACCCCAGCTGTGTCAGACCTGTTTTCTGAGGAGGAAGCGGGATTGGTGGTGATGTTTGTGCGGAGGTCAGCTCCGTATTTCTGGCACGCCTCTTGTTCAGGGCTCAGTGGCTGCCGACAAACTGTTGGTTGAATGCTGGGAAGCAGAACGCGGCGCCCCCCCCCCCCGGTCTGAATCTGTATAGGCATTGGGCAGAGAGTAGCGTATTACCGCTGAAGGGGTCAGTAAATAGCAGGACAATTCCGCCCTGAATCCTGCATGGGAGAAAGGAGCTGATATTATACAAGGACGACGAAGTCGTAGCTCTAACAGAAGTTTGGGCGAGGTACTTACTTAGCACACAAATGTGAAATATCGGCGAATTTTAACCAACAGGATCGGCACATTGGGGAAATAATGGAGGAAAGAAAGAGGAAAGGTACTTACTTCATGAACTTTCATTGTCCTCTTTCTATGCTAATAATGCTGCTCCAATGATATTCCTCCGTGATGGACAAATGTAAACCCCCGCCAAATTTGCAATTATTGACAGTCGAGCGTAGTACTGGCAGGAAGAAGGCAATCGCCGAAACACGTCCCACCCACAAGACTGTTGCTGAATACGCTGTTATTAGATGCTGTATGGCGGAAATTAAAGCCCTGCTGAAACGAGACCCCAGCTGTGTCAGACCTGTTTTCTGAGGAGGAAGCGGCATTGGTGGTGATGTTTGTGCGGAGGTCGGCTCCGTATTTCTGGCATGCCTCTTGGTCAGGAGCTCCGTGGCTGCCGACAAACTGTTGGTTGAATGCTGGGAAGCATAACGCGGCGCCCCCCCCGGTCTGAACCTATTTAGGCATTGGGAAGAGAGTAGCGTATTACTGCTGAAGGGGTCAGTAAATAGCAGGACAATTCCGCCCTGAATCCTGCATGGGAGAAAGGAGCTGATATTATACAAGGACGACGAAGTCGTGGCTCTAACAGAAGCTTGGGCGAGGTACTTACTTAGCACACAAATGTGAAATATCGGCGAATTTTAACCAACAGGATCGGCACATTGGGGAAATTACGGAGGAAAGAAAGAGGAAAGGTACTTACTTCATGAACTTTCATTGTCCTCTTTCTATGCTAATAATGCTGCTCCAATGAGATTCCTCTGTGATGGACAAATGTAAGCCCCCGCCAAATTTCCAATTATTAACAGTCGAGCGCAGTACTGGCAGAAAGAAGGCAATCGCCAAAACGCGTCCCAGGCGAGAGACTGTTGCTGAATATGCTGTTATTTAGATGCTGTATGGCGGAAATTAAAGCCCTACTGAAACGAGACTCCAGCTGTGTCAGACCTGTTTTCTGAGGAGGAAGCAGGATTGGTGGTGATGTTTTTGCGGAGGTCGGCTCCATTTTCTGGCACGCCTCTCGGTCAGGAGCTCCATGGCTGCCGACAAACTGTTGGTTGAATGCTGGGAAGCATAACGCGGCGCCCCCCCCCCCCCCCCGGTCTGAACCTGTTCAGGCATTGGGGAGAGAGTTATTTAGATGCTGTATGGAGGAAATTAAAGCCCTGCTGAAACGAGGCCCCAGCTGTAACAGACCTGTTTTCTGAGGAGGAAGCGGGTATATATATTCACTTAAAAAACCATAGGTTTCACACATGTTATAGTTAGCTGGACATTTCACTCGTAAAAAACCAATGAAATTCCCCCGTTATAGTTAGTGCAGGCAACTATAACTCACGCGACCGCAATCCTCTGCTGATGACGTCAGATATTACATCACTGTATTTAGACACTTATTTACCCATGTCTTCTTCCATTAATCTTTAGCTATACATATATTACAAATATTTATTTTTCATAAAGACACATATGTCATCAGTGATGTAATATCTGACATCATCAGCAGAGGATTGCGGTCGCGTGAGTTATAGTTGCCTGCACTAACTATAACGGGGGAATTTCATTGGTTTGCAGGCTCTCACCTAATTTTAAGTCAAAATTTTAATCGCATGGCCTTTTATCTGATGTGTTTCCTGATTATTTTTCCTTGATGGTTTTACATGTTTCATATGTGTTTCTTTTGTATATCTTTTATGGCCAAATTGGCCGAAATAAAGATTAAATATATATTGGTTTTTTACGAGTGAAATGTCCAGCTAACTATAACATGTGTGAAACCTATGGTTTTTTAAGTGAATTTGCAAGGTTTTTTAAATGCTCATTCGTAACTATAACGTGTGTGAAACCTATGGTTTTTTCAGTGAATTTGTACGGTTTTTTAAATGCTAAGTTATGTATTTATAAAAAAAAAAAATTCCAGGTTTTTCACCGTGCACGCACCTCGCGATTTAAAAAAAAAAAAATTGTTTTTTTCCCCCTTGGGGGTCCTTCTGTGACCCCCTGACCAAGACTAGGGGGTCAGGATCTGTCCACTCTGCCCCCTTTTCACGTTCTCCACCTTTTTTTTTCACCCCCTCAGACTGCGAGAGACAAAACGGCGGCCGACACTTCCTGGTTTTGACCGATTCGAATGTTTACCGACATATAACAACCAATCAGAATTGCGCGCGCGCACTGCAGGGTGCGCGCACCGTGCGCTAACGGTGCACGCGTATAGATATTGATATGCTTTTAAATGCTATTTTCTCAAGAAATGCTGAACAGATTTACACCAGACTTGCAAAAGGCACTTCCTTGACCTTATGGCTACCTCTCTGCCAAATTTCACGCAATTCTGTTCAGCCGTTCGGGCTGTAGCTGCGACTAAAGGTCCTATGGAAAAATGCATGGGGAAAACGCGTTTTTGGACCCCCCTTTTTCTCGGCCCCCGCTTGACGAATCACCCGAGACTTTCAGGGTAGGAGCTAAACGGAGCGCCCCATTTGTTTTGAAAATTTCGCGAGGATTCGTCAACCGGCGCCAAAGTTATTCAAAATAGAATTTTGAGATTTCCTATGGAAACTAGGTTGTAACTATAACTATCTACTGGCGACCGCCAGTAGATAATATATATATATATATATATATATATATATATATATAGATAGATATATAGATATATAGAGATACATATATGTTTGCACATATATGATTGTGTTTCCGGGGTCCCGCGCATGGGCGGGAATATTCCAGTGCTTATGACTTTGATGAGGATACCCCTGGAAGAGAACTAGGATTACAGGTAAGTAACTAATCCATATTCGCTCTCCTCGTACATCTTTTGGAGATATGCCATGCTTGCTGTGTCCCCTAATTAGTAATAATATTCCTTCATTTGTAGTTTCGCTTGCAGCAGCTCTTCTTTTGTTGCTGTATTTCTATCATTATTGTACTCTCTATTTGCTTGTGCAAACCTTAACTCGATCTCAAGCCTTTTTTCCTTTTTGGCCCTTGGTTGAGGGATTTCTTCAGATTTGATTATCCCTCATAGCGTAGCGTTAAACGCATTCCACACTGTACTTATGGAGGCGGTATCTGTATTATTAGTAAATAAACCACTAATTTCGTTAGCTACCTCTGTGCACCAGTTCTTATTTTCTAAGTTAATTTTATTAAAATACCATCTTTTAGGCATTTTTCTGGCCCTGCTCCGGCTATTTCCATTTCAACTAATACATGGTCTGAGAAGGCATTCGGAATGTGATCGTACATATTCATTGCAAGACCATGCGAGATCAGGAAGAAATCTATCCTGGAAGCTGTGTTGTAATTTGCCGAGAAGCATGAGAAATCCTGTTTTCCTGGAATTTGGATGCTTCATGGATCCACCATGTCCAAATCGCTTTTACAGCTGGGCACAGCGATAGCCATCTGGAGCTTGTTTTGTTTCGATCCCTCTTGGAAGAATCAACTGAAGGATCCTGGAGAAAATTAAAATCTCCCCTCCATATAATAGGACCAGGGATACAGGATAGAGCCTGCTTAAGCTGAAGTAGGGGTAGAGGGTTATCGAGAACTGGTGCATAAATTGTAGCCAGGGTAAAATTTAACAGATTCAGTTTTCCGTGCGCGAGAATCCATCTGCACCCTGGGTCCATCTGCGTATTTTTTACTTGAAATTGCATGTTTACCTACATATATTCCCACCCCCTTCTGTGCACAACCGGCTCTTGACAAACAGTGAAAGCCAGCCCATTTCTGGAAGATCTTGCTTGCATCCGATGCATTCCGGAAATGGATTTCTTGTAAAAGTATAGCATCCGGGTTGTGGCTTCTAAGCCAGCTTTCTATTGCCTGAGCCTTACGTTTATTATTCAGTCCATTGGCATTAAAAGAGAGTGCAGTAAAGTCTTTTCTACTTATTATCAACTAGTACTTAAGCTGAGAATGGACCACATTGTTCTAAGCATCAAATGCTGTTAACATATATACCCCGACCTCTCAAGCAGCGCTAAGTGTGAGCCTGGCTCCGAGGTATATCTAACATCTTTCCAGGTAGATGCCGCAATCGTTGGGGTAATATAGAGTGACTTGTGCTCTTGATAGCAGATACAATAGATAAACAGGTCTCCGATCCGTAGAGAGATTATTACACTCATACCCTGCATATGTTATCTTGCATCTTGATATGGTTAAAATCCCTCCAATTAGATACCTTAGCAGCTGTCAAAGTGCATCTAAAGTACATAAAGTGCATAAAATGACTTGTGTTGTACAGAGAGCAACCAATTGATTTTCTTAGCAGCTAGCGATCTAAAGTACATACAGTACCTGAAATATAAACTAGTGCTATCATAGAATAATTCTGCAGATATAGCCCGTAAACATGCACCCCTCTCCCCCCCCAGACTTGCTTAACAGGCGCTTGTGAGAAGTTGGCCTGATGTATGATGTCACTAGTTCTAGTGTACACCTTATATCAGTCCAAACAACCCTTATGGTGATTGGTTGTAAAGTCAACCTTATAGACCAGCTATCCTAGTGGTAGCATGGACAAGAGCAGTCTTAGGCTAAACTCTGAATGGCATGTGAAGCCAGCTGTGATACCATATATAATCCCTTGAAAACCAAATGAAAGGACACCACAACAGATATATATTTAAAATAAAGTGTATTTATTCTAGTCAAACCCTCAGCACTCTTTATGAGATTCGAGGTAAGTACAACACAGTCTTATTCAAGCATACATTAAGTCACACAGGTAAGTAATACAGTTAGGCCCTAGGGGCCACGCAAACCATGTACTAAAGAAGTGGTATAAGGACCACTGTCACGGAAATAGAATAGGCCTAGACCTAGGGAATCGCTGGGGCTACACTACACTACCAACAGTTAGGAAGTGGGAGGCCCACGGGATTCAGGTGCAGAGTGGAAACACTCACGCGTAATGCGTATAATCGATAGAAATAGTACAGTTTTGAAATAAGCAGTTTTAGGACACTTCTGGAGTAGCTAGAAAGTCGAGTCTCGGAAACTAGACCCTACGATAGTCACTACCCTTGTGAGCACCGAAGTACCCAAGTTACCTAGCCCACGGGCTGCCGGTGCATAGGTGTGAACTTGCGTCGGGTTTCGTCGTGGACTTCTATGGATGCCTGAAGGAAAGTTGCTGACAGGCAGTCAGTGCAGAGTGTCCGGTGGATCCCAAGGCCGGGATCAGGAAGGAAGGGTACTTGCAAGAAAAAGGTCAGAGTCAAGGTCACTAGCCAGTGACCACATGGAACCAGGAAGGAACCAGGCGATGTCGTGAAGATTGCAGGTGAAGAGGTGAAGCTTGTCGCAGCAGCCACGGGTACCAGGAAACGTCGAGGAAGACCAGGACCAGGAGGCGATCTGTCCCACGAAGGCTCTTGCTGTCGGCGGCGTTGAAGTCGAACTAGGACTCACCAAGCCTTGGCAAGCGGAACCCACGAAGAATGGAGGACTTGCTTCTGGTGCAGACCAGGAAGGTCTGGGGTGCTTCTCTTTTGCAGAGGAGCGGGAGCTAGTCTGGAGGAGCCAAACCAGCAGTGAAGATTTAAAGGTGTGTCGTCGCAAAGGCCGCTAGCCAACGGGCAAGCAACCGGACAGACGCGGCAAGCAGGAAAATGCAGAAGGGCCCCACGCAGGACTCGTGGAGTGTGGGGGGCTGATCTTCGGTGCAGATGGTGCTTGGGGTTGGGGCTTCTCAATCCCCGGTGCACAACTTCGAGGGTACCTCAGAAGCTGCGCTGGAAGATACTCGCCACTTTTCCCAGGTAGCCGGTCCCACGTCTCTCGCCGCCTCCACGGATCTCAGCTCGGCTGTGGATGTGGATCAGGGTCGGAGAAGTCTGGAAGTCAAGGCTCTGGTCGGGCTCTGCAGTCGGTCCCTCGTAGAACTTCAGCAAAGCAAAGGGTAAGTCTCTTGATGGTGCCTGTTGGCACAGGGTAGCCACTCCTTGGCCACAAGGGAGATTCTTCAGTCTTCTTCTTTCGTCGAATGTCGAAGGTCCAGAGTTTCTGTTCAAGTTGCAGGTTCAGGATAATCTAATCTCCTGGGGCCCAGCTACCACTCTTATACTAATCTGGGGGGCTGGGTTGCCTGCTAGGTAACGCCTTATGGGTGGGACCTGGGAGGGGGGTGGTTACACCCCCTTCCCTTTGTCCAGTTTCGCACCAGGACTGGGGCTGGTGTGCCCCAGCACCAGTTTAAACTGGACTATGCATGGGACACCTTGTGTGCCCCAGGCAGTGTCTCATTTCATTCATCCCTCCCTGCCCCAATACACTAAGGCCTGTCTGGGGTGATGCTCGCACCTCCCAAG
Source organism: Triturus cristatus (assembly GCF_964204655.1). Classification (NCBI taxonomy): domain Eukaryota; kingdom Metazoa; phylum Chordata; class Amphibia; order Caudata; family Salamandridae; genus Triturus; species Triturus cristatus. Next base: position 63,622,798 of record NC_140591.1, on the reverse strand, counting down.
GCAGGAAACCTATTGTCCAAGCCTCCCGTGCCGGGATCACTCCCAGCAGCAGGAGGTCAGACTTGTGTCGTGGCAGCAGCATCCATTTTGTTAACTTTAACCAGGTAAGAAGGTTTCAACATGTCTTCTCCCTCTAGAAGGGAGGGATAATATCCTCATCCCCAGAAATGAGATGGGGGTATTATTCCAAAGTGTTAGACACCTTACACGACATGTTTTGATACAGCCAAACCATAGTTACCATAACCGTTTAAGATTATAAGGCACTTTAAGAGTATATGGTAGGCTATATCATAGAACAGCTATAAGGACATGGTTCCGAAAGCTGCGGACAGGCTCAGCTCATGCTAGAGCACCATCTCACATGTTACCAAGCACTCTGCCTCCAGGATTGTTAAGGCCTGCCATAGGAGTGGCTGATAGGTACACATGTGTCTATATATAAGATAGGTATAGGGATACTACACCTAAGCAAGGGGTGATTACACGACCTTGCCCCAGCTGAGTGATCAGCCAGTTGTGTCATAATTGAAGGCCAGGCCAGGGGTGGCATAATACATGCTGCAGCCCCTGGGAGGCCTAGGGTACACCTATGCCCTGGGTACCTAAGGTACACTGTACAGGGGCCAATAAGGTAACCCTATCCAAATGGGTTATGCACCTAAAGTACATAGTATCAATTTAGAGAGAGAACAGCAGGGCTGTGGGTCTGATTAGCAGGCCGACAGCCACATCTAAGTTCAAAACCAGTAAAGCAAAAGCAAAAAGTGGGGGTCAACATAGAAAGCAGACCCTACTCTCCTACACAACCCCCCCCCCCCCCCCCAAACTTAGGGACATTAACCTAACCTTGACCAGTTGAGTCTTCATGTTCTAAGTGGAAATATCTGGAGAGTCCATCTGCATTGGCATGGTCAGTCCCAGGTCTATGTTCCACTGTGAAGTCCATCCCCTGTAGGGAAATGGACCACCTAAGAAGTTTGGGATTTTCACCCTTCATCTGATTTAGCCACAAGAGGGGCTTATGGTCTGTCTGAATCTTGAAGTGAGTGCCAAACAAGTATGGCCTCAGCTTCTTCAGGGCCCAAACCACAGCAAAGGCCTCCCTCTCAATAGCTGACCAACGTTTCTCTCTAGGGGTCAGCCTTCTACTTATAAAAGCAATGGGCTGGTCTTGACCATCTATATTAAGCTGTGAAAGAACAGCTCCCACACCCAACTCAGAAGCATCTGTCTGGACAATAAACTCTTTGGAGTAGTCTGGACTTTTCAGAATAGGTGCACTGCACATGGCCTGCTTCAGGTCATCAAATGGTTTCTGACAGCTTACTGTCCACTGAACTTTCTTTGGCATTTTCTTGGAGGTCAAGTCATTAAGTGGTGTCACAATGGACCCATAGTTCTTAACAAACTTTCTGTAGTACCCAGTCAGGCCCAAGAAAGCTCTGACCTGAGTCTGGGTAGTTGGAGGAGTCCAGTCCTTTATGGTCTGGATCTTGCTCTCCAGTGGTTGAACCTGACCCCCACCAACTAGGTGGCCCAGGTATACAACCTTGCTCTGCCCTATCTGGCACTTAGTGGCCTTGATAGTGAGGCCTGCCTTTTGTAGGGCCTCTAAAACATTCCTCAGGTGGACCAGGTGATCCTCCCAGGTGGAGCTAAAGACAGCAAAATCATCAAGATAAGCTGCACAGTAATCATCCAACCCAGTAAGGACTTGATTCACCAACCTTTGGAAAGTGGCAGGTGCATTCTTCAAACCAAAGGGCATTACCACAAATTGATAATGTCCTCCTGGGGTCGAGAAAGCAGTTTTGGCCTTTGCATTCTCAGCTAGTCTGATTTGCCAGTAGCCTGCTGTCAGGTCAAATGTGCTCAAAAACTTAGCAGCTGCCAGTCTGTCAATGAGCTCATCTGCCCTAGGTATTGGGTGGGCATCTGTCCTAGTGACAGCATTGAGACCTCTGTAATCCACGCAAAACCTCATCTCTCTCTTACCATCTTGGGTGTGAGGTTTTGGCACAAGAACTACAGGACTAGCCCAAGGGCTCTCTGAAGGTTCAATGACTCCCAGCTCCAACATCTTTTGTACCTCAACTTTTATGCAGTCCCTGACATGGTCAGGTTGCCTGTAGATTTTACTCTTCACAGGCAGACTGTCACCAGTGTCCACCTCATGGGTGCACCAGTTTGTCTGACTTGGGGTCAGAGAGAACATATGTCTGTAGGATTGCAGAACTTGTCTGCAGTCCTGTTGCTGATGGACAGTGAGGCTGTCAGAAAAGACCACACCATCAACTGAGCCATCATCAGGGTTCTGAGTCAACAGGTCTGGGAGAGGGTCACTCTCTTCCTCCTGCCCCTCATCTGTAGCCATGAGTAAGCCCATGTCTGCCCTGTCAACATATGCCTTCAATATGTTGACATGAAGCACCTTGTGGGGGCTTCTGGGAGTCCCAAGGTCCACCAAGTAGGTGACTTCTCCCTTTTTCTCAACAATAGTGTGGGGTCCAGACCATTTCTCTTGGAGTGCTGCTGGGGCCACTGGCTCCAACACCCACACTTTCTGCCCTGGCTGGTAAACAGTCAGCGCAGCCTTTTAGTCATGCCAAGCTTTTTGGAGTTCTTGGCTTGCCTCGAGGTTTTTAGAAGCCTTCTTCATATACTCTGCCATCCTGGAGCGGAGACCAAGTACATAATCCACTATATCAAGTTTGGGTTGTCTGAGAGGTCTCTCCCATCCTTCCCTTACTAAACATAGGGGTCCTCTTACAGGATGCCCAAACAAAAGCTCAAAAGGGCTGTAGCCAACCCCCTTTTGTGGGACCTCTCTGTAAGCAAACAGAAGGCAGGGTAAAAGGATGTCCCATCTTCGCCTAAGCTTGTCTGGTAAACCTTTTATCATTCCCTTTAGGGTCTTGTTGAATCTCTCAACAAGCCCATTGCACTGTGGGTGATAGGGTGTGGTGAACTTGTAGTTCACACCACACTTCTTCCACATTGCAGTCAAATATCCTGACATGAAGTTGGCACCTCTGTCAGAAATGACCTCCTTTGGAAAGCCCACTCTGGGGAATACTCCAAGTAGGGCCCTTGCCACAACAGGAGCTGTTGTGGTCCTCAGGGGAATAGCTTCTGGATACCTGGTGGCATGGTCCACTATCAACAGGATGAATCTGTGCCCAGATGCTGTTTGTGGGTCCATTGGTCCTACAATATCTATGCCCACTCTTTCAAAGAGAACCCCCACCACAGGTAGTGGTATGAGGGGGGCCTTTGTGGTGCCACCTGATTTGCCACTGGCTTGGCAGGTGACACAGGAGCGACAAAACTTCTTGGTATCTTCTGACATATGGGGCCAGTGAAAGTGAGGGACAAGCCTGTCCCAAGTCTTGTTCTGGCCTAAGTGTCCTGCAAGGGGAATATCATGGGTCAAGGTAATAAGGAAGCCTCTGAACTTCAGTGGTATGACCAACCTCCTGGATGCACCAGGCTTGGGGTCTCTAGCCTCTGAATACAGCAGCCCTTCATCCCATCACACTCTATGGGTACCTTGAGCATTCCCTGAAGCCTCAGCAGCAGCCTGCTGTCTGAGGGGTTCAGGAGAGGGGCAGTCTAATTGTGTCTGCCTCAGATCTGCCCTTGAAGGTCCCCCTGTCCCAAGAAACTCAACCTGATCAGGTTCAAGTTCTTCTAGGACAGTTCCTTCAGGGCTCTCTGAATCATCCTCCTGTGAGGGCTGATCCAGTGCCTGAGGCAGAGGGGAAGGCACAGCCTTTACCCTACTGCTCTTTCTCTTGGTTTGTGACTGGTCCATAGTTTCAGGATCCAGCACTTGTTCAGTGGTGCACTTTTTGGCCTGTGACCTGGTCACAGCAAGGACATGTGCATCTATCCCCAGCATTTCTGCATGGGTCCTATACTCCACTTCAGACCAAACTGAAGTTTCAAGATCATTGCCCAGTAAACACTCTACAGGAAGGTCTGAACTAACAACAACTTTCTTGAGGCCAGTTACCCCTCCCCAGGAGAAGTTAACAATTGCCACACTATGGGAGGTAGTGGCATTGCTAGCGTTGGTCACTAGGTAGTTCTCACCTAGTATGATCTGTCCAGGGTCCACAAAGGCAGGTGTCACCATTGTGACACTAGCCCCAGTGTCCCTGTAGGCCTGAGCCATTCTTTGGTTGATAAAAGGAGTCTGTCTGTACTTGCCCAGGTTACTGGGGCCTACAGTAGAGGACAAAGCTAAGTCCCCATCACAGATCAGAACAGCCTGAGTAGGTATTCTGACTAGGCCAGAATCCTCCTCAGTTCCCAGGGTTAACCCCACTACACCCTTTTGCTGGGAACCACCACTTACAGCTGAACTAGGGGGTACAGTTGCCTTAGGGGCAATGGTGGCTGGGGGCTTATCCTTTTTGGTGCATTCACTAAACCAATCTGAGTTGGACTTATAATAGTTGCACCATGGTTTCTTTTGGCCATCTTTCTTTTTATCCTTTTTGGGACCAACCTCCCCCTGAGCCTTTTGGGGGCCTGGTGAAGACTTCTGGTCTTTTTGTTTCTGATCATTACCCTTCTGGTCTGCCTTTTTCTGATCGCCGCCCTGGTTCTGTTTTTTCTGCTTAACTCTAGTCCGGACCCATCTATCTGCCTTCTTTCCCAATTCTTGGGGAGAAGTCAGATCAGAATCAATCAGGTGTTGATGCAGTAGCTGGTTTTGACAGTTGTTAAGGATTTGTTCTCTCATGATCAAATTATACAATCCTGTATAGTCCTTAACCTTACTTCTCACTAGCCAGCCTTCCAGAGCCTTAGTGGCACAATCTACAAAGTCAGTCCAGTCCTGAGTCTGTGTCTTCTGGGTATCCCTGAACAACAACCTGTATTGTTCAGTGGTTAGGCCAAACCCATCAATTAGAGCACTCTTCAGGACAGTGTAATTGTCTGCATCCTCATCACTAACTGTGAGGAGCTTGTCTCTACCTTTCTCAGAGAAGGAGAGCCACAAGATAGCTGCCCACTGACTTTGGGGTACCTGCTGTACTTTGCAAGCCCTCTCCAAAGCAGTTATCCATTTGTGGATGTCATCCCCACACTTGTAGGGAGGGACAATCTTGCTCAGGTTTCTATTATCATAGTGCCTGTCTCTATCCTTAGGGATATTGCTGCCACCAGTGGGTTCTAACCCACTTAACTTTTGCTCTCTAGCCAGAGCAAGCTTCTCCTTGGCAAGGGCAAGTTCTTCCCTCTCAATCCTTAGATCAGCTTCCCTCATTCTGGCTTCATGCTCTTTTCTCTGGGGGGAAGTCATTCCCCTGTGAGAAGAGGCATTAGAGATGCTAGAGACATGGGAGTGGATGGATTCCCTTGAAGGGGATCTGTCTCTCCTGCTTCTCTGGTTAAGCCCACTTGGGGGTCTGTATGGAGGGACCCCATGCAAACTCCCATGTAAGCTTAGGTTAGCCTGGCTAAGTCTTCCTACTTGGCCCTGGCTGTCTACCTCCTCATCTGAAGTCCCATCTGACTCATCTGTAGCGGGTAGACCCTCCCCTGTACCTAGGGTACCAGCCTGTGAGGCCCTAAGAGCATCATATTCCTCTAGGATCTGCACTAGCTGAAGGAGGGTAGGGTTTGCACCCTGTTTTAACTTTCTGGAGGTACACAATTGTCTCATCTCCTGAAAAGTTAGGGTATCATATCTAGAGGGGATCTTTCTCAGACCTGCCCCTCCTGAGAGAGAATCTCCTTGATCTCCTCCCAGAGACATGATCTAGTGAGGGTGTGGTGTGTGCACCTACCTACAATAGTTGTTTCTACTAAACCTCTCTAGTAGTTGTAGTCAGGGTGTGTTAGGCCCTTCAACCTACAACAACTAAGTCCAGTAGGACTTAAGTATTATAAACTATGTTATATGTACCTAAACAATATCTGTGTGATCTTTCAATTTAGTATCTCAAGATTACAATGGTATTACAACAGCAAGCTCAGATCCCAACCGCTGCTCACCAATGTGAGAAGTTGGCCTGATGTATGATGTCACTAGTTCTAGTGTACACCTTATATCAGTCCAAACAACCCTTATGGTGATTGGTTGTAAAGTCAACCTTATAGACCAGCTATCCTAGTGGTAGCATGGACAAGAGCAGTCTTAGGCTAAACTCTGAATGGCATGTGAAGCCAGCTGTGATACCATATATAATCCCTTGAATACCAAATGAAAGGAAACCACAACAGATATATATATAAAATAAAGTGTATTTATTCTAGTCAAACCCTCAGCACTCTTTATGAGATTCGAGGTAAGTACAACACAGTCTTATTCAAGCGTACATTAAGTCACACAGGTAAGTAATACAGTTAGGCCCTAGGGGCCACGCAAACCATATACTAAAGAAGTGGTATAAGGGCCACTGTCACAGAAATAGAATAGGCCTAGACCTAGGGAATCGCTGGGGCTACACTACACTACCAACAGTTAGGAAGTGGGAGGACCAGAGGATTCAGGTGCAGAGTGGAAACACTCACGCGTAATGCGTATAATCGATAGAAATAGTACAGTTTTGAAATAAGCAGTTTTAGGACACTTCTGGAGTAGCTAGAAAGTCGAGACTCGGAAACTAGACCCTAGGATACTCACTACCCTTGTGAGCACCGAAGTACCCAAGTTACCTAGCCCACGGGCTGCGAGTGCATAGGTGTGAACTTGCGTCGGGTTTCGTCGTGAACTTCTATGGATGCCTGAAGGAAAGTTGCTGACAGGCAGTCAGTGCAGAGTGTCCGGTGGATCCCAAGGCCGGGATCAGGAAGGAAGGGTACCTGCAAGCAGAAGAGACAGAGTCAAGGTCACTAGCCAGTGACCACGTGGAACCAGGAAGGAACCAGGCGATGTCGTGAAGATTGCAGGTGAAGAGGTGAAGCTTGTCGCAGCAGCCACGGGTACCAGGAGACGTCGAGGACGACCAGGATCAGGAGGCGAGCTGTCCCACGAAGGCTCTTGCTGTCGGCGGCGTCGAAGTTGAACTAGGACTCACCAAGCCTTGGCAAGCGGAACCCACAAAGAATGGAGGACTTGCTTCTGGTGCAGACCAGGAAGGTCTGGGGTGCTTCTCTTTTGCAGAGGAGCGGGAGCCAGTCTGGAGGAGCCAAACCAGCAGTGAAGATTTAAAGGTGTGTCGTCGCAAAGGCCGCTAGCCAATGGGCAAGCAACTGGACAGACGTGGCAAGCAGGAAAATGCAGAAGGGCCCCACGCAGGACTCTTGGAGTGTGGGGGGCTGATCTTCAGTGCAGATGGTGCTTGGGGTTGGGGCTTTTCAATCCCCGGTGCACAACTTCGAGGGTACCTCAGAAGCTGCGCTGGAAGATACTCGCCACTTTTCCCAGGTAGCTGGTCCCACGTCTCTCGTCGCCTCCACGGATCTCAGCTCGGCTGTGGACCAGGGTCAGAGAAGTCTGGAAGTCAAGGCTCTGGTCGGGCTCTGCAGTCGGTCCCTCGTAGAACTTCAGCAAAGCAAAGGGTAAGTCTCTTGATGGTGCCTGTTTGCACAGGGTAGACACTCCTTGGCCACAAGGGAGATTCTTCAGTCTTCTTCTTTCGTCGAATGTCGAAGGTCCAGAGTTTCTGTTCAAGTTGCAGGTTCAGGATAATCTAATCTCCTAGGGCCCAGCTACCACTCTTATACTAATCTGGGGGGCTGGGTTGCCTGCTAGGTCACGCCTTATAGGTGGGACCTGGGAGGGGGGTGGTTACATCCACTTCCCTTTGTCCAGTTTCGCGCCAGGACTGGGGCTGGTGTGCCCCAGCACCAGTTTGAACTGGACTATGCATGGGACACCTTGTGTGCCCCAGGCAGTGTCTTGTTTCATTTATCCCTCCCTGCCCCAATACACTAAGGCCTGTCTGGGGTGGTGCTCGCACCTCCCAAGGCAGGAAACCTATTGTCCAAGCCTCCCGTGCCGGGATCACTCCCAGCAGCAGGAGGTCAGACTTGTGTCGTGGCAGCAGCATCCATTTTGTGATGCTGGGGCTCTGGTTAACTTTAACTAGGTAAGTAGGTTTCAACATGTCTTCTCCCTCTAGAAGGGAGGGATAATATCCTCATCCCCAGAAATGGGATGGGGGTATTATTCCAAAGTGTTAGACACCTTACACGACATGTTTTGATACAGCCAAACCATAGTTACCATAACCGTTTAAGATGATAAGGCACTTTAAGAGTATATGGTAGGCTATATCATAGAACAGCTATAAGGACATGGTTCCGAAAGCTGCAGACAGGCTCAGCTCATGCTAGAGCACCATCTCACATGTTACCAAGTACTCTGCCTCCAGGATTGTTAAGGCCTGCCATAGGAGTGGCTGATAGGTACACATGTGTCTATATATAAGATAGGTATAGGGATACTACACCTAAGCAAGGGGTGATTACATGACCTTGCCCCAGCTGAGTGATCAGCCAGTTGTGTCATAATGGAAGGCCAGGCCAGGGGTGGCATAATACATGCTGCAGCCCCTGGTAGGCCTAGGGTACACCTATGCCATGGGTACCTAAGGTACACTGTACAGGGGCCAATAAGGTGACCCTATCCAAATGGGGTATGCACCTAAAGTACACAGTATCAATTTAGAGAGAGAACAGCAGGGCTGTGGGTCTGATTAGCAGGCCCACAGCCACATCTAAGTCGAAAACCAGTAAAGCAAAAGCAAAAAGTGGGGGTGAACATAGAAAGCAGACCCTACTCTCCTACAGCGCTGTATACAGGTAGGGCGTTCTAAAGTGTATAGGCATTTTCCAAAAGCGGCATGAGCCTTCTTATTAGCCTATCCCTTGTAAGCTGCATCTCAAGTGCTTCTACAGTACATAACATGCGTAAAGTGACTAGTGCTGTACAAACCGATGCTAAAGATAAAAGCTTCCAATTGAATCTTATAGCAGCTAGGGATCTAGAGTGCGTATAATATATTTTCACAGTATATAAACAGGTCTCCAATCCGTAGAGAGATTATACTCATAAACCGCATCCCTCCAATTAGATACCTTAGTAACTGCGGTTGTAAAATGCATGTCAGAGTCCATCTAAAGTACGAAAAGTGCATAAAGTGACTTGTGCTGTACATAGAGCATCCAATTGAATTTCATAGCAGCTATAGATCTAAAGTGCATAGAAGGTATATATAATACCTAAAGTATCTAAAGTGACTAGTGCTAACATAGATAAATACTGCAAACACAGACCCGAAAACATGTTACCCCCCCAGACTCGCTTAGCAGACACTATATCCAAATAGAGACTTCTAAAGTGCATATGCATTTTCTAAAAGTGACATAAGCCTCCTTATTAGCCTACCCCCTGTTGTGAATGTCGTCTCGAGATTAGGCCTATACATCCTGTAATGTTCTATCCTGCAAAAACAAATTGAGCACTCATGAATAAACTCTCTTTTTTGTGATTGCTTCACCCCCTTCACCTTCCTCCCTACCTCCGAAAGACGGCATTGCCCACCATTCCCTCTCTCCCTTTGCTGGATGCCATTTTGTTGCATCCCTTTGTGCCCTTTGACTCTTCCCCCCCATCCACCCTTGAACGAGCAAATGGCTGAGTTATTGAGCTATTTGACTGCCCCCTTCAGGACCCAAGATGAGCCTCACTCTCGTCCAGCTGAGAGCTCTGCAAGAAGTAATTGAGCATCGTGGGTATACGCAAAGATGTAAAATTTCCCTTTAGCTAATACTTTAAGCATTGATTGCTGAACTATTGCTGCTTGAGCTCCCTTCATTTTGAAAAAATCTTTACGTCTTCGTGCTGAGGCTGCTGACATGTCCAAGAATATTTTGAACTGTGGAGTTTCTGTGGTGGAGAAGGATCTCTTTGCTATAGCGGTGCTTAGTATTTTTGGTCTTGGTTGTAATCTGGTGCTTTTGATGCTTATGGAAGAGAGAGTATTGCTTAGGACTAAGCGGAACTTCGTCATTCGCACTCTGCACCTCCCTGCCCATGTCTTGGTCCATGCCACTCCGTGTCCCCGGGTGCTGGATTCAGGGTCACAGTCGCCGGGGGGATGCCCTCGGGGTCTTTGTCCACGCCAGCACAGGCCAGGCTTGATGGGTGCAGAGTGTGCAGGGTTCGCGTTTCCGGGCTGATGCCAGGAGTTAGATATTTGCTTTGAGCAGAGCCACTGCTCGTGGGAGTCCCAGATGCTCAGAGTCACAAGGTAGCCAGGTCCTCCGCGGTTTGTGAGGTTGCTGGCCACAGGAGGTGCCGGGATTTAGCAGGAGCAGGTTCAAGGGTCGACAGGCCGGTAGGGCTGGGGCCAAAGCAGTTGGTGTCTTCCTCTTCTTAGCAGCTGCACGGCAGGTCTTCTTTCTTCTTGATCTTCTTTGGTGTTTTGGAATCTGGAATCTAAGGAAGGGAGGTTCAGGGTGCCCCTAAATACTAAATTTCGGGGTGTTACAGGTAGGTAAATGGCAGGGACCACTGGGTCCCTGCCCTGGGGTGTGTACACCCCCTATCCTGCCACTCTCCTGTGGGAGGGGGCAGTGGCCTAGTCCTGATTGGGCAGGGCTCTCCATCTTCAAGATGGTGAGAGCCCGGGGACGTGATTTACCTCGACTCCCCCACCTGAGGGGTGGGGTTGTCAGAGGCTGGCACACCCCCTGTCCTTCCTTGGGGTTTCCGGCCAGTCCTCCCGCCAGAGAGGGGGTTGAGAACTGGTAGGGGTCAGTTGCTGGGTACAGCAAGTGGCCTGCAGAAGCTCACTAAGGCAGAATGCCTTTGAAGCTTCCCCTGCCCATCCTGGGGGAGGAGTTTTCGCACCTCACCCAGGATGTGCATTGTTGCAGGCCCAGGAGAGCAGATGGCTCTCTACCCAGGGGTCCAGCAACATGTCTGCTGTATGGCAGCCTAGGCAGCCCCTCAGACAAGACGTGGATTGTAGGTTAGGTTCAGGGGGCATCTCTAAGATGCCCTCTGTTGTGCATCTTACAGTAAATCCCACACTGGCATCAGTGTGGGTTTACTGTGCTGAGAAGTTTGATACCAAACTTCTCAGTCTTCAGTGAAGCCATCATGGTGCTGTGGAGTTCGTGATGACGACCTCCCAGCACCATATACTCTTAATGGCAACACTGTACTTACAGTGTCCAGGAATGGACCTGGGAACTGTAGGGGCCAAAGGCTCATGCACCTGTGCCCACTCCACTGGCATAGGGTGCCCAGTTAGAGGGGTGACTGAGGTATGCCAGGGCAGTGTGTGTTGTGGGCATGGCACACAGGGATGTGTGCCATGTCGACTCTTTGTTTTGATCTGCACTCAGACACTCAGCCTGCAAAGGCAGTGTGTGTGTGTGTGTGTGTGTCAGGGTACAGGGCCTCTAAGGGTGGCACAATAAGTGCTGCTGCCCTTAGAGGCCTTCTCTGGGGCTGACATGTGACCAGAGATGGCAATTGGGTCTTGGCTGCTAGGCAGGTATTAGGGAAGGAACACAGGCCCTGGGCACCTGATTGGCAGGAGCCCAGGGCACAACAAGATAAAAAAATGCATCAGTTGTCAGGCAAAAAGTGGGGGGGGGGGGGGTTACTGCAATAGAAACCCACTTCCTTACACAAGCCCCCCTTCCCCCAGCCCAAAGGCCCGGAAACCTCTGCCAATGCTGGGAGAGTCTTCCTAGTCTTTCAGGCGAGGAAGAGTTGGGGAAGTGGTTTGAAAGTTGCAGGGCCTACTCTGCCTTATATCCTTCTGTCCAGGTCAGTCCCTTTGGGGAGCTGGCCTACCTTATCAGTTTCAGGACCTAACTCCCAAAGCTCCTCTCCTTGTTCAAAGTTGCAGGGCCTACTCTGCCTTATATCCTTCTGTCCAGGTCAGTCTCTTTGGGGAGCTGGCCTACCTTATCAGCTTCAGGACCTAACTCCCAAATCTCCTCTCCTTGTTCTTTAGTGTCTTCGCCCCATCTTTTTATTTTGGGTTCAGAGGTGCATACCTCTGCAAATTCTAACTAAGCCAGGGCTAGGCCCAGCTTACCCACAGAGGTTGCCCACAGCTTGAGCAACCCCACCATGACCAATAAGGTCAGGGGGACTAATTTGCTATTTGGCAGGGGGTTAGGCCACCATGCCAAGGATAGGGCTGCCATGGAGGCTAACACCCAGCAGAGGCTGCTGACAGCTGTCAGTGCCCAGAACCACACCTTTAGCTCCTGACTGGCAAGTGAAGGGGCTATCTTACAGGTCTCTTAGGGTCCTGGCTGTTGGTCTGTTGTTTTAGGCTGGGGGGTCACTACCCTTTGTAGGGAACACCCTTCCTCCACCCTTTGTTCTGCCAGCTGAGGAGCCACCAACTCAGGCTGTACAGTTGCCTGACTAGTCAGGTCTTGTTGTTGGCTAGAGGGGCTTTACCAGTGCCATTTTTGGAGTCTTTCCTTACTGGGATAGAATCTCCCTGGCCCTCTGGAACTGTGGCTACCAGTAGCCCACCTTTCCTACCCTGTGTCTTCTTACTCTTTTGGGGCTTAGCTGCACTGACTGCAGGTTGAGCCCCCACAGGTTTCTTGGGCGAGGCCTGGCACTGGGCCACCACCTCCCTTTGGCTCAGATCCACCTCTAAGTGATCATTCCCCAAGAGACAATCAAGGGGGAAGTCTTTACTGACTACCACCTTTCTCCATCTAAGGGACCCAGCTATTGCTAGGGGCACTATAGCTACAGGCCTAACAGTGACCCCCCCTGGGACAGTCCTTACTCTATTGGTTTCCCCTGGGACATACTGGTGTGGGAATACCAACCTGTCATGTACCACAGTGTGACTGGCACAGGTATCTCTCAGGGCAGTGGCTGGGATTCCATTCACCTGTAGGTGGTGGAAGTGTCTACTCCCCTCTGGGATCTCCAGCTTGCCTCTTGGGCCCATTCCCCAGTTGAAAGCTAGGAGGACTTCCTTATATGAGGACCCTCCCTCCCAAGCTACACTGGCAACCCCTGGGGCTACACTGGTCACCCCTGGAGCTGTACTAGGGATCTTGTTTTTAGGACAGCTAGAGTCCTTGGTGTGGTGTCCAGACTTCTGACAGCTGTAACACCAAATTCTGTTGGGATGCCAATTCTTACTTTGGTACCCTGGTTTAGTTTGTGAGGTGTCTTTGGGCCCACCCCCCTGGACAGGTTTTTGGGGGACTACCTGGGACTCCTTACTTTTATCCTTAAGGGGTTCACTCTCTTTCTTCTTGGGAGGCTTTGTGACCTCTTTCTTTTGGTCACCCCCAGTGGATGTCCTAGTTACCCTTGTTCTGACCCAGTGGTCTGCTTTCTTTCCCAATTCTTGGGGAGAAAGTGGACCTAGGTCTGCCAGATACTGATGCAACTTTTCATTTGTGCAATTACTTAGTATATGTTCCTTCATAAACAAATTGTAAAGTCCAGAAAAAGTCATGCACATTATGTCCAGCTAACCAACCCTCCAGTGTCTTTACTGAGAAGTCTACGAAGTCAATCCAGGACTGGGTCTGGGTTTTGTGAGCCCCCCTGAATCTAATTCTATACTCCTCAGTAGTGAATCCAAATCCCTCAATACGTACGTGCCTATCACTATAGTTGGGGGTACCGCAGGGCCTACTGATATGGCACGTACTCACGCGTGTACGGGCCATACACGCGTGGGTACGTGCCGTATCACTCGGACCTACAGTAACACGACTATAGTGATAGGCACGTACTCACGCGTGTATGGCCCGTACACGCGTGAGTACGTGCCATATCAGTAGGCCCTGCGGTACCCCCAACTATAGTGATAGGCACGTACTCACGCGTGTACGGCCCGTACACACGTGTGTACGTGCCGTATCACTCGGACCTACAGTAACACGACTATAGTGATAGGCACATACTCAAGCGTGTACGGTCCATACACGCGTGAGTACGTGCCGTATCACTAGGCCCTACGGTACCCCCAACTATAGTGATAGGCACGTACCAATTGGTACGGGACGCGGCGTACGGGGACGGCTCCGGACGCTCTACCTTGGATGTGTCTAATACCACCATTTAATCAGACCTCACACAGACAGAGATCGTTTACTCTTGGGTCTTTGAGTCTTATTGTCGTTACACGTTAGCTTGACGGATCTGATGTTCTTTTGCTTGCTGATTATTTCATCAAAAGAAATATCCTACACTCATAATAATTTTGCCCTGAAGAAGCCCATGTTTGGGCGAAACGCGTTGGCTGGCTGTTTTTTACGAAGTACAACAAGAACAATAAAAGACGGAAGATATAAAACATCTCTATGTGATTTGTTCTGTGTTGTATTTGACTTATTTGTGCTATTATATTGCCTCTCATTCAATCCATTTCCAAGTATTTATTCACGTTCTACAGGCAGCAGAACGTTTGAGGTGGGCAATATCGCATACTGCTAGTGACTGACTCTGGTGGTGCAGTCTCCTGTGACCCGGCTGCTTTCTCCTTCTATGTACATACGCATGAGTACGTGCCTATCACTATAGTTGGGGGTACCGTAGGGCCTAGTGATACGGCACGTACTCACGCGTGTACGGGCCATACACGCGTGGGTACGTGCCGTATCACTCGGACCTACAGTAACACGACTATAGTGATAGGCACGTACTCACGCGTGTACGGGCCGTACACGCGTGAGTACGTGCCTATCACTATAGTTGGGGGTACCGTAGGGCCTAGTGATACGGCACGTACTCACGCGTGTATGGACCGTACACGCTTGAGTATGTGCCTATCACTATAGTCGTGTTACTGTAGGTCCGAGTGATACGGCACGTACACACGTGTGTACGGGCCGTACACGCGTGAGTACGTGCACATCACTATAGTTGGGTGTACCGTAGGGCCTAGTGATACGGCACGTACTCACGCGTGTACGGGCCGTACACACGTGTGCACGTGCCGTATCACTCGGACCTACAGTAACACGACTATAGTGATAGGCACGTACTCACGCGTGTACGGCCCGTAACACGGGTGTACGTGCCATATCACTCGGACCTACGGTACCCCCAACTATTGTGATAGGCACGTACTCACGCGTGTACGGCCCGTACACGCGTGAGTACGGCCCGTATCACTGTAATGATGGTGCCCTAGCGGTACGTGTGAAACGCGCCGTACCTGTGTGGGGATTTAAGAATTACAATGGGGACACATGAGGGACAAGTATTAGGGCCTAAATGCATGCTGGTTGTCATGAATACCGAGTTTCAAGTTCAAATTTTTACATCATGTGGTCTGAAAAAAGCAGTTGGCCACATTTTACATTGTTGCAAAGTGGTTGTTGACTTGACATGATGCTGCAAAATCGAAAGATGCAAAGGCTGTCACTGGTGTATGTTTAAAGGGATTGGAGGAAACGTAGGATGCAAATGAGTCTGACCAATCACTCTGTACTCCTGTAAATGAAATAGGCCAGCAAGGCAGATATAAGGCAGGCAGAACCCATGAGAGGGCACTTGCCTGCCCAACATGTCAGTCGATACCACTGCTGCTGTATTGTCTCCCTCTGGCACCATGTCAAGGACTGTGGAGAGGGCCCAGCCTTTCACCCAGGAGGAGAACGAGGCCCTGCTGGATGTGATCCTCCCACAGTACCCCATGCTGTATGGTCAACCAGGGGAGCAGGTGAGTGCTGACTCCACTACCTTTGCCTGTGCACCTTTATTGTGTTTGTCACTTCTGGCATTGTGGTCAGGTGTGACATACATGCAATGTTGGGTGGAGTGGGTCCCGGGGGGGGGGTGGCTTATGTCTCTCATGCAGGGCTTGATGTAGTTCATGTGTGCACTCCTCACTTGCATTGTGCTTACTGTGACATTCACTGCATAGTGCATGGCACATTCCGCCAGCCTAATCCTCTTAGGCATTCTTATTCTATTGTCCTGTGGTGATTCAGTGGTCACCCCGGTGTGACAGGTGACTGCACCCACAGATGTGTGTGAGAGTTGAGTGGAGCTGTGGTGAGAGTGGTGAGAGTGTCCAAATGATGTGTACGCCCCCTGGACATTGATGTGTGTGAATGTTTCTTGTCATGTGGGTGAGTGTCTATGTGGAGTGTTGCACCACAGCTGCATGGAGGAGGCAACTGCTCAATCCATCTGATGTGTGAAGTAAGCCGTGCTGTGTGTCTGACTTGCTGAGCTAGCTCCACACCTGTGACCCCCCCCCTGGCAAGTGGCACATGTGCAGAGTGAGGTTTGCATCCGCTGTTGCTAATGGCAGGTGATTGATGTGTGCCTGTGTGTGTCTGTGTACTCTGCTGAGGTTTCGTCAGTGGCCTGGGGCATGTGACTGCTTTGCGGTGCTGTCCATCAACCTTGTGTTTTTTGGGATGCACAGTGTGTGCCATGATCAGGGATTGTTTCGCACCCCTCATGCCACCTGTGTACTTACTATGCCATGTAGTGCATTGGTGCGTCCCCAGTGGAAAAAGTCCCTATGACTAAGGTGCTATTACTTGCCAGCATACTATGCCCTGTTCAACAAATCTAAGATGTTCAAATGTGTGTCTCTGTGACATGGAGTAGGTCTAGTGATGTTGTCCCACTTTGTCATCCACACAGGTATCCCCCTTCCACAAGGGGAAGATCTGGAAGGATGCCGTCAAGGCCGTGCAATCGGCGGAGGGTCGCAGTCGGCGCCTGCCACAAGTGAGGAAGAGATGGCAGGACATCCGGTGCTGGACCCGGAGGATCGCCCGGGTCATGCTGAAGGAGCAGGCTCCTCGCAAGCATGGCGGGCGCCGGCGCCTGACCCACCAGATGCGGCATGTCCTGGCGGTGGTCTTCCCTGACCTGGATAGGTGGATACAGGAGTTACAGCAGCAGGAAGGGGGTAGGTACATGTGTGTTTGTTGTGTGTCGCCAGCTTTTGGAGCTGCTCAGTCTGGATACACTGCCAGGCTATATATGTGCAGTGCATATCCTGTACCCCAAAGTCAACCTGTGCTGTTCTTCCTCCCTTCCCCCTCCTTGACATGTGTTACCTGGTCTGTGTATTATCACTATTGCACATGGTCATCTAGGCTGCCAGTTTATCAAGGTGCACACTGCTTTCAGCATCATGTGTGGGGGTGGTCTGCCTGTGCCCTGTCCTGTTCAGTCATTTGGGGGTGCATAATTGTTGGCACTGATGCTGAGTCCCAACATAGGAGTGTGAGGGTTCAAATGAACAGAATTGCTGCATGCATTACCAATGTTGTGGCCTCAGACATGATGTGCATGAGTGGGAGATATGCATAGTGCCGGGACGGTTGCTCCTGTGACAGTCAGCTCATCTCAGGACCATGGAGCAGTGTGCACACTACAGTCCCCTGACACAGCCTGCCCTCCTACTCATGTGTGTCATCCAACACTGTGCACATTCACTGTGGGTTCATCATGGCTCTGCCTCTGTGGCATTGTTCCCTGGCCTAGGTAGTAGTTTTCACATGTGTGATACATTTGCCCACTGGACAGGGATACACCAGTTTGCTTGTGCATACTCACACTGGGCAGTGCCTGTGTGGCTATTCACAAAAATCTGTTGATGTTTGTTTGTGACCAATATGTTTTGGCAGCCCTACAAGGTGATGTCGTGTTAATGAAGCTAGTTTTCAAGCACTGTTATTGTAACCCTGAATAAGAGGTTTCACTTCTTGATCGGTATCAGTCACATTGACTCAGGTATGGGTGGGTGTGTGCGGGAGGGGCGTACATGTTCAACCCTGATGTTTCATTGCCAGTTCTGACTTGTGTGTGATGATTCGCAGTACAGAAAGTCATCGTGCAGTGCCCCCGTGATGTTGGCCAGTGCTTAATGTTCGTGCTTCATTGCCTGTGTCAGTTTTTGACAATCATGTATCCTGCTTGTACATTTTTGGCACCTGTGTGTGGTTCAGATGCTACACAGTTGTGACTTTGTGTGCTGATATCTGTGGGTACATTCTGGCTTGCCATGAGGGGAAACCTACAGTACAGCTAGGCTTTTTTGCTAAACAATTGCAGGCCCATTAGCTTAGGCATTGTCCTGTGTGTGGACATGTGTGCCACTCCAGATGACAGTCAGTAGGTCATATGTTTAGCCAACTGTGTGATCAGGTGACGGATAGCCATGTGACAAATGACATTATTCAAGTTGTTACTCAGAGAAAAGGTCCATTGGCACTCACTACACCTGTCAACATGTCTCAATGTTTCATATGCTTGACCTTGTTGTTTGGTTGTGAAGGACAATGATGTGCCTGCATGACAGATGTCTCCCAAGGAAGTGCACAATACACCACCTTTACACTTTCCAGGGACACGCTAGCACATTTTAAAGTAAGGCACAGTTTGAACAAAACTTGTTTGGAGTTCCTACATATACATGTTCCCACAGTGTGCTAGCATTTGGGTTAGTCCTTGGTTGTAGCTGATACTAACGTACGAGTGTCAAGTCATCCAGACCACCCTGGTGCCATGTATATGTACTTACTGATACACCATTTCTGCCTAACAGTGGCTGATTTGAATGAGTCTGGCAGCTCAGACAATGACTGTGTACATGTAGTTTGGTGTGCACCTCCTTGTGTGACTTCTGCTATACAGACACATGTGTGTTGTGTTCACAGAGTGCCACATTCACACATGCTAGACATGTCCATTGTGTAAAGGGTTGTGAT